>NC_069503.1:1134201194-1134393694 GCF_027579735.1 Bombina bombina
TTTCATGGTATTGAAGTTGGCAGCCTTGTAACAAAGGTGCTCAGGTGTTGGGGGTTGTGGTAGAAGATCACATAGGGCACTTGCTTAGGTTTTCATGGTATTTAGGTTGGCAGCCCTGTAACAAAGGTGCTCCGGTGTTGTGGTAGAAGATCACATAGGGCACTTGCTTAGTTTTTCATGGTATTGAGGTTGGCAGTCCTGTAACAAAGGTGCTCAGGTGTTGTGGCAGAAGATCACATAGGGCACTTGCTTAGGTTTTCATGGTATTGAGGTTGGCAATCCTGTAGCAAAGGTGCTCAGGTGTTGTGGTAGAAGATCATATAGGACACTTGCTTAGGTTTTCATGGTATAGGTTGGCAGTCCTGTAGCAAAGGTGCTCAGGTGTTGGGGGTTGTGGTACAAGATCACATAGGGCACTTGCTTAGGTTTTCATGGTATTGAGGTTGGCAGTCCTGTAGCAAAGGTGCTCAGGAGTTTTGATCGAAGATCACATAGGTCACTTGATTAGTTTTTCATGGTATTGAGGTTGGCAGTCCTGTAACAAAGGTGCTGAGGTGCTCAGGTGTTGTGGTAGAAGATCATATAGGGCATTTGCTTAGGTTTTCATGGTATTGAGGTTGGCAGCCCTGTAACAAAGGTGCTCAGGTGTTGTGGTAGAAGATCCCATAGGGCACTTGCTTAGTTTTTCATGGTATTGAGGTTGGCAGTCCTGTAACAAAGGTGCTCAGGTGTTGTGGTAGAAGATCACATAGGGCACTTGCTTAGGTTTTCATGGTATTGAGGTTGGCAGCCCTGTAACAAAGGTGCTCAGGTGTTGTGGTAAAAGATCACATAGGGCACTTGATTAGGTTTTCATGGTATTGAGGTTGGCAGCCCTGTAACAAAGGTGCTCAGGTGTTGTGGTAGAAGATCACATAGGGCACTTGCTTAGGTTTTCATGGTATTGAGGTTGGTAGCCCTGTAACAAAGGTGCTCAGGAGTTGTGGTAGAAGATCACATAGGGCACTTGCTTAGGTTTTCATGGTATTGAAGTTGGCAGCCTTGTAACAAAGGTGCTCAGGTGTTGGGGGTTGTGGTAGAAGTTCACATAGGGCACTTGCTTAGGTTTTCATGGTATTTAGGTTGGCAGCCCTGTAACAAAGGTGCTCCGGTGTTGTGGTAGAAGATCACATAGGGCACTTGCTTAGTTTTTCATGGTATTGAGGTTGGCAGTCCTGTAACAAAGGTGCTCAGGTGTTGTGGCAGAAGATCACATAGGGCACTTGCTTAGGTTTTCATGGTATTGAGGTTGGCAATCCTGTAGCAAAGGTGCTCAGGTGTTGTGGTAGAAGATCATATAGGACACTTGCTTAGGTTTTCATGGTATAGGTTGGCAGTCCTGTAGCAAAGGTGCTCAGGTGTTGGGGGTTGTGGTACAAGATCACATAGGGCACTTGCTTAGGTTTTCATGGTATTGAGGTTGGCAGTCCTGTAGCAAAGGTGCTCAGGAGTTTTGATCGAAGATCACATAGGGCACTTGATTAGTTTTTCATGGTATTGAGGTTGGCAGTCCTGTAACAAAGGTGCTGAGGTGCTCAGATGTTGTGGTAGAAGATCATATAGGGCATTTGCTTAGGTTTTCATGGTATTGAGGTTGGCAGCCCTGTAACAAAGGTGCTCAGGTGTTGTGGTAGAAGATCCCATAGGGCACTTGCTTAGTTTTTCATGGTATTGAGGTTGGCAGTCCTGTAACAAAGGTGCTCAGGTGTTGTTGTAGAAGATCACATAGGGCACTTGCTTAGGTTTTCATGGTATTGAGGTTGGCAGCCCTGTAACAAAGGTGCTCAGGTGTTGTGGTAAAAGATCACATAGGGCACTTGATTAGGTTTTCATGGTATTGAGGTTGGCAGCCCTGTAACAAAGGTGCTCAGGTGTTGTGGTAGAAGATCACATAGGGCACTTGCTTAGGTTTTCATGGTATTGAGGTTGGTAGCCCTGTAACAAAGGTGCTCAGGTGTTGTGGTAGAAGATCACATAGGGCACTTGCTTAGGTTTTCAAGCTATTGAGGTTGGCAGTCCTGTAGTGAAGGTGCTCAGGTGTTGTGGTAGAAGATCACATAGGGCACTTGCTTAGGTTTTCATGGTATTGAGGTTGGCAGCGCTGTAACAAAGGTGCTCAGGTGTTGTGATAGAAGATCACATAGGGCACTTGCTTAGGTTTTCATGGTATTGAGGTTGGCAGTCCTGTAACAAAGGTGCTCAGGTGTTGTGGTAGTAGATCACATAGGGCAGTTGTTTAGGTTTTCATGGTATTGAGGTTGGCAGTCCTGTAGTGAAGGTGCTCAGGTGTTGTGGTAGAAGATCACATAGGGCACTTGCTTAGGTTTTCATGGTATTGTGGTTGGCAGTCCTGTAACAAAGATGCTCAGGTGTTGTGGTAAAAGATCACATAGGACACTTGCTTAGGTTTTCATGGTATTGTGGTTGGGAGTCCTGTAGTGAAGATGCTCAGGTGTAGTGGTAGAATATCACATACGGCACTTGCTTAGGTTTTCATGGTATTGAGGTTGGCAGCCCTGTAACAAAGGTGCTCAGGTGTTGTGGTAGAAGATCACATAGGGCACTTGCTTAGGTTTTCATGGTATTGAGGTTGGCAGCCCTGTAACAAAGGTGCTCAGGAGTTGTGGTAGAAGATCACATAGGGCACTTGCTTAGGTTTTCATGGTATTGAAGTTGGCAGCCTTGTAACAAAGGTGCTCAGGTGTTGGGGGTTGTGGTAGAAGATCACATAGGGCACTTGCTTAGGTTTTCATGGTATTTAGGTTGGCAGCCCTGTAACAAAGGTGCTCCGGTGTTGTGGTAGAAGATCACATAGGGCACTTGCTTAGTTTTTCATGGTATTGAGGTTGGCAGTCCTGTAACAAAGGTGCTCAGGTGTTGTGGCAGAAGATCACATAGGGCACTTGCTTAGGTTTTCATGGTATTGAGGTTGGCAATCCTGTAGCAAAGGTGCTCAGGTGTTGTGGTAGAAGATCATATAGGACACTTGCTTAGGTTTTCATGGTATAGGTTGGCAGTCCTGTAGCAAAGGTGCTCAGGTGTTGGGGGTTGTGGTACAAGATCACATAGGGCACTTGCTTAGGTTTTCATGGTATTGAGGTTGGCAGTCCTGTAGCAAAGGTGCTCAGGAGTTTTGATCGAAGATCACATAGGGCACTTGATTAGTTTTTCATGGTATTGAGGTTGGCAGTCCTGTAACAAAGGTGCTGAGGTGTTCGGGGGTTGTGGTAGAAGATCACATAGGGCACTTGTTTAGGTTTTCATGGTATTGAGGTTGGCAGTCCTGTAACAAAGGTGCTCAGGTGTTGTGGTAGAAGATCACATAGGGCACTTGCTTAGGTTTTCATGGTATTGAGGTTGGCAGTCCTGTAGCAAAGGTGCTCAGGTGCTGGGGAGTTGTGGTAGAAGATCACATAGGGCATTTGATTAGGTTTTCATGGTATTGAGGTTGGCAGTCCTGTAGTGAAGGTGCTCAGGTGTTGTGGTAGAAGATCACATAGGGCACTTGCTTAGGTTTTCATGGTATTGAGGTTGGCAGTCCTGTAACAAAGGTGCTGAGGTGCTGGGGAGTTGTGGTAGAAGATCACATAGGGCATTTGATTAGGTTTTCATAGTATTGAGGTTGGCAATCCTGTAGCAAAGGTGCTCAGGTGTTGTGGTAGAAGATCATATAGGACACTTGCTTAGGTTTTCATGGTATTGAGGTTGGCAGTCCTGTAGTAAAGGTGCTCAGGTGTTGGGGGTTGTGGTAGAAGATCACATAGGGCACTTGCTTAGGTTTTCATGGTATTGAGGTTGGCAGTCCTGTAGCAAAGGTGCTCAGGAGTTTTGATCGAAGATCACATAGGGCACTTGATTAGTTTCTCATGGTATTGAGGTTGGCAGTCCTGTAACAAAGGTGCTCAGGTGTTGTGGTAGAAGATCACATAGGGCACTTGTTTAGATTTTCATGGTATTGAGGTTGGCAGTCCTGTAACAAAGGTGCTCAGGTGTTGTGGTAGAAGATCACATAGGGCACTTGCTTAGGTTTTCATGGTATTGAGGTTGGCAGTCCTGTAACAAAGGTGCTCAGGTGCTGGGGAGTTGTGGTAGAAGATCACATAGGGCATTTGATTAGGTTTTCATGTTATTGAGGTTTGCAGTCCTGAAGCAAATGTGCTCAGGTTTTGGGGGTTGTGGTGGGAGATCACATAGGGTGCTTGCTTAGGTTTTTGGCTACATGGTGCTATATACTTTAACCAGACACAGAGCCACTTTAAATAAAGAATTCCTGCACATAGAAAATATATTATTAATACACTATGTTACTGTCCCTTCCTGAACCTGGTGCCAGGAACAGTTCGAGGTGTGTCAATATTTGTGCCCTGAGTGACTTTTATTTTTTTAAATTGTGGAATAAATTTATATTTGATTGATCGCCAGTTCCTGTTTTGGCGGAGTGACATATAGAAAGTGCTATATACTGAGCAAGTGTAGCTCAAAGCCACGTGAGTGAGTTTTAACAAGAGTTTTTAGTTTGGCTTCTATTTGAAACTGTTAAACTATTGTCTGTATTTCTCTCTTAACTACAAGCAAGTTGCAACTATTGGATACAAATTTCCCCTTACATTGAGTCCTGTTGTACAGCAGTAAGACTATAGGTTTGGCATTTGGAGATCAGTGTTTAATTCTGAGACGGTTAAAAGGATCCAAAAGTCAAAATGAAACGTGCATGATTCAGATAGAGCAGGCTATTTTAAGACACTTTTAAATTCACTTCTATTTTCAAATGTGCTTTGTTCTTTTAGTATCCCTTGTTGAAAAAGAATATGCACATATCCTACACTAGTGTGAGCTAGCTGCTGATTGGTGCCTGCGCACAATTGTTACTTGTGATTGACTAATTAGATGTGCTTAGCTAGCTGCCAGTAGTGCAATACTGTTCCTTCAGCAAAGGATAACAAGAGAATGAAACAAATTTGATAATGCAAGCTGGACAGACAGGTCAGCATGCTAAGGGACTGTGGCTGAGCTTTGTAGCAACCTAAGGATTGCAGGTTTGATCCCCGGCGAGGTCCACTCAGACTTTCATCCTTCCGAGGTTGATAAAATGAGCAGAGTCTTGAGACCCTTACGGGTAATTAGCCGTGCTTTACATGTACCCAATACATACATACAATACAAGTAAAACGGAAAGATATATAAAATTGTATGTTCTGTACAAATCATGAAAGAAAATGTTGGTGTTTCCTGTCCCTTTAACTACAAGCAAGTTACAACTATTGGATACACTCACTTAAGAATCTTTGGAAGTTTCCTTCTTATATCAGAGACATTTAAAGGCTTTTTTTATTTACACAAGGACTTTATGTGCACAGTTTATTTTTATATATTTTTTAAAGCAAAGGATACTTAGCTCTGCTGTCAACTCTTATGCAACTCCAAATGTATGGCTTAGGACAACCCCTGTTTGTTGGCATTGTGGTTTACCCCGTAGCTGCCATACAGCAACACAATGCAGGACAACACATTACAGCCCTATCTTGCAGCCAGGAGACTAACAGAACATGTTTCACAACACGAGTTCAGGAAATAGAACCAAAATCCCCAGTTTTCATGTCTTGACTCCTATTACTGTACTGCAGTCACACAAAAGACAGACTTTGTCAACACAGATAATAAACCTCAAGCAGCTGCGCATTGCAGAGCTACATAATGACACACAAAGCAATGCTGTCTGTCAGCAACCAGATTTAAGAGACGCTCTGCCATTTTTGTCTGCCCATTTCTTACACAATTAACTCTTCCTCATTAACCTGCAAAACATACTCAGAAATGTACATACAAACTTATATCATCTGAGGAACCTTGTTAGGAAAAAGCATTTGACATTGATACAGAAAAATTCAAATACTTTAAAGCAGAAATTGGCATCTGATGACTGAGGAGCCAAAACCAGCACTCTGAGGTTCCTTGACAAGCCCCCAGCCCAACCATCGACCTACTGTATCTCCACTCTCCTCCACAGTTTTTATGTTGGTCTAGTGTAGGAGTTAAAATGTGTTCCTTTTGATGGGATGCAAATGCAGATTTGGGAAATTGTCAATTACTTCTTTAAAGGAACTTTAAAATAAAATAAGGAGACTTTGAGGACAATTGATAGATTCATCTAAAAAGGGCAATTTAAAATATAGTTTCAGATTAGGAGTGGAGCGCTAACATATACATGTGAGCGATAAGGGGTTTATTGCGGGTGTTTGCGCATTGGGTTTTCCGCTCGTATTATAAATTGAAAGTAATCCCAATCACTTCAGCGCAATTGAAGTTAACGCACGTCAGTTTAGTGAGTCATAAAACAACATCTAAACAAAATTACTTTAAAAAAAATATTTCACGCAATTAGGGCTCAAAGATATGAGATCTCAGGTGTTAGAAAAAAAACAGGCAAAAGGGCATATGTATGATTGTGCGATTGTGCGATTTCTGTCCGCCGCCTCAGAACTTGATAAATATGCCGGAAATGGTTTTAACATAGAGATCCATACATACACATGTCTAAAGATGTATATGTATACAGAGGTGTAACTAGAAACCACAGGGCCCAGGTGCAAGAATCTAAGAAGGCCCCCCACCCCAAAAAAAGGTGAATTTGATACATATCTTTTTTTTTTTTTTTTTTTTTACATTTAACACAGAAAAAAAATGTGAATCAGATTACGTCTGCAAAAAGAGGTACCCTGTGCCCAGAGTCTGTGAGATGGTCTGACCTCATATAACTGTATATAGTGACACTGTTTAACCCAACAGTACTGTATATAGTGAGTTAATGACACAGTCTGTAATCTGCCGGTGAGATGGCTGCTCTGACCCTACCAGCCCCAGTACTTTATAAAAGAGGCCCCAGTAGTCTGTGACATGGTCCAGTCCCCCCGTACTGTATATAGTGGTACTGTATAGTGACACTGTTTACCCCCCTCCCCCATGCTGTAGTAAAAAGGTCTGTAATTTGCTTGTTCCACAAACATATGCACACACACACACATGCATAAATACACACACAGTCACATACACACACAGTCACATACATACATACACACATACAGGCATAAATACACACACAGTCACATACATACATACACACATACAGGCATAAATACACACACAGTCACATAGATACATACACACACACATACATGCATAAATACGCACACAGTCACATACATACACACACACATACATGCATAATACACACACAGTCACATACATACATACACACATACACACACACATACATGCATAAATACACACACAGTCACATACATACATACACACATACATGCATAAATACACACACAGTCACATAGATACACACACACATACATACATAAATACACGCACAGTCACATACATACACACTCACACATGCATAAATACACACACAGTCACATACATACATGCACACACACATACATGCATAAATACACACACACAGTCACATACATACATAGACACACTCACACATGCATAAATACACACACAGTGGCATACATACACACACAAATAAATGCATAAATACACACACAGTCACATACATACATACATACACACACATACATGCATAAATACACACACAGTCACATACATACATACATACACACACACATACATGCATAAATACACACACAGTCACATACATACACACACATACACACATACATACATGCATACATACACACACACACAGTCACATACATACACACACACACATACATACATGCATAAATACACACGCAGTCACATACATACATACACACATACACATGTATAAATACACACACAGTCACATACATACACACACATACATGCATAAATACACACACAGTCACATACATACATACACACACACATACATGCATAAATACACACACAGTCACAAACATACATACACACATACACACACACACACACATGCATGCATAAATACACACAGAGTCACATACATACACACACGCGCACACACATACATGCATAAATTCACACACAGTCACATACATACATACACACATACATGCATAAATACACACACAGTCAAATACATACACACACATACATGCATAAATTCACACACAGTCACATACATACATACATACATACACACACATGCATAAATACACACACAGTCACATACATACATACACACACATGCATAAATACACAAACAGTCACATACATATACACACAAATACATGCATAAATACACACACAGTCACATACATACACACACACATACATGCATAAATACACACACAGTCACATACATACATACACACATACACACACAGTCACATACATACACACACGCACACACATACATGCATACATTCACACACAGTCACATACATACATAAATACACACATACATGCATAAATACACACACAGTCACATACATACACACACACACATACATGCATAAATACACACACAGTCACATACATACACACACACATGCATAAATACACACACAGTCACATACATACATATACACACACACACATGCATAAATACACACACAGTCACATACATACACACAAAAATACATGCATAAATACACACACAGTCACATACATACACACACACACACACACATACATGCATAAATTCACACACAGTTACATACATACATACACTCATACCCAAATTTTTCTTTTGTGATTCAGATAGAGCATGAAATTTTAAGCACCTTTCTAATTTACTCCTATTATCAAATTTTCTTTATTCTCTTGGTATCTTTATCTGAAATGCAAGAATGTAAGTTTAGATGCCGGCCCATTTTTGGTGAACAACCTGGGTTGTCCTTGCTGATTAGTGGATAAATTCATCCACCAATAAAAAAGTGCTTTCCAGAGTTCCAGAGTTTTCAAATAAAGATAGCAAGAGAACAAAGAAAAATTG
This sequence comes from Bombina bombina, assembly GCF_027579735.1. Classification (NCBI taxonomy): domain Eukaryota; kingdom Metazoa; phylum Chordata; class Amphibia; order Anura; family Bombinatoridae; genus Bombina; species Bombina bombina. The sequence continues at coordinate 1,134,210,166 of NC_069503.1, forward strand.
ATAATAGGAGTAAATTAGAAAGTTGCTTAAAATTGTTGCTCTATCTGAATCACAAAAGAAAAAATTTGGGTACAGTGTCCCTTTAAGTAGATTAAAACATGTAAAATCAGCTTAGTGTATTTTATAAAAAAAAAAAAAAAAGAATTATACCATTTTTATTTTTTTAAGGAAATAAATGCATTAGGTAAGTATTTTGGGGGTAAAGTTGGCCAGATTGGGGTGTTAGAAAAAAAAACAGCACTGAAAATTGCCTTTACATTGCGGTCTATGGGAACATATATATATATATATATATATATATATATATATATATATATATATATATATATATATATATATATATATACTGTATATGTATGTAATCATATACATATACAGTATCCAACAAAAGTGAGTACACCACTAAGTGGAAATGTCCAAATTGGGTCCAAAGTGTCAATATTTTGTGTGGCCACCATTATTTTCCAGCACTGCCTTAACTGTCTTGGGCATGGAGTTCACCAGAGCTTGATAAAAGGAATAGGAGGGCGCTAAAAGCTAAGTTCCCACCACACTTAGTCAAATAACAAGTAAATACAACGATATTAAAGTTAATACCTTTACTTCACAATAAAATACAATTTATTATAACAATAAAAATAAAAATATGTATATTCTGATAGAAGGGACGTCTCCCTTAATAAAAATAAAGAAACTGGATTACCACCTTAAAAACACGTGAAAAAATTCCTTGAAAAATGTATTAAAAAAGTTTATATTAAGTGAGCGTTGTAATATAATTCAGCTAATAGGTTACAATATTAATATCGATCTTAGAGTTAATCAGTCACAATTTCTGTAACAAAGTTCCTTATGTTGGCTGATCAAAAAGTGTTACAGTTCATCAGATAGTATCAGCGTGAAATAAGTTGTAATTATGTTGTTCATATGACCCCCTACGAAGTTGTTAAGCGATCATATTAAACACCTTAAAATCAGGTTTTATTTGTACTCACACTTATCCAAAATGACTTTGGTAACGGTTTTTAGGCTCACACTGTTGGAGATTAATACAAGTAGGCGATATCTTCCAATGTATTAGCACTCTTTCTTGCTTGCTTGTGTCGGCTGAACCCGGTCAGCGTGATTGGAGACTGCTTTTTTACTCCGAACTCCTTGTGCGCCAGATACTACAAGATTCCAAGGGGAGAAATGATATCCACAGACCCGCACTTAGCGTGGAACACGCGCGGGCTAAAAAGTTAAAACTAGGTACCTAGATTTAGAAAACAAAATAAAGTCCTTAGCAGGGAACAACACAAAGTCAATCTACGCGTTTCACCCGATAGATAGGGCTTTTTCAAGATACTGGTTTGTTCCCGGGACAAGATTTAAATGTTCATTGAAGTGTGTTCATTGGTTGTGAGTCTTTCCAATTAAAGGTGGAATTTGATCAGACTTGCTTTTACTTAAGGTGGTTTATTGTGTTCAATTCCATGGGGTCATTCATTCGTTCAAAAGAAAGCTGAATCACATACTAGTATATGAAGATTTATTGCGCTCAAACATAGAAATATAATATTAATGTGTTGAAATATTAAGTTAAGGTGGTAAAACCAGAGGTGCGGGTCTGTGGATATCATTTCTCCCCTTGGAATCTTGTAGTATCTGGCGCACAAGGAGTTCGGAGTAAAAAAGCAGTCTCCAATCACGCTGACCGGGTTCAGCCGACACAAGCAAGCAAGAAAGAGTGCTAATACATTGGAAGATATCGCCTACTTGTATTAATCTCCAACAGTGTGAGCCTAAAAACCGTTACCAAAGTCATTTTGGATAAGTGTGAGTACAAATAAAACCTGATTTTAAGGTGTTTAATATGATCGCTTAACAACTTCCTAGGGGGTCATATGAACAACATAATTACAACTTATTTCACGCTGATACTATCTGATGAACTGTAACACTTTTTGATCAGCCAACATAAGGAACTTTGTTACAGAAATTGTGACTGATTAACTCTAAGATCGATATTAATATTGTAACCTATTCGCTGAATCATATTACAACGCTCACTTAATATAAACTTTTTTAATACATTTTTCAAGGAATTTTTTCACGTGTTTTTAAGGTGGTAATCCAGTTTCTTTATTTTTATTAAGGGAGACGTCCCTTCTATCAGAATATACATATTTTTATTTTTATTGTTATAATAAATTGTATTTTATTGTGAAGTAAAGGTATTAACTTTAATATCGTTGTATTTACGTGTTATTTGACTAAGTGTGGTGGGAACTTAGCTTTTAGCGCCCTCCTATTCCTTTTATCTTGTTCCTATTGTGACAGTCCTGGGGTGACTGTTTTAGAGTGGCTTAGTTCTCCTTCAGCTATTAGCGCTATACTTCTGTGTTCACCTTGTTCACCAGAGCTTCACAGGTTGCTACTGGAGTCCTCCTCCACTGCTCCATGATGATATCATGGAGCTGGTGGATGTTAGAGACCTTGCGCTCCCCCACCTTCCGTTTGAGGATGCCCCACAGATGCTCAATAGGGTTTAGGTCTGGAGACATGCTTGGCCAGTCCATCACCTTTACCCTCAGATTCTTTAGGAAAGCAGTGGTCGTCTGCAGTGGTCGTCTTGGAGGTGTGTTTGGGGTCGTTATCATGTTGGAATACTGCTCTGTGACCCAGTCTCCGAAGGGAGGGGATCATGCTCTGCTTCAGTATGTCACAGTACATGTTGGCATTCATGGTTCCCTCAATGAACTGTAGCTCCCCAGTGCCAGCAGCACTCATGCAGGCCCAGACCATGACACTCCCACCACCATGCTTGACTGTAGGCAAGACACACTTGTCTTTGTACTCCTCACCTGGTTGCCGCCACACATGCTTGACACCATCTGAACCAAATAAGTTTATCTTGGTCTCATCGGACCACAGGACATGGTTCCAATAATCCATGCCCTTAGTCTGCTTGTCTTCAGCCAACCTTTTTGCAGGCTTTCTTGTGCATCATCTTTAGAAGAGGCTTCCTTCTGGGACGACAGCCATGCAGACAGCCATGCAGACCAATTTGATGCAGTGTGCAGCATATGGTCTTAGCACTGACAGGCTGACCCCCCACCCTTTCAACCTCTGCAGCAATTCTGGCAGCACTCATACGTCTATTTCCCAAGCACAACCTCTGGATATGAAGCTGAGCATGTGCACTCAAGTTCTTTGGTCGACCATGGTGAGGCCTGTTCTGAGTGGAACCTGTCCTGTGAAACCGCTGTATGGTCACCGTAAATGTAGCTCGTACCCGCTCTGGTCTAGTAGCGAGCTACATTTAGTCCAATAGTGCGACCGAGTGTGATGTGACTAGCCAGCAAGCCCGCAAAGCGCTTTGGATATCCAAGACCCGCTCAGTAGATCCTGGAGCGGAGTCCAACTTTACACTTAAAAATCTGGAAATACTTTTACATTTTGAAGTTACCGATAAAATAATGTTATATAATTCTGCACTGTGTGCAGAATTATATAACATTATTCTGAACGTTTACTTTCCCTTTAAGGAAAACAGTCTCATTATATTAACCCCTTAAACCACTGAGATGTATCATGTATGTTGCCACTCATTAAGGGATTTCTTTTTTAAAATAGCACTTGTTCCGGTACTGCGCTATTATACCCTCCCTTCTTGTCATCGTAAATAGCGTGGTCTCGACACTGCCGGCGTGACCGCGTATTTAATAGCACTTCCCCATTCAAAGACGAGTGATGTACAGGTTACGTTGCTGGTCTTTAAGGGGTTAAAGTATAGGTTCTAAGCAGCCCATTGGGAGGTAGTGAGACAAAATCTGTTTGATTAGGCCAAATATTTTAATATCTAGATAAAAATTGCATTGACATGAGAATTTATGGCAGTTAAAAATAAAAGTGTTGTCGTTATTTTTTTGTCAGATTCACTTTTATTAAAATCAGTAAAAGTATGAAATCAATAAAAAATACATGAGTTTACTAGTTTACCTTCTGGTTTTGTGATTTCCCCACAATTATATACAATAATTATTTTTTATTACTGCACAGATATGGAAATATCTGTGAAACAAATATTCATAAAGAGAATAATCAATTAAAATCACGGCCAAAAACCCCTGAAAGGGAGGTAAAAACATTGAACATAATAACCATGGGCAGAACTAATTTATAAATGGAACGTCTTAAAGGGGTGTGCTGTAAAAAGGGGCCCTACTGTACCTGAGATAATGATATTAGTGTTATAATATAACTCTAATATAAGAATACATCAAGTATTCAACTTAAAGGGACACTAAACCCGTTTTTTTTTTTTCTTTCATGATTCAGATAGAGCAGCAATTTAAACAAATTTCTAATTTACTCCTATTATCAATTTTTCTTTGTTCTTTTGCTATCTTTATTTGAAAAAGCAGAAATGTAAGATTAGGAGCCGGCCCATTTTGGGTAGCGCATGCTGATTGGTAGCTACATTTAGCCACCAATCAGCAAGCGCTACCCAGGTGCTGAACGAAAAATGGGCTAGCTCTTAAGATTACTTTCCTGCTTTTTCAAATAAATATAGCAAGGAAACGGGAAGAAAATTGATAATAGGAGTATCATGAAAGAAAAAAATTGTAGTGCTCTTGTGGCAGACAATGCTCTTAATTGTGACATATGTGCAAGAAATATGCTAAAGATTTGCAGTACTCTTGCTGTTGACTTGCTAGAGATTTGTAACAGACTTGCAGAGCTTTTGCAGTAGACCTACAGGGCTCTTGATGTTAAATTGTCAGAAATGTGCTGCAGACTTGCAGAGCTCTAGCTGTTGACTTGTCAGAAATTTGCAATTAACTTTCAGAGCTCTTTCTGTTAACTTGCTAGAAATTGGCAAGAGACTTGCAGAGCTCTTGCAGTTGACTTGCCGGAAATTCACTAGAGACTTGCAGAGCTCTTGCAGTTGACTTGCCAGAAATTGTCAAGAGACTTGCAGAGCTCTTGCAGTTGACTTCCTTACATTCTGATTGGCTGATAGAATTATATCAGCCAATAGGAATTAAGGGGGGAAAATCCTATTGGCTGTTACAATCAGCCAATAGGATTGAGTTTTCATCCTATTGGCTGTTCCAGGAATTAAAGGGGGGGGGAATCCTATTGGCTATTTCAATCAGCCAATAGAATGCAAGCTCAATCTGACAGCAGGAGCGAGCTGCACTGAGTATAATGGCGCGGTCGGGCCGGGCTGTGACTAGACAGCTGGCCCAATGCGCTGTGTTATAAAAACAGACCCGCTCAGAAGAGCACAGAGAGCGGGCCTGAAAAACAGTCATTTTTTTAAAAAAATCAAAGGGAATTTTAGGTTTTATAAAGATAAGGCTAATATAATGTTATATAATTCTGCACTATGTGCAGAATTATATAACATTATTTTTGAGGTTTACTGTCCCTTTAAGGGCCATTGGCAGTTTAGTGTAGGCTAGGGTTTTTTTTTTTTAATTTTGGGGGGGCTTTTTATTTTGATAGGGCTATTAGATTAGGAGTATTATGTTTTTATTTTTGATAATTTCTTTTTTTATTTTGTGTAATTTAGTATTTATTTTTTGTTTGTAATTTAGATAATTGTATTTTGTTAATTTAATTTATTTAATTTATTGTAATGTTAGGTGTTAGTGTAACTCAGGTTAGGTTTTATTTTACAGGTAAATTGGTATTTATTTTAACTAGGTAGTTATTAAATAGTTAATAACTATTTACCAACTAGTGTTCCTAGTTAAAATAAATACAAACTTAGCTGTGAAATAAAAATAAAACCTAAGACAGCAACAATATAACTATTAGTTATATTGTAGCTAGCTTAGGGTTTATTTTACAGGTATTTAGTTTAAATAGGAATTATTTAGGTAATAATAGTAGGTTTTATTTAGATTTATTTTAATTATATTTAAGTTAGGGGGTGTTAGGGTTAGCGTTACGTTAGGGTTAGGTTTAGGGGTTAATAGGTTTATTATAGCAGCGGAGTGGGCGGATGGCAGATTAGGGGTTAATTATATGTAAATAGTGTTTTTGATGCGGGAGGGCGGCAGTTTAGGGGTTAATAATTTTATTATAGTGGCGACGATGTCGGGGAGCGGCGGAATAGGGGTTAATACATTTTTAAGTGGCGGCGATGTCCGGAGCAGCAGATTAGGGGTTAATATTTTTATTTTAGTGTTTATGATGTGGGAGGGCCTCAGTGTAGGGGTTAATAGGTAGTTTATGGGTGTTAGTGTACTTTTTAACACTTTAGTTATGAGTTTTATGTTACAGCTTTGCAACATAAAACTTATAACTACTGATGGCGGTACGGATCTTGTCATTTTAGGCTGTACCGCTCACTTTTTTGCCTCCCAGGCAAACTCGTAATACCGGCACTATGGAAGTCCCATTGAAAAAGGACGTCGACTGATGTTGCGTGACGGCCAAAAAAGTGTGCAGTACAGCTATTCTGACAAGACTTGTAATAGCAGCGGTAGGGAAAAAGCATCGTTATGAGCCATAACAATGCTTTTTCACTCATAACGCCGAACTTGCAATCTGAATGATAGTCTTTGGTGTCTTGATGTATAAATTGCCAGGTTTTATATAGTTTATTGTTCCTTAGTCCTGTCCAAATTGTGTTTAAGCCTTTTTTGGAGATTTTAATGTTTGGGTTAGTGCTATCTTTGGATGGTTGTAGGGGGATGTTAAAGACGCCTGCGACAAAGGTTGGTCGTTTAGCTATGTCTATTATTTTGTTGAGAATGGTTTTTTTTTTTTTAAAAAAGGGGATTGTATATGTTTACTAGTGTAATAGGTCTGCCGTAGAGTAGACCTGTTAAACCTAAGTATCATCCGTCTGAGTCTTTTGTGGATTAGATGAGCGCGAAGGGAAGTAATTTATTGATAAGGATGCTGACACTATTTATTTCTGAAGTGCCGGAACTATGGTAGTGGGTAGTGAATGTTTTGCCAAAGTATTTTGGTTCTTTAAAGCGTCTGAAGTTGATTTCCTGCAAAAATAGAATATCGATTTGTCTCTTTGTTAAGTCAAGAAGGGCTTTCGATCATTTGTGGGGGGGAATTTAGCCCTTTTGCATTCTGCGTTGATAGGGTTAGTATTTGAATCTGTCTGTTAATTGGCTTATGCATTTATATGTGTAGGTAGTTATCGGTATATCATGTTAGTATGATAAGCAAGGGAGATGTGTACTGTAGTTTTGCTTTGTTTGGGTGGATGTGTACCCTCCTGCAAGAAAAAACTGGGTGTAGCGCAAATAACAAACAAGATAATAAACCGTTTCAAATAATATAGTATGAATAACAATAATAAACTCAGTAACAAAAGTAAAAAGAAGTCTCTCTTCCTATTATAGGACATAAGTGAGAGTGATTAGGGGGTATTACCACTACTAGCCCTATTATTCATGGGTCTACAGAGACCTGTTGTTGTATAAGTAGAGCAAAATATCCTGGTCGGGAGGGGGAGGGGGGTGGAGGGGGAAGGGGTGAAGAGGGAAGGAGACAATAGGTGGCAAGCTAATGGAATTTAAGGACCATCTGACTTCTAAGCAAGGTACAGGAAGCAATCATAGGTAACTGTGGCATATAGAGTCTGATGGTGGAGTACATATTAGATTTACTTGCCCATGCTTGGAAGGGATAACATCTGGAGGTCAGTTCGGTTTTCACCATATCTAAGATGGGTCTTTAAGATGAGTGAGTTGAAGGTGTGGGACTGGAGACGATTTGACTCTTGGGTGAGGTAGCAGGTGGGGTGTTCTTCTTCAATTGTACAGTGTGCCAAGAGTCAGCTGGGTTTCCTGATCCTTTAGACGTAGGTATTGAAGAGGGGGGTTATAAGGGAGGAACTGAGGGGGAATCAAGTCCAAGCGTGGAGCAGAAGTTGTGGATGCCATCTGGGGATTTGCAAATAAGGCAGGTGTTGTTTCTGATGGTTCAGATGTGTGTTGGAAAGCCCCATCTGTATGGTATTCTTTTATTGCGTAGTAAGGTAGTGAGTGGTGAGAATTCCTTTCTTCGTTGGAGGGTTCTGGTTGAGAGGTCTTGGAAGGACTGAAGGACATTCCCTCTAAAGCGGACAGGTTAATTCTTCCTTGATTGATTTAAGAACATTTCCTTCTCCTGGAAATGTTTAAATTGGATCACAATGTCCCGTGGTGAAGTCTGGAGGTTTGGGTCTCAGGGTTCTGTGTGCTCTGACCCATTTTATCACTTCTGGAAATGTAGGGTTCTTTTAGATGTTGAAACAGGTTTTGGAGATAGATTGGGAAGTCTCTTTTTTTTTTTTTTTTTTTTTTTGGTTTTGCGCCTACTACGATTCTCAAGATCTAACTTTTCTTGCAGTGATATAATAGTTTCTTGTTGTGAGACATATTGATCTGTAAGTTGTTGGATTTCTTATTTAATGGTATCTTGGTTGCTTTCTAGAGTCTGGACCTGAAAGCCAAGTGTGTGTATATATCCTGTTTCATCTCTGCTAACTCCTCTCTTATGCAAGAGTATACTATGGCCCATATTTATCAAGCTCCGTACGGAGCTTGAAGGGCCGTGTTTCTGCCGAGTCTTCAGACTCGCCAGAAACACAAGTTATGAAGCAGCAGTCTAAAGATCGTCGGAAATCAACCCGATCGAATATGATCGGGTTGATTGACACCTCCCTGCTGGCGGCCGATTGGCCGCGAGTCAGCAGGGGGCGGTGTTGCACCAGCAGCTCTTGTGAGCTGCTGGTGCAATGTTAAATGCGGAGAGCGTATTGCTCTCCGCATTTAGCGAGGTCTTGCGGACCTGATCCGCACTGTCGGATCAGGTCCGCAAGACCTTTGATAAATTGGGGCCATTATCTGCAATGTCTTGTTTTGAGGGTAAACTTTGCTATAGAGAGGCAGGGATTTAAAGATCTTCTGTTTGGGATCTGCAGGGTTGTGAGTCCTGAGAGGAGGTTGTTGGAAGCTTATTCCTCTGTTTTTGGTTAGTAGGAGAAATTTTTGCTGGGTCAGAGCATTGCAGGAATGAGGACATAGTAAGTGTTTTCCCAGACGTAGGTTTCACTAATTTGTCTTGCTTTAGATTTCGTCTGGTTGTCATAATAGATTATATATATGTATGTTTATTTGCCTGGAAATGGTAAAAAGGGTTTTCAGTCCTGGGGTAAGTTTAGCTGTAATGAAAATGTAGCTTTAAAGGATGGCCTGGAAGTATATTATCTTCTTATAGTAGTTGAGTTGGGATCAGCAGCAAATGTTGTAGCTTGGTTTGACAGTGTTGCAGGCTGGTCCTTGTGTCAGACAGGGCCTCAGGCTGTATAGTGTGTTGGGCCTAGTCAATAAACAGGAATGATTGCAGTTGTATTGGAGCCAAATTAAGAGGGTTTGGGGTAGATGATCAGACTTCAGGAGAAAATAAGGGTTTATTGTATGCTCTAGAAGTGAGTGGTAAATAGTTGGTGCTGTTGGAGGGATTAATCCCTTCTTGTGCAAAAACTGGTGTTTAGCTGCTGGATAAAAGGTCTAGATTGGGTGTAGCAAGGGTAGACCTTAGTGAGATCATGCTGTATCAAATACAGGCTTTGCAGGCTTACCAGCTTCCAAGTGACGATCCGTGCTAGGCCCAAGCTGGGGACTATATCCGGACCGGAGTGTAAGGCCTGCGATTTTCTTCCAGAATGTACTGGTAGTGATGTAGTAGCTGGTAGAGGTGGATACACCTTGTTTGGTGTTGATACCAGGCCGGTGGGTCATAATCCAGCTGCAGGAAAGGTGTTGAGATCTTTGCTGTCTAGTAGGTCCGGCAAGGCCTAGCGAGTTCGGTCCTGGGCCATTCAAAATATGGAAATCTCTCCCCAAATAGGTGGGGGAAGGTAGTGGAGCTTAATCCCTCTTGTTGGGGATAAAATAGGAGAAGAATGGCCAGGATAAAGTGCTGTTTTTAGGGCCTTAGCGGTGGAGCTTCAGAGTTATGCTGTTCTCATGCCAGCAGCCGGCTCCGCCCCCCTGAGCTTAATGCATTTTAATGCAAAAAAAAAAATTACTATAAAATAAGGTGTGTAAAATTTTGATAATCAGATCTAAATGTAGACTTTACTCTTGATTTTTTTTTCAATTTGTTTATCCTCAAATAAATCTCTATTGAAGATACTAAGCATAGAAAGCTTGTTTGTTAACACATATTACCTGTGTCTATAATGGGCTAAAAGTCTGCTTATCTATGTGATGCCATTATAAACTAGTACATTGCAAAACAACTGCCAAGTTTGCCAATATACCTGATTTCTGAACTAAGGTTTGCAGATTTGAGTCTTAAAGGGTTAGTAAACTTTATAAAATGCAACAAATAAAGTAGATGAGGTTAAAAGAAGACAGAAGTACATCGAAGTTATACAGATCCAACCTGATTTACAATAAAGAAGCTGCAAACTGAACTTACATTAAACACATAGAACCCATTTAACACAACAATTCGGTTTCTTGCCAGAAATGTATCTAAGCCATTATTAAATGTATTTAAAGTATTGGCATTCACTACCTCCTTAGGCAGCAAGTTGCACTATTTGATTGCTGTTACAGTGAAAAACCATTTAAGTTTCTGGATATTAAATCTCCATTCCGCTGGCTTTAAAGTGTAACCGCTTGTCACAAACAATTGCCTTGGAATATAAAGAGCTTCTGCCAACTCTGTATATGGTAGATATGTGCACAGCGAAAACATTTGTTTAGTTTTGTTTTCATTAGTTAAATAAATAATTTAGTTTTGGCATATTAGTTATGTTAAGTTATATTGTGTTTCGGATCCTTTTGTCATTTTATATATATATATATATATATATATATATTTTTATATATATATATATATATATATATATATATATATTAAAGTTTAGAATAGAATATTGAATGTGAATAAAGAATGGATCCAAAATAACGAATAAATCTGAAAAATGATTTAACGTAACATAAGGAATATGCCCAAACAAAATTATCTAAACCGCCATCCCCCCACAACGCCAAAACTAAATAAAAACCTATTAACCCCTAAACCGCCATGCCCCACATTGCCAACACTAAATAAAAACCATTAACCCCTAAACCAACATCCCCCCACATCGCCAACACTAAATAAATCTATTAACCCCTAAACCGCTATCATCCCATATTGCCAACACTAAATAAACCTATTAACCCCTAAACACTAAATAAAAACTTATTACCCCTTAACCGCCGGCCCCCCACATTGCCAATACTAAATAAACTTATTAACCCCTAAACCACCATCCCCCACATTGCAACTACCTAAATTAAACTATTAACCCCTAAACCTAACACCCCCTAACTTTAACATATTTAAAATACATCTAAATTAAAGTTAGAATTACTAACTACCTAGTTAAAATAAATACAAACTTACCTGTGAAATAAAAATAAAACCTAAGCGGGAGGCGGGGCGAGCGGCTGACAAAGATGGTCGCACTTCATTGAAGCTCTCTAAGCGAGTTGGATATATATGTATGCAACAACAGCATTTGGGAAGATATCTCTATGTAGAACCTATATATTTGCTCCGGAACACCCGGTGAACACCCTGCACCGAATATGACAAGAAAAGTTTGGATTTAAAGGTGATGCCTAGACCGCTACTGCAACAGCCATGCTGGTTTGATGCTGCGTCACAGAACTTAGCAGACTCGGGGATCTGTGAAAATAACTACCTTTGCCAAACATACATAGGAATCTTCTATAAGCTCTCTAAACGAGTTGGACATATAAGTATGCAACAACAGCATTTCGGGAGATATCTCTATGTAGAGCCTATATACTTGCTCCGGAACACACGGAGAACACCCTGAATTGAATATGACGAGAAAAGTTTGGATTTAAAGGTGATACCTAGACCGCTTCCGCGACACCATGCTGGTTTGATGCTGCGTCACAGAACTTTGCAGACTCGGGGATCTGTGTAAGTAACTATCTTTGCCAAGCCTGCACAGAAATCTTCTATCAATTGATTACTCACTGTATCTTGTATTACGGGACATTTGCACTCCAAAAAATAGAAGCCATTAAACAGCTACACACTTGTGTTATACACTCCCTTGGAATATTATTCACACTCCCCCTCCCTTTTCCACTGCTCCTGGTAGCAGTGGGTCATATCCATTGCCCTTCTCCGTAATCACTCTGTGAGAGCAAAATCCCTGGGGAGTTGTGTCTTATTAGAACTAAGTGCAGGCTGCTCTCTAAACACTGATACCTCTAAACATCTTTTTACCCTTCAACAATGTCACAAAGAAAATTAACACGGAGCGATAAATCTCAGAAAACGGTCCCTGCATCCCAGGGTGCAATGAGCTCCTTTTTCAAGCAGACAGATAAACAGAGATCTAACAAGGATCTAGAACCTCTGCAAATACCTCAAGATGAAAGCTCTTGTGAGGCTACAGATGCAACAACGGAAGAACAAGCAGAAAGTATTGAAATAGGAAAAGATGACATTATCACTTATGGAGTTATGGAAGCCCTAATTGAACAAGTTAAAGCGTGCATTAAAACTGAATGCGCGGACCTAAAGAAAGATATTTCTGACCTTCGCTATAGAGTGGATACATTGGAAGAACATGAGTATATAGCAGCTCAAAAAATAACAAACCTTTCTACAAAAGCCTTCCAACACCACCAACGTATGGTAGAATTAGAAGACAAATTAGACGATCTGGAGAATCGCTCTAGGAGAAGTAACTTAAGATTCAGAGGAATTCCTGAAACGGTTCTCGGGGCAGAAATTCAGGGCTATCTACATTCATTATTTGCAGATTTAATGAAAAATAGTTCTGATGATCCTCCTGAAATCATCCTTGATAGGGCCCACAGATCACTCCGCCCTAAGCCCCCTGAAGGTTCGCCCCCCCCGAGATGTAATTGTACATTTCCAGAACTTCCAGCATAGGGAGCTTATCTATAGCCACTCCAGAAAACAACTGGCTTTCATGTTCCAAGGTCAGCGTATACAAATATTTCAAGACCTCTCAGCTCAAACACTCCAAAAGAGAAAAGATTTTTCATTCTTGACCTCCCATCTACGCACCCTAAAAATTCCATATAGGTGGGGTTTCCCAACCTCGATCATTGCGGTCCAGAATGGAAGAAAATATGAGTGTCTCTTTCCTCCAGATGCTGAACAGTTCTGTCAACAGCTGGGATTACCGCCCCCAGATTTGGCTGATTCCTCCATTCAACCATCAGCACCAGCTAAACAGGAACCCCCCAAACCTCAGAGACGCCCTTGGCAGGACTCTACAATGAAGCAGAATAAAAGAAGACAACTTAACCCTGCCAATACAGCCGATGATCCACCTTGAGAAAGGACACGTAAATATATAATCTGATTGTTAATAACTTTACTCTATTAACTTGATATTCCTTTCTCCCAGGCTTTACAGAGACTTTGTCTAGAGACTTTTTGGACTATTTGTTTCAAGATTTTGCTGTTGTGAGAAATAACTGCTCTTATTATACTTTTCTAGGTTGCTGTGACCCAGTTAGAACTGTTATGGTTACGGATCTGTTGAATGTTTTCTTATCTGTTTCACTTCACCTTTTGTGAAATGGCAAATTTCATAGCATGTCTTTTGTTATTTGTTATATGCTGATCATTGCAAAGTTACACCAGTTTATTTTGTGTATGTATGAAGTGTTTACTCCACACAATCCCATTATCAAAACAAAGATAATACCTCCTTTTCTTTTATGTGTCTATACACCACATACCCGTGGCGTAGGCCCCCTATTATGATAACTGAAGATACACCCTATAACTCTTTCAATGTGGCCCAGATATTCTCACGATCCCGCACGTGACTAATATACTGTATACCGTGACCTTCCTAACAACCCTCCCCCTTATATCATGCTTTCTAGTTAAGCTCAAACCTGATGAAAAACAGGGCAGCACAACTCCATACCGTTGATATAGTTACATTTACTGGTACGAACCTATATGGACCTTTATTTAGACCCTACATAAATCAGTCTGAGAAATGCTGTAATCATAATACTCTCACTATCACCCAGCCAGCATCGACACACGTAATACTTAATATTATAGTACATTTACCCCATAGCCATGTTGCCGTACCGTACTTCAGGGTCTCCAATTGCTCAAATGCCTGCCCGGGGAAAAAATAAAATGCAGATTCTGTGTCCTTATGTTATTGCATATTGTCTTTGAATACCTGCTCTATAAATGAGTTGAACGAAGTTACTTTATTCCATTTTGTTGTATTTTAGCTATAAGACACTATTACCTTGGTTAGATGTCATAATTGAGATGTGGCCGTATTATTAAAGGTTCACAAATATCATAGGACTGTTTAACCCTCTTGCTGTTCCAATCTCACTTCATGTAGATTCCATGTCCAACTGGCCTAACAGCCTCCTTTTTTTTACTTTTGCCTGTGTTATACTTACATCAGAGCCTACACTTAAACTTTCTATACCAGATTAAACCAGATCTGGTCTACTCTTTAAGTTTCTTTCTGAAATCTCAATCGTCCTATCTATACAACCCCTTCTCAACTTCCCCACACTTACTACTGGTTTTTCTTGTAGTCATTCCATAATATATAGTACTGACAATGAAACCACAGAATTTTGATGGGTCATGCACTATTGCCACTCAAAATGTAAAAGGTTTCCTTTCGGCAGAAAAGAGATCAATCGCCCTCTATGACTTTCATAAAAAGAGTCTGGATATTGTGATGATCCAGGAAACTCACTTTAAAAAAAACTCATGAACCAAAGCTCCCTACTAGATACTTCAACCAATGTTACCTTAGCTCAGGCCCGACCAGACATAACGGTGTGTGCACCCTCTTTAAACGTAACGCCCCATTTGACTTACTGCAAAAATACTGCGACACTGAGGGTAGGATTTTGATCTTGGTGGGTCTTTACTACGGTAAACCCATCACTCTAGCAAATATTTATGCGCCAAATAAACCGACCCCTAGTTTCTTCCGCAAAGTCACTAACAAGCTCCTTGACATAGCCAAAGGCCCTATCCTTTTAGGAGGAGACTTTAATTTCCCATTGAACCCTTCCCTGAATACATCGACAGGCCGATCCTATCTGAGACTTTCTCAGATCAATAACAACAACACTCTACTACAATCACTTACATTATTTGACACATGGAGAATGGTGCATACAACTACCAAAGATTTCACTTTCTTTTCCCACCCTCAACGCTCATACACACGTCTTGACTACATATTCTGTGATCAGGCCTTCCTTACAAATCTAATAGACTCCAAGATTTCACACACCTCCTGGTCCGACCATAGTCTAGTTAGATCCAGGTTTAGATGGACATCCAAACCCAATCACAAACTGAACTGGAGACTAAACGAATATATCCTCACAGATCCCGATATCATTGACCAATTAATAAAACACACAGATGAATTCTTTGAGTTTAATATTTCTTCTGACACTACCGCTGCCAATAATTGGGAATCCTATAAGTGTTTTATTAGGGGGATCATTATACAGCTAACTGCAAAACTTAAAAAACAGAGATCTACCCAGTTTGACTCTCTAACCAGCATTCTCCTAGCTAAAGAAAACTCTCATAAACAAGAACCTCAATCCTTGCAAAAACTAAATGAAGTTAAGGAAGCAAGAGACACTCTTAATAAATTTCTGATTGAAAACGCGCATATGCGTGCCATGACCTCTAAGGCGAAATTTTTTGCAGAGTCTAATAAAGCGGGGCGAATGCTGGCGAGATACCTAAAGAAACAGAGACTTAATTCATATATTCAATCCATCAAAAACTACTCAGGTACAATTAGCTCAAAGAATGAAGACATATCAAAAAGCTTTGTCTCATACTACACTTCCCTATATAATATTAAAAACAACATAAACGAACTGGAGAGGAGAGATAAGATGAAGTCATTCCTTGACTCAATTGCTGTCCCCACGATCCAACAAGAGGACCTAGATATACTAGATGCACCCATCTCGTTACAGGAAGTAATACGCACAATCAAATCTCTCCCAGGTAGTAAATCCCCTGGTCCGGATGGCCTTTCGTCCAAATTTTATCAACTTTTAACTGGTAAAGTCAGCCCTCATTTACTCGAACTCTTTCAGTCTATAGACCAAGGTCTTTCTTTCACCCAGCCTCTATTAGAAGCCATGATTACAGTAATCCCTAAACCTGATAAACCTAAGGATAACGTAGGCAGTTATAGGCCAATCTCCTTAATAAACGTTGACATCAAGATATATGCTAAGATCCTAGCAAATCGCCTTAATCCTATCCTTCCGAAAGTCATACATCCAGACCAGGTTGGATTCATCAGGGGCCGTGAGGCAAAAGATAATACCACCAGACTACTTCATGCTCTCTTTGCTTCTCACAACTCTAACAGCTCCCTTGTTCTCCTCTCCACAGATGCCGAGAAGGCCTTTGACAGGGTCGACTGGCATTTTATGTGGTCAGCCCTGTCGAGGTTTGGCTTCCCAGACAAATTTATAGCTAGAGTGCAAGCACTATATAATAACCCCCGTGCTAGGATAAAAGTTAATGACACAATTTCCCAAACTTTCCCAATATCTAATGGCACCCGACAGGGGTGCCCATTATCTCCTCTGCTGTTTGCCATTACTGTGGAAATACTTGCAATTCAAATTAGAAACGACCCTAATATCACTGGCATCCAGTTTGGCAATATCCGTCAGACCTGTCTTCTTTTTGCAGATGATATTATCTTTACATTACAGGCGCCTAAAACCTCTCTCCCTGCCCTCATACAAGTCTTGGAGTCATATAAACAGTTCTCTAATTACTCTATAAACATGGAGAAATCAAGCATCATTCCCATAAATCCCACAGAAATAGACTTCCTCCATAACGACACCCCTTTTGCTGTCACAAGCTCTCTAAGATACTTGGGACTTACTATTCCTACTAACCCTCAGGATTTGTTCCACGAAAACTTTCTAAAGCTTCAAACCATAGTTTTCCCATTACTAAATACGTGGCACAAACAGGGCCACCTATCCTGGACAGGCCGAATAAATGCCATAAAAATGATGATTATCCCGAAGTATCTATATTTATTTCAGGCTCTACCTATCTCAATACCAAGACAATTTTTATGCACCCAACAAAAAATGTTAGAATCTTTTATCTGGTCCTATAAAAAACCAAGAGTGTCTCGCCTAACGTTATATTTGAGAAAAGATGAAGGAGGTCTCAATATCCCAAATTTGTCTTTATATTATAGGGCGGTACACCTCGCTCGAATATTGGCGTGGAATCATAATTCTTCATTTAAAATCTGGGTACAAATCGAGGCAGCCCTTCTCCAGGAAACCTCGATGCGAGACCTCTCTTGGCTTCCCAAACCCCACAGACCCCCCATGATCAAACTTAACGAAAGTATTAACACTACTCTTGCTATTTGGGACTCCCTTATCCAGCATCCCAATACCCTTTCTACCCCGATCTCACCCATGACCCCAATATTAGGTAATACACTCTTTTTTCGACAACACCAATTTAAATTTGAGACTGAAACCACGAGCCACAAAAATCTGCCTATATTTCTACTTACGGACTCTTCTTTGGTTAAAGACAGAATCTCTTTAAGAGACTCCTTAGGCTCTCCATTTCACAGCTGGTTTTCTTATCTCCAAATCCGACAGGCTATCCTTGACTGTCCTCAAAGAACTGACTGCCTTCGTACACTTACACCTTTTGAAAAACTATGCCTTAATCTGGACATACATAAATCCCATCAATGGCTGCGTTATGGAGCTTTTCATTCTGCGATCGCAGGTGTTAGGCTTTTCTTTGCTGGCTCTCCCCATTGATGTTTATGGGGAAATCGTGCATGAGCACGTCAAAGCAGCGCTTGATTTCGGTGCGGTATGGATCTCAACGCCACCATATAGCCCACACAAGCCTGTTTTTTGTAAACCTGTAATAGCAGCGCTATAGGGAGGTGAAATAACGCCACTTTTGTGGCAATCATTAATTTCCCTATATCGCTCAAAACTCGTAATCTGGCTGTACAGGGAGTGCAGAATTATTAGGCAAGTTGTATTTTTGAGGATTCATTTTATTATTGAACAACAACCATGTTCTCAATGAACCCAAAAAACTCATTAATATCAAAGCTGAATATTTTTGGAAGTAGTTTTTAGTTTGTTTTTAGTTTTAGCTATTTTAGGGGGATATCTGTGTGTGCAGGTGACTATTACTGTGCATAATTATTAGGCAACTTAACAAAAAACAAATATATACCCATTTCAATCGTTTATTTTTACCAGTGAAACCAATATAACATCTCAACATTCACAAATATACATTTCTGACATTCAAAAACAAAACAAAAACAAATCAGTGACCAATATAGCCACCTTTCTTTGCAAGGACACTCAAAAGCCTGCCATCCATGGATTCTGTCAGTGTTTTGATCTGTTCACCATCAACATTGCATGCAGCAGCAACCACAGCCTCCCAGACACTGTTCAGAGAGGTGTACTGTTTTCCCTCCTTGTAAATCTCACATTTGATGATGGACCACAGGTTCTCAATGGGGTTCAGATCAGGTGAACAAGGAGGCCATGTCATTATATTTTCTTCTTTTATACCCTTTCTTGCCAGCCACGCTGTGGAGTACTTGGAAGTGTGTGATGGAACATTGTCCTGCATGAAAATCATGTTTTTCTTGAAGGATGCAGACTTCTTCCTGTACCACTGCTTGAAGAAGGTGTCTTCCAGAAACTGGCAGTAGGACTGGGAGTTGAGCTTGACTCCATCCTCAACCCGAAAAGGCCCCACAAGCTCATCTTTGATGATACCAGCCCAAACCAGTACTCCACCTCCACCTTGCTGGCGTCTGAGTCGGACTGGAGCTCTCTGCCCTTTACCAATCCAGCCACGGGCCCATCCATCTGGCCCATCAAGACTCACTCTCATTTCATCAGTCCATAAAACCTTAGAAAAATCAGTCTTGAGATATTTCTTGGCCCAGTCTTGACGTTTCAGCTGGTGTGTCTTGTTCAGTGGTGGTCGTCTTTCAGCCTTTCTTACCTTGGCCATGTCTCTGAGTATTGCACACCTTGTGCTTTTGGGCACTCCAGTGATGTTGCAGCTCTGAAATATGGCCAAACTGGTGGCAAGTGGCATCTTGGCAGCTGCACGCTTGACTTTTCTCAGTTCATGGGCAGTTATTTTGCGCCTTGGTTTTTCCACACGCTTCTTGCGACCCTGTTGACTATTTTGAATGAAACGCTTGATTGTTCGATGATCATGCTTCAGAAGCTTTGCAATTTTAAGAGTGCTACATCCCTCTGCAAGATATCTCACTAATTTTGACTTTTCTGAGCCTGTCAAGTCCTTCTTTTGACCCATTTTGCCAAAGGAAAGGAAGTTGCCTAATTATTATGCACACCTGATATAGGGTGTTGATGTCATTAGACCACACCCCTTCTCATTACAGAGATGCACATCACCTAATATGCTTAATTGGTAGTAGGCTTTCGAGCCTATACAGCTTTGAGTAAGACAAAATGCATAAAGAGGATGATGTGGTCAAAATACTCATTTGCCTAATAATTCTGCACTCCCTGTATACTTGTTTAAAAAAAAAAAAATACAAAAAATAAAAAACCTAACATTACTAAATATAATAAAACCTTACTTTACAAAAAATAAAAACTACAATTACAAAAAATAATAAACACTAAAATTACAAAAAATAAAAAAAACTACCATTACAAAAAATAACAAAATTATCCAAAATAATAAAACAAAATTCCTATTCTAATACCCCCGTTTAAATTTTTTTTTTTAGAAAAACCTAATCTATAATAAACTACCAATAGCCCATAAAGGGCCTTTTGTAGGACATAGCCCTAAAGTTAACAGCTCTTTTGCCAATAATTAAAACCAAATGCCCCCTAACATTACAACCCCCACCTACCAAATAAAAAAAGTAACTAAAAAAAA
Source organism: Bombina bombina (assembly GCF_027579735.1). Classification (NCBI taxonomy): domain Eukaryota; kingdom Metazoa; phylum Chordata; class Amphibia; order Anura; family Bombinatoridae; genus Bombina; species Bombina bombina. The sequence continues at coordinate 1,134,230,194 of NC_069503.1, forward strand.
CTAATCTACCCATTGCCTCAAAAAGGGCATTTGTATGGGCATTGCCCTTAAATAGACATTCAGCTCTTTTTCAGCCCATTTAAAAAAAAAAAGCACTAATCTAAAAAAAAAAACACCCCCAAAAAAAATACTTAACACTAAGCCCAAAATCAGTACTCACCTTTGCTGAAGTCCGGCGAAAGAATTTCATCCAGGCGGCTCCATCTTCATCCATCGCGGGTCCATCTTCTATCTCCATGGCAGAGGCGGAGCGGTCGGTGGATGCGCGGAGGCAGAGCAGAGGCAGAGGTCCATTCGTCCGACACGGATGTCCTCTTCATACGATCGTCCGCCGCACACTGAAGATTGAATGCAAGGTAACCCTTTTATATTGAGGTACCCTTGCATTCCTATTGGCTGATTTGAGCAATGATGAGTACCAATTTTGGGCTTAGTGTTATTTTTATTTTTTGGGGGGGTTAGATTAGGGATTTTTTTTTATTTTAATGGGTTGAAAAAGAGCTGAATGTCCTTTTAAGCACAATGCCCATACAAATGGCCTTTTCAGGGCAATGGGTAGATTAGGATTTTTAAAAAAAAAAAAAAATATTTTGGGGGGTTGGAGTTGTAATTTTAGGGGGTATTTGGTTTAGTTTATTGGCAAAAGGGCAATGCCATACAAAAGGGCTATTGGTAGTTTATTATAGATTAGGTTTTTTTGTTTTTTTTTAAATGGGGGTATTAGAATAGGAATAATTTTTATTATTTTGGATAATTTCGTTGTTATTTTTTGTAATGGTAGTTTTTTTAATTTTTTTGGAATTTTAGTGTTTATTATTTTTTGTAATTGTATTTTTTATTTTTGTTGTAATGCTAGGTTTTATTATTTTTAGTAATGTTAGTTTTTTTCAGTTTAAGCTTAGGTTTTATCTTTACTTCACAGGTAAGTTTGTATTTATTTTAACTAGGTAGTTAGTAATATTGTAGGAAAAAAGAGAGGGGGAGGTGGGGGTGGGGCTGAGTTTTGAATAAGCAGGAAGTCTGTAGTTATAGGCTGATAGCCAAATTTGAGTATTATAATCTCCTAACTACTTAGACTGCATCTGCCACAGATTTTGAGTTAGAGGACAGAGTACAACTAACAAGTAATTGTAAATAGACTTACAAGAAAATAGATAACTCAAATCTGTGAAAAAATTAGCTAACTCAGCCCTCCATCATCAGACAATAATGGTTATTAATAAAATGTGTTAACCAACATTCATACACTAAAGTTTATTAATTGGATAATATATTAACCACACATACATCAGCATACGGTGAAAACATTTAAAACACTACACCCTGGTGTGACAGGCTTTCTAAATTAATGGTAATAGAAATGTTAGAGAAATCTAGGCAGCATAACTAGAAATATCAGCTAAGCCCTTACAATCTGAGGGCTAATTTACAGTTAATTTTTACAATTATATTATGCTGCTGTTAGTGTCAAAACACCAAGGGTGAGAAAGTTAAAAAAGGGGGAAAGACAAAGCTTATCCCAGAGGACCCCTGACGTACGTTTCACAAAAAACGCTTCCTCAGAGGGGTCAATTTTTTCACCGTATGCTGATGTATCCAATTAATAAACTTTAGTGTATGAATGTTGGTTAACAAATTGTATTAATAACCATTATTGTCTGATGATGGAGGGCTGAGTTAGCTAATTTTTTCACAGATTTGAGTTATCTATTATCTTGTAAGTCTATTTACAATTACTTGTTAGTTAATAATATTGTAACTTTAATTTAGGTGTATTTTAATTATGTTAATGTTAAGGGGGTGTTAGGTTTAGGGGTTAATAGTTTAATTTAGGTAGTTGAGATATGGGGGGATGGCAGTTTAGAGGTTAATAATTTTATTTAGCGTTTGCGATGTGGGGGGACAGTGGTTTAGGGGTTAATAGGTTTATTTAGTGTTAGCAATGTGGGGGGATGGCGGTTTAGGGTTTAATTGTTTTATTTAGGGAGTCGCAATGTGGGGGATGGAGGTTTAGGGGTTAATATGTTTATTTAGTGTCGGCACTGTGGGGGACGGTGGTTTAGGATTTAATAGGTTTATTTAGTGTTTACGATGTGGGGGGATGGTGGTTTAGTGGTTAATAGGTTTATTTACTGTTGGCGATGTGGGGGGACAGCAGTTTAGGTGTTAATACTTTAATTAGGTGTTTGCGATGTGGGGAATGGCGGATTAGGGGTTAATACATTTTATTAGTTATTGCGATGTGGGGGGATGGTGGTTTAGGGGTTAATAGCTTTATTTAGTGTTGGCGATGTGGGGGGACGGCAGTTTAGGAGTTAGTAGCTTTATTTAGTGTTGGCGATGTGGGGGGACAGCGGTTTAGGAGTTAATTGCTTTATTTAGTGTTTACGATGTGGGGGGACAGCGGTTTAGAGGTTAATAGGTTTATTTAGTGTTGGCGGTGTGGGGGGGTCTGCGGTTTAGGGGTTAATAGGCTTATTTAGTGTTGGTGGTGTGGGGGGCCTGCGGTTTAGGGTTTAATAGGTTTATTCACTGTTGGCGATGTGGGGGGACAGCAGTTTAGTTGTTAATACTTTAATTAGGTGTTTGCGATGTGGGGAATGGCGAATTAGGGGTTAATAAATTTTATTAGTTATTGCGATGTGGGGGGATGGCGGTTTAGGGGTTAATAGCTTTATTTAGTGTTGGCGATGTGGGGGGACAGCAGTTTAGGAGTTAATAGCTTTATTTAGTGTTTACGATGTGGGGGGACAGCGGTTTAGAGGTCAATAGGTTTATTTAGTGTTGGCGGTGTGGGGGGCCTACGGATTAGGGGTTAATAGGTTCATTTAGTGTTTTATTTAGTGTTGGAGATGTGGGGGGATGGGGGTTTAGATTAGAATGAATATGAAGAATGGATCTGAAAATTAGGAAACTGATTTATTTGTTTTCAGGATTTTTGGGGATTTAGTTATGGTGCGATTGGAAATTCGGATTCATCCGAATCAGCCAAAATTCCGCCGAAACGAATTGCACATGTCAAGGGTGCACACAGAATGAAGCACTTCGATTCCACTTCTGCTAGTGCCTGAAAATTCAGTCAATCTTGGAAAATAAGAATTTACAATAGTGAAATAAACACTCAGACTAGTACTAAATGGAAAATACTCACAGAATTGATGTAATTCATTATCCACTCAGTAGACAAATATATTAAAATCTTTGTTTAATAAAATATTAAAACATTTTATAACATAAATTGCTCAACGCATTTCAGCAGCTGAATTAAAGGGCAAGTAAAATGTGTGGCTAAACTTACAATGAGACTCACAGCTAAATCTGTGCTAATCACAAACGGATGTACAGTGAAAGTCCTTTGCACAGAGAGTTTGCTTGTAAACACATTTAAACTATATTTGTGGAGGACTATTTAATTTATGAATGTGATATCGATATGAAATGTAAAAATACTAAAGGACTTATCAACCATCCATATAGCTTGAGAGTAGCTATTTCTTATCACCTAGATTATGAGTTCTGTGCTAAACAGGGTGCGAAATGAATGCAACAAAAGTTGTGTTATTTCACCCTCCATAGCGCTGCCATTACGAGTTTCTGAAAAGCCGCCTTGTGCGTGCGATATGGTGGCGTTAAGCTCCATACCGCAAAAAAGTCAAGGGCTGCTTTGACTTGCTCGTGCACGCTTTCCCCCATAGACAATGGGGAGAGAGTGTTGGAAAAAAAACTACCACCTGAAGTGCAAAATGGCGATCGCCATAACGCAACCCCATTGATGTCTATGGGAAAAAAAGTTACGTTTAAACCTAAAACCCTAACATAAATTCCTAGTCTGAACACCCCTAATCAGCTGCCCCCGACATTGCCGCTACCTAAATAAAGTTATTAACCCCTAATCTGCCGCTCCCGACATCGCCACCACTAATAAAAGTTTATAACCCCTATTCCGCCGCTCCCTGACATAGCCGCCACTATAATAAAGTTATTAACCCCTATTCCCATGCACCCCGACATCATCGCCACTATAATAAAGCTATTAACCCCTATTCTGCCGCTCCCCAACATCGCCGCCACTAAATTAAGTTATTAACCCCTAAACCTCCTGCCTCCCACATCTCTGCCACTAAATAAACTTATTAACCCTTAAACCGCCTGCCCCCCACATCGCAAAACACTAAATTAAACTATTAACCCCTAAACCTAACACCCCCCCAACTTTAAATTAAAATTACAAAATAACTCTATTTAAATAAATAAAAATAAACCTAATATCAAAAAACTAAAATCAAGAAAAATAAAAAACAAAAAAATAAACGAAATTATCAAAAATAAAAACAATTACACCTAATCTAAGCTAAGGCACTGTGACTGAGCTCTGTAGCAACCCAAGGGTTGCAGATTCCATACCCGGTGAGGTCCACTCAGCCTTTCATCCTTCCAAGGTTGATAAAATGAGCAGTGCCTTGAGACCCTTACGGGTGATTAGCTGCGCTTTACAAGTACCCAATTCAATACAATACAATAAACTACCAATAGCCCTTAAAACAGCCATTTGTAGGGCATTGCCCTAAAGAAATCAGCTCTTTTACCTGTAAAAAAATACAAAGACCCCCTAACAGTAAAAAACCCCACCCAACCAACCCCCCAAAATAAAAAAACCTAACTAAAAAAAAACTAAGGGCATTTAGCTCTTTTTCAAGTGCCTATTCCTAATCTAAAAAAAAAACAACCCAAAAAAATGATATACTATACCCAGCGCTACGGAATTTGGCGGCGCTATACAAATAAATGATAATAATAATAATAGTAATGTTAGTTTAATATAAAGTTTAATGTTAGGTTTATTTTTATTTCACAGGTAAGTTTTTATTTATTTATATAAAGTTATATTGTAATTTTAATTTAAAGTTAGGGAGGTGTTAGGTTTAGGGGCTTTTAGTTTAATTTAGTGTTTTGCAGCAGTTTAGGGGTTAATAGATTTATTTAGTGGCAGAGATGTGGGAAGCCGGAGGTTTAGGGGTTAATAACTTTATTTAGTGGCGGCAATCTCGGGGAGCGGCTGAATAGGGGTTAATAACTTTATTATAGTGGCGGCGATGTTGGGGAGTGGCGGTTTAGGGGTTAATATATTTAAATACTGTTGGCGTTGTAGGTGGGCAGCAGATTAGGGGTTAATAAGTTTGAAAAGTGTTTGCGATGTGGGAGGGCCTCGGTTTAGGGGTTAATAGGTTTAGTTAGTGGCGGCGGTGTTGGGGAGCGGCAGAATAGGGGTTAATAATTTATTAGTGGTGGCGATGTTGGGAGTGGCATATTAGGGGTTAATAAGTTTTAAATAATAGGAGCGGAAGAATAGGGGTTAATAACTTTTATTAGTGGTGGCGATGTCGGGTGCGGCATATTAGGGGTTAATAAGTTTTAAATAATGGGTAGTTTATGTGTGTTAGTGTACTTTGTAACACTTTAGTTGTTAGTTTTGTGAAACATTTTTGTTGCACAAAATCCATAACTACTGCTTTGAGATGGAGGTATAGATCGTGTCTGTATAGGCTTTAACGCAAGCATTTTAGTCTAACCGCACAACCTGTTTTACCGGCGCTATGGAAATCCCACACAAAATTGAAATTGCCATTTTTCAGCGTTAAAAGCCGCAACGCAAAACTCGTAAACTAGGGGACTCATATTATTTTTGGTAATTTGTTTTTTATTTTTTGTAATGTTAGGTTGTTTGTTTGTTTTTTGTAATGTTAGGTTTTAGGTTTTTCTACAGTAATTTTAGTTTGTTTGTTTTTTTACAGTAATGGTAGTTTTTTTTTTTTTTTTTTTAAAAAGATAATGATAGGTTGTTGCTGTTTTTTTTAAAAGTTAAAGTAACATAAAACAGGTTGAGATCTGTGCATATTCTAGAAGGGCTAATTAAGTAAAAAATAGTTTGCATAAAAAAAATGTTTAAAAATTGCTGGCAAGTATTTTAAAATCATTTTCAAAAATAATCAAAATGACTTACATAGCTATGCTGTCTGGAGTAGTCTGATCCATCCCCCCCACCCCCCTTATCAGTGTTTAACATCAAAAACACAGGCATTGTATTTTAACTGAGCTCACATCAGCTTATTTGCTTCTAGGTATGCTCCAGCAGATAATGAGTGTTAAAGTCTGGCATTCTACCATATCAATTGTGGATATAGATGCAGCCATAAAGGAATTGCGTGGTGGGGAGTTAGAGCTGTACAATTCGGACACTTAAAAAAGAAAGTGTTAACGGCGAGGCAATGTTGTATACATTTGCATGTGAAGTAATTAAAGTACATATTATTATATTTTGTCTCTATCCCAACTTGTTTTATGTCCCTTTAAGGTTAGATTTTTTTCTTTTAATTTTTCATGGAATTTTTATTTTTTTAAAGGTAAGTTTTTTGTTTTTTTTGTAAAGGTACGGTTAGTCTATTTTGGGTTATCTTAGTGGATGTTCGGTTATAGGGGGTTTAGATGTTAGTGGGTTACTTTGTGTTGAGGGGGGTTGGCTGTTTAGGGATTAAACGTGTGGGTAGCTTTGCAATGTGGGGGGTGGCAGTTTAGGGGTTAAACGTTTAGTGGGGACTTTGCGATGTGGTGGGTGACGGTTTATGGGTTAATAGTGTAGTGGGGACTTTGCAGTGGGCTATGTGGCGGTTTAGGGGTTACTAGAGCAGGGGTCTTATGGCGATTCGGGTTAGCACGCAAGTAGTTTGTTAGGGTTTTTTCCACTTTTTTTGCTCCATTGACTTCTTTGGAGGAATAGGTTATCGCATGCAGGATATTGTAAATACGGCTTTTTGCGAACGTCTGGTTAGCGCTGGAGCGATAACTTTTTACTTTTAACTCATAATACCAGCGCAACCCAGCGCCCACACACAGTTTACAGCTAGTGCATTAAGCACTCTAGCGAAAGCACTAAATAGTGCTCAACTCATAATCTAGCCCGTAATATTTTATAGCAATCATGTACTGTATTTAATGATACAGGCATGTATTTAATGATACAGGCATGTATTTAATGATACAGGCATGTATTTAATGATACAGGCATGTATTTAATGTATTTAATGACACAGGCATGTATTTAATGTATTTAATGATACAGGCATGTATTTAATGTATTTAATGACACAGGCATGTATTTAATGTATTTAATGATACAGGCATGTATTTAATGTATTTAATGACACAGGCATGTATTAAATGTATTTAATGACACAGGCATGTATTTAATGTATTTAATGACACAGGCATGTATTTAATGTATTTAATGACACAGGCATGTATTTAATGTATTTAATGACACAGGCATGTATTAAATGTATTTAATGACACAGGCATGTATTTAATGTATTTAATGATACAGGCATGCATTTAATGTATTTAATGACACAGGCATGTATTAAATGTATTTAATGATACAGGCATGTATTTAATGTATTTAATGACACAGGCATGTATTTAATGTATTTAATGACACAGGCATGTATTTAATGACACAGGCATGTATTTAATTTACTTAATGACACAGGCATGTATTTAATGACACAGGCATGTATTTAATGACACAGGCATGTATTTAATGTATTTAATGACACAGGCATGTATTTAATGACACAGGCATGTATTTAATGACACAGGCATGTATTAAATGTATTTAATGACACAGGCAGATATTTAATGTATTTAATGACACAGGCATGTATTTAATGTATTTAATGACACAGGCATGTATTTAATGTATTTAATGACACAGGCATGTATTAAATGTATTTAATGACACAGGCATGTATTTAATGTATTTAATGACACAGGCATGTATTAAATGTATTTAATGACACAGGCATGTATTTAATGTATTTAATGACACAGACATGTATTTAATGTATTTAATGACACAGGCATGTATTTAATGTATTTAATGACACAGGCATGTATTTAATGACACAGGCATGTATTTAATGTATTTAATGACACAGGCATGTATTTAATTTACTTAATGACACAGGCATGTATTTAATGACACAGGCATGTATTTAATGACACAGGCATGTATTTAATGTATTTAATGACACAGGCATGTATTTAATTTATTTAATGACACAGGCATGTATTTAATGACACAGGCATGTATTTATTGTATTTAATGACACAGGCATGTATTTAATGTATTTAATGACACAGGCATGTATTTAATGACACAGGCATGTATTTAATGTATTTAATGACACAGGCATGTATTTAATTTACTTAATGACACAGGCATGTATTTAATGACACAGGCATGTATTTAATTTATTTAATGACAGAGGCATGTATTTAATGACACAGGCATGTATTTAATTTATTTAATGACACAGGCATGTATTTAATGACACAGGCATGTATTTAATGTATTTAATGACACCAACATGTATTTAATGTATTTAATGACACCGGCATGTATTAAATGTATTTAATGACACAGGCATGTCGTTTTCTGGAAACTGTTACTGATTTCTTTCAATTTCTAAAAGCTTTTAAGTCTCAGAACGCTTCATGCCAGGGCCTGTGTGTGTTTGGTGACGCTGGATACAGAGATCAGTCAGTGGGGCTGAGAGTTTTTGGTTCCTCTCATATTAGGGAGCTTGCAGGTCTTTTATTTATAAAAAAAATGTATTTACTACAGAGAGTTGTTTGTTGTGATATCTCTTTGGACAAACATTTATGATTATCAGATGAGATACTACTTACCCGTCACCATAACCTATTTTTGTACATCATAAACATATAGCATTTCAATTAAATTAAATATATAATTATAATAAAAGACATAAAAGCTAAAATTAAACTTTCCTGACTCTAGTTTCCTTTTATTATCATTGACTTTGATTTCTTGCTGAAGAGTATACCTAGCTGGGGTCAGGAGTGTGCACGTGTATTTAATACTACATGGTAGCAGTGTCTACAACAGAGGGGTCGACTCCAGTCTTGTCAGTCATGTTTATTGGCTGTTTTTTTTTTTTCAACATCAGAATAACACTGTTTCCTTATTGGAAAAATATTTGATCGTATATCGGAAAAGGTTTCCCACATAATGCACAAACCCAATCTGCACGACCACAAGTTATCAACTAAATATCAACAACAAAATGGACAAATTGAATTACATATCCAAAGGCACTTTATAAAAACACATGACCTTTTATGTCGTCAAGCTCCGGCCCTTTAACAACCAACACCCAATCCCAATCTTTTAACACCAACATAAATAACAGACAACAGACTTAGCTAATGGTATAAATTGGCCGCAGCCGTTTATTCAAATAAATAACTTTGTAAAACTTTAATAGCTTAATAAAGTGCAAATAACTGTAAACATTCCACACATCAAAAGACAACCCAGTGGTGCTAGTCCTTCCTGCTTTTCTTCAACTCTTACTATGGCCGTAGCTCCTTTAATTGGACCCAACCGTGCCAGCGGTTGGGCCCGTAAATGATCATCCATCTAAGTTTTCTAAGGAACCCCTTGCCCTTAGAAAACCCCATCTTAAAATCCCCCCATGGGAATTCAACATACCACCACACTTGACAATTGGCCATAATATTCTGTAACTTAAGGGCTAGCACCCCCGCCTTCCAACTGCGACAAAACCTAGAATAACAGAAACAAAAACACACTCCTCTCATGATTAAAATGGGGACGGGCGGGAAGGGGATGTTTCTTCACCAATGTAATAAACAGTCTGCTGGTTTTCCCGCTCTGCATGCCCTTTTAAAACCTCCCTTAGGGTTCCACCTCTAATCCCTCCTACCTCCCATAAGGGCCTCTTCCTCCCAGGTCACAGCTCCCTCCGACCATGCTTTACGGTCTCCAGGAGCCCCTGACACATATAACAATCGATAATGTTATTTGCCTTAGATATGTGTATGTTTGCAAACTAAAAACAAGATGGCACTTCCTGTGCCAATGACAGTGACAGCCCTTTATGATGACGATTGAGTCACGCCCAATAGAAAATGATGCTGAATATGTCATCACCATCATCAATTAAATGTAAAAACACAACTAAAACATATCTACTAGATATTGACAGTTGTGTCATGCAGAGATAAAGGAGAGTAGTGTATGCTGGAACAGCAGAATTAGCATGAGAGCCCTGGTCAGTTGGAGAGAGAAGCAGTGCAGCCTGGAGAGCAGTGCAATTTCTTCCTGTAATGATTCGGTTTGCAGCGATCAGCAGCCATTAGTGTTTATAAATGTATTTATGTGTGTGTGTGTGTGTATATGTGTCTGTATTTGTGTGTGTATGTGTGTATTTGTGTGTGTATGTGTGTATATATATATATGTGTGTGTGTGTGTGTATATGTGTGTGTATTTGTGTGTGTGTGTGTATATATGTGTGTGTGTGTGTGTATATGTGTGTATTTGTGTGTGTGTGTGTGTGTGTATATATATATGTGTGTGTATTTGTGTGTGTATATATATATGTGTGTGTATTTGTGTGTGTGTGTGTGTGTATTTATATGTGTGTGTATTTATGTGTGTGTGTATTTATGTGTGTGTGTGTATTTATGTGTGTGTATTTATGTGTGTATATATGTGTGTGTATTTATGTGTGTGTGTGTGTGTGTATATATATGTGTGTGTATTTATGTGTATATATGTGTGTGTATTTATGTGTGTGTGTGTGTGTGTGTATATATATGTGTGTGTATTTATGTGTGTATATATGTGTGTGTATTTATGTGTGTGTGTGTGTATATATATATGTGTGTGTGTGTGTGTATATATATGTGTGTGTGTATTTATGTGTGTGTATTTATGTGTGTATATATATGTGTGTGTATTTATGTGTGTGTGTGTGTGTATATATGTGTATTTATGTGTGTGTATATATGTGTGTGTGTGTATATATTTATGTGTGTGAGTGTGTGTATTTGTGTGTGTGTGTATATGTGTGTGTGTGTGTGTATTTATGTGTGTGTGTGTGTGTGTGTGTGTATATATGTGTGTGTTTGTGTGTATTTATGTGCGTGTGTATATGTGTGTTTGTGTGTGTATTTATGTGGGTGAGTATGTATGTATATTTATATGTGTGTATGTATGTGTGTGTGTATTTATGTGTGCGTGTGTGTGTATATGTATGTATATTTATATGTGTGTATGTATGTGTGTGTATTTATGTGTGCGTGTGTGTGTATATGTATGTGTATTTATGTGTGTGTATATATGTGTGTATATATGCAGGGCCACCATCAAGCGGTGATAGGGGTGACTCCTGTCAGGGGCCCAATGGGCCAGGGGGGGCCCCATGAGGCAAGAACAACTTATTTACATTTTGGCAGCCACCAGAGGGTACTACAGTAGAGTGCTATTGAGCTAGGGAAATGTTATTACAAGGAGTAAAGCATTAGCATTTGAAAGGATTTCTGAGTGTGCACTAAACCACTATGCACAGTGTGAGACAGACTTGGCACTTAAGTTTGTACAGTGTGTGCCTGAGTCAGACTGAAGATCACTTTCATTTGCAGAGGAGGTAGGACTTACTTAGTAAATGTTTTTTTTATTTCTTTGTGCAATTTTGGATTGTAACTTCAGTGTGGTAGTAGTGGTATGGTGGGGGCAGCAGTGTATTTATGATTATTTGACCATGCTGAATGTTTCCTCCTCAAAACACAAATGATAAGTGCCCTTTTGGCAGATATTAGTTTTTTTTATTACTATATATATATTTTAATTACATTCCAGGTTACTGCCCCTTTATGCAAGGACTTTCCAGATGCAAAGAGGCATTTTATTTAAGATTTTTACATCTGCATAAAATGTTATACTCTCAGACTAAGATTGCTCAGTGTTTGAAATGAGACAGGCTAACTTAAAACTGTTCAGCTTACACTACAGCTGACTTCATTTTGAAATACATACAAACAAGCCTAAATCCTGCATTTAACCAGATCTAATGGTATGAGAATGAGTACCACAGCTTATGGTTCCACACAGACCATATAGAGTACAGCATTTTCATAATCCATAAGTACAGATGACAGATGGGAACATTTGTACACTATATTTTAAGTGGTGCTCTTGGTTGGGGAAAATGGGGGGAAAAACAAACATATGTCAACGTTTCAAAAGTACTTTTCTTCATCTAGCCATCTACCCAGATCATTAATGTACAATTTTGAAATCACAGAATTATTTTTGTTTGCACATGTACAAATATGATTCTTTAAAAAGTGATCTCTTAATTTCTGCAATTTTTTTTATCATGCATGCCACACACTGTTGATTTAGGGGATGCAATGTACAGCCATTTAACCTCCTGCGAGTGTTTCTGTGGGTGTCTGTGTTTATGTCTTTGTGCTTTTGTTTGCGTCTCTATGAGTGTATGTATTTTTTTCTGTGGGTTTCTCTGTGATGGTGGATGTGTATGTATTTGGGCATTTTCTGTGGATGTCTGTGAGGGTGTGTGCGTATGTCTTTGGGCTTTTTCTATGGGTGTCTCTGTGAGAGTGTGTGTATGTATGTCTTTGTGTATTTTCTATGGATGCCTCTGTGAGGGTGGGTGTGTATATCTTTGTGTGTTTTTTGTGGATGTCTCTGTGAGGGAGGCTGGGTGGGTGTATGTATGTATCTCTGTGTTTTCTGTGGATGTCTCTGTGAGGGTGTGTACGTATGTCTGTGTGTTTTCTGTGGGTGTCTCTGTGAGGGTGTGTGTATATCTGTGCATTTTCTGTGGGTGTCTCTGTGAGAGTGTGTGTAGGTATTTGTGTGTTTTCTGTGGATGTCTCAGTGAGGGTGTGTGTGTATGTTTGTCTTTGTGTGTTTTCTGTGGGTGTCTCTGTGTGTCTGTGAGTGTTTGTCTTTGTGTGTTTTCTGAGGCTGTCTCTGTCAGTGTTTCCTTGGGTGTATGTGCAAGTTTGTGTTTGAGTTTATGTGTGTGTGTCCATTGTCTGTTCCTTTTTAGGACATTTTGACCTTACTACTGATTATTCACATCTTTCTACAGACTTTGAGACTAATGAGACCTTTCCCGGGAAAGTCAACAATTCACCATTTAACCTTTCAATTATTGTTTAGGCAGATCAGGGCCCTTCCTTTCAGCCGCTGCATGCTGTTGTCATCATTTAGTTGGCATCTTTCTTGACAAAAAGATAATCAGAACTCCATATTTTGTTTTGTAAATCTCCTTTTTTGACAAAACAGTAGTCTACCTCATTACTTGTCAGGTCAATGTAAACAAGTGCTGAGTGTCTGTTTGGGTGTCTGTGTCTGAGTGTTTTTGTGTGTCTGCTAGAGTGTCTATATGTGAATCCTTATGTGTGAGTGTGTGTTTCAGTGTATGAGTGTGTCTGTGTGTTTCTTTGCGTGTCTGCTAGAGTGTCTATATGTGAATCCTTATGTGTGAGTGTGTGTTTCAGTGTATGAGTATGTCTGTGTGTTTGTGTGTTACTACCTTTACAACATTTCCAAGTTTGACTACACTTAAGAATAAAGTGCATATACGTTTTAGTCATTTGTTTAAAAATTGCACAAGGGGGGGGCCTGATCAATGGTTAAGTCAGGGGCCCTGTATATATGTGTGTGTATATATGTGTGTTTATTTATGTGTGTGGGTATGTATGTATATCTATATGTGTGTATGTATGTGTGTGTGTACATGTATGTTTATTTTTGAGTGTGTGTGTGTGTGTGTATTTATGTGTGTGTGCGTGTGTATATTTTTGTGTGTGTATATGTATGTGTATTTATGAGTGTGTGTATGAGTATTTATGTGTGTGTGCGTGTGTATATTTTTGTGTGTATATATGTATGTGTATTTATGAGTGTGTGTGTGTGTGTATGTATTTATGTGTGTGTGCGTGTGTATATTTTTGTGTGTGTATATGTATGTGTATTTATGAGTGTGTGTGTGTGTGTGTGTATTTATGTGTGTGTGCGTGTGTATATTTTTGTGTGTGTATATGTATGTGTATTTATGAGTGTGTGTATGAGTATTTATGTGTGTATGCATGTTTGATTATGTGTGTGTGTTTTTGTGTGAGTGTGTGTGTGTTCTCTAATCTGATTCCAAATTCTTGTGAGCTAGTCTTTACATTGATGCAGTAGTAGACCATACCATTTGTCCTGGTGGGGTACTCATCTCTCATTTTGTTTTCTGGTACATGCAAGTTGTTATTTATACTTATTGTAATGTATCAGCTTCTACTTTTGAGAATCAGAGCAACATTTCTTGATACTTAACACAATGTTTTTTTACTATATATGTTTTTTTACTATATATGTTTTTTTGGGGGAGTTGTCTTGTTTTGTTTTTTTAAATAAAACTAAGAAATGTTTGCATTAATTCCTTTTCAGGAGTTTATTATTGTGTTACTGCTACATGATTTGTCATGCTGTGTAACACGGCCCCATCTGTAACTCTCATCACTGTGTTTGGGAAAACATCCAGAACAGAACCTATTTAGGTGTTAGAGCTGTCACTTCTGTGTCGCTGGTGATTATTACTTCCTATCCTCAACTTCCAGAAATAACTTTAGAATCAGAACATTAAAAGAAATACCATAAACCTGCCTTAAACCTGTTAAATGGGTAAATATTTTCATATTCTGTTACAATACTGTATCTGGGTATCAGGTAAAATAGTTGTAACTTGAGAAATGTATTGGATCACAAAGGGATTGTTATAAGATCAGACTAGATTTAGACCATTCATGCAGATATAGACATGGTGTAGATATAGACTGGTATTTCAGGAGGCTGGAGTCCAGCCAAATCTGCAGATGACTATAGAGCTGTAGCTCAATAATCTGACTATTTAAAGGGATACTAAACCCAAGTTTTTCTCTTTCATGGTTCAGATAGAGCATGCAATTTTAAGCAACTTTCTAATTTACTCGTATTATGAATTTTTCTTTGTTCTCTTGCTATCTTTATTTAAAACCGAAGGCATCTAAGCTAAGGAGCCAACCCAAATTTTTGGTTTAGTACCCTGGACAGCACTTGTTTATTGGCGGGTGAATTTATCCACCAATCAGCAAGAACAACCCATGTTGTAAACCAAAAATGGTCCGGCTTCTAAACTTACATTCTTGCTTTTCAAATAAAGATAGCATGAGAATGATGAAAAATTGATAATAGGAGTAAATTAGAAAGTTGCTTAAAATTGCATGTTCTATCTGAACCATGGAAGAAAACATTTGGGTTCAATGTCCTTTTAAGATACTTAACCAAATGTTAATTGGAGTATTATTATCACTAAAATACAATTAGGATAAAGACACTCAGCTAGATTATGAGTTTGGTGTTATGAGTCAAATAGCAACGTTATGGTTCATAACGCTTCATTTTCCCTAACGCTGCTATTACAAGTTTCCGTAGCACCACAAATATCCCCATCTATGCTCAAATCCATAACGCTCACCCAGACCCAGTAGTTATTGATATCCCGATAGCAAAAACATTCATTAATCATTTCAAAAATATCATACAAAGTACACTTACACTCATACAAACACTATACAATTTTTCTTTTTTAATTAAATATTTGTATTTACAAAATATAACGGATCAAAGTTACGAGATTTCGGGTGTTAGAAAAAAATGCACACAAACCTATTACATAGACATACGTGAACTTATACTCATCTAGCTACATCTACGTACAAAGAGCATCACATACATACAGACATCGATACATATAAACAATATACAGCACACTACGTACAAATAGCATCACATACATACAGACATCGATACATATAAACAATATACAGCACACTACGTACAAATAGCATCACATACATACAGACATCGATACATATAAACAATATACAGCACACTACGTACAAATAGCATCACATACATACAGACATCGATACATATAAACAATATACAGCACACTACGTACAAATAGCATCACATACATACAGAAATCGATACATATAAACAATATACAGCACACTACGTACAATAGCATCACATACATACAGACATCGATACATATAAACAATATACAGCACACTACGTACAAATAGCATCACATACATACAGACATCGATACATATAAACAATATACAGCACACTACGTACAAATAGCATCACATACATACAGACATCGATACATATAAACAATATACAGCACGCTACGTACAAATAGCATCACATACATACAGACATCGATACATATAAACAATATACAGCACACTACGTACAAATAGCATCACATACATACAGACATCGATACATATAAACAATATACAGCACACTACGTACAAATAGCATCACATACATACAGACATCGATACATATAAACAATATACAGCACACTACGTACAAATAGCATCACATACATACAGACATCGATACATATAAACAATATACAGCACGCTACGTACAAATAGCATCACATACATACAGAAATCGATACATATAAACAATATACAGCACACTACGTACAATAGCATCACATACATACAGAATTAGATACATACAAACAATATACAGCACACTACGTACAAATAGCATCACATACATACAGACATCGATACATATAAACAATATACAGCACACTACGTACAAATAGCATCACATACATAGAGACATCGATACATATAAACAATATACAGCACACTACGTACAATAGCATCACATACATACAGACATCGATACATATAAACAATATACAGCACACTACGTACAATAGCATCACATACATACAGAATTAGATACATACAAACAATATACAGCACACTACGTACAAATAGCATCACATACATACAGACATCGATACATATAAACAATATACAGCACACTACGTACAAATAGCATCACATACATACAGACATCGATACATATAAAAAATATACAGCACACTACGTACAAATAGCATCACATACATACAGACATCGATACATATAAACAATATACAGCACACTACGTACAAATAGCATCACATACATACAGACATCGATACATATAAACAATATACAGCACACTACGTACAAATAGCATCACATACATACAGACATCGATACATATAAACAATATACAGCACGCTACGTACAAATAGCATCACATACATACAGAAATCGATACATATAAACAATATACAGCACACTACGTACAATAGCATCACATACATACAGAATTAGATACATACAAACAATATACAGCACACTACGTACAAATAGCATCACATACATACAGACATCGATACATATAAACAATATACAGCACACTACGTACAAATAGCATCACATACATACAGACATCGATACATATAAACAATATACAGCACACTACGTACAAATAGCATCACATACATAGAGAAATCGATACATATAAACAATATACAGCACACTACGTACAATAGCATCACA
Source organism: Bombina bombina (assembly GCF_027579735.1). NCBI lineage: Eukaryota > Metazoa > Chordata > Amphibia > Anura > Bombinatoridae > Bombina > Bombina bombina. The sequence continues at coordinate 1,134,247,571 of NC_069503.1, forward strand.
TACATACAGACATCGATACATATAAACAATATACAGCACACTACGTACAATAGCATCACATACATACAGAATTAGATACATACAAACAATATACAGCACACTACGTACAAATAGCATCACATACATACAGACATCGATACATATAAACAATATACAGCACACTACGTACAAATAGCATCACATACATACAGACATCGATACATATAAACAATATACAGCACACTACGTACAAATAGCATCACATACATACAGACATCGATACATATAAACAATATACAGCACACTACGTACAAATAGCATCACATACATACAGACATCGATACATATAAACAATATACAGCACACTACGTACAAATAGCATCACATACATACAGACATTGATACATATAAACAATATACAGCACACTACGTACAATAGCATCACATACATACAGACATAGATACATATAAACAATATACAGCACACTACGTACAATAGCATCACATACATACAGACATAGATACATATAAACAATATACAGCACACTACGTACAATAGCATCACATACATACAGAATTAGATACATACAAACAATATACAGCACACTACGTACAATAGCATCACATACATACAGACATAGATACATATAAACAATATACAGCACACTACGTACAATAGCATCACATACATACAGACATCGATACATATAAACAATATACAGCACACTACGTACAAATAGCATCACATACATACAGACATCGATACATATAAACAATATACAGCACACTACGTACAAATAGCATCACATACATACAGACATCGATACATATAAACAATATACAGCACACTACGTACAATAGCATCACATACATACAGACATAGATACATATAAACAATATACAGCACACTACGTACAATAGCATCACATACATACAGACATCGATACATATAAACAATATACAGCACACTACGTACAATAGCATCACATACATAGAGAATTAGATACATATAAACAATATACAGCACACTACGTACAATAGCATCACATACATACAGAATTAGATACATATAAACAATATACAGCACACTACGTACAATAGCATCACATACATACAGAATTAGATACATATAAACAATATACAGCACACTACGTACAAATAGCATCACATACATACAGAATTAGATACATACAAACAATATACAGCACGCTACGTACAAATAGCATCACATACATACAGACATCGATACATATAAACAATATACAGCACACTACGTACAATAGCATCACATACATACAGACATCGATACATATAAACAATATACAGCACACTACGTACAAATAGCATCACATACATACAGACATCGATACATATAAACAATATACAGCACACTACGTACAAATAGCATCACATACATACAGACATCGATACATATAAACAATATACAGCACACTACGTACAATAGCATCACATACATACAGACATCGATACATACAAACAATATACAGCACACTACGTACAATAGCATCACATACATACAGAATTAGATACATATAAACAATATACAGCACACTACGTACAATAGCATCACATACATACAGACATAGATACATATAAACAATATACAGCACACTATGTACAAATAGCATCACATACATACAGACATCGATACATATAAACAATATACAGCACACTACGTACAATAGCATCACATACATACAGACATCGATACATACAAACAATATACAGCACACTACGTACAATAGCATCACATACATACAGAATTAGATACATATAAACAATATACAGCACACTACGTACAATAGCATCACATACATACAGACATAGATACATATAAACAATATACAGCACACTACGTACAAATAGCATCACATACATACAGACATCGATACATATAAACAATATACAGCACACTACGTACAATAGCATCACATACATGCAGACATCGATACATATAAACAATATACAGCACACTACGTACAATAGCATCACATACATACAGAATTAGATACATACAAACAATATACAGCACACTTCGTACAAATAGCATCACATACATACAGACATCGATACATATAAACAATATACAGCACACTACGAACAAATAGCATCACATACATACAGACATCGATACATATAAACAATATACAGCACGCTACGTACAATAGCATCACATACATACAGAATTAGATAAATACAAACAATATACAGCACACTACGTACAATAGCATCACATACATACAGAATTAGATAAATACAAACAATATACAGCACACTACGTACAATAGCATCACATACATACAGAATTAGATACATACAAACAATATACAGCACACTACGTACAATAGCATCACATACATACAGAATTAGATACATACAAACAATATACAGCACACTACGTACAATAGCATCACATACATACAGAATTAGATACATACAAACAATATACAGCACACTACGTACAATAGCATCACATACATACAGAATTAGATACATACAAACAATATACAGCACACTACGTACAATAGCATCACATACATACAGAATTAGATACATACAAACAATATACAGCACACTACGTACAATAGCATCACATACATACAGAATTAGATACATACAAACAATATACAGCACACTACGTACAATAGCATCACATACATACAGACATCGATACATACAAACAATATACAGCACACTACGTACAATAGCATCACATACATACAGAATTAGATACATATAAACAATATACAGCACACTACGTACAATAGCATCACATACATACAGACATAGATACATATAAACAATATACAGCACACTACGTACAAATAGCATCACATACATACAGACATCGATACATATAAACAATATACAGCACACTACGTGCAATAGCATCACATACATAGAGAATTAGATACATATAAACAATATACAGCACACTACGTACAATAGCATCACATACATGCAGACATCGATACATATAAACAATATACAGCACACTACGTACAATAGCATCACATACATACAGAATTAGATACATACAAACAATATACAGCACACTTCGTACAAATAGCATCACATACATACAGACATCGATACATATAAACAATATACAGCACACTACGTACAAATAGCATCACATACATACAGACATCGATACATATAAACAATATACAGCACGCTACGTACAATAGCATCACATACATACAGAATTAGATAAATACAAACAATATACAGCACACTACGTACAATAGCATCACATACATACAGAATTAGATACATACAAACAATATACAGCACACTACGTACAATAGCATCACATACATACAGAATTAGATACATACAAACAATATACAGCACACTACGTACAATAGCATCACATACATACAGAATTAGATACATACAAACAATATACAGCACACTACGTACAATAGCATCACATACATACAGAATTAGATACATATAAACAATATACAGCACACTACGTACAATAGTATCACATACATACAGACATAGATACATATAAACAATATACAGCACACTACGTACAAATAGCATCACATACATACAGACATCGATACATATAAACAATATACAGCACACTACGTACAATAGCATCACATACATGCAGACATCGATACATATAAACAATATACAGCACACTACGTACAATAGCATCACATACATACAGAATTAGATACATACAAACAATATACAGCACACTTCGTACAAATAGCATCACATACATACAGACATTGATACATATAAACAATATACAGCACACTACGTACAAATAGCATCACATACATACAGACATCGATACATATAAACAATATACAGCACGCTACGTACAATAGCATCACATACATACAGAATTAGATAAATACAAACAATATACAGCACACTACGTACAATAGCATCACATACATACAGAATTAGATAAATACAAACAATATACAGCACACTACGTACAATAGCATCACATACATACAGAATTAGATACATACAAACAATATACAGCACACTACGTACAATAGCATCACATACATACAGAATTAGATACATACAAACAATATACAGCACACTACGTACAATAGCATCACATACATACAGAATTAGATACATATAAACAATATACAGCACACTACGTACAATAGCATCACATACATACAGAATTAGATACATACAAACAATATACAGCACACTACGTACAATAGCATCACATACATACAGAATTAGATACATACAAACAATATACAGCACACTACGTACAAATAGCATCACATACATACAGAATTAGATACATATAAACAATATACAGCACACTACGTACAATAGCATCACATACATACAGACATAGATACATATAAACAATATACAGCACACTACGTACAATAGCATCACATACATACAGAATTAGATACATACAAACAATATACAGCACACTACGTACAATAGCATCACATACATACAGAATTAGATACATACAAACAATATACAGCACACTACGTACAATAGCATCACATACATACAGAATTAGATACATACAAACAATATACAGCACACTACGTACAAATAGCATCACATACATACAGAATTAGATACATATAAACAATATACAGCACACTACGTACAATAGCATCACATACATACAGACATAGATACATATAAACAATATACAGCACACTACGTACAAATAGCATCACATACATACAGACATCGATACATATAAACAATATACAGCACACTACGTACAATAGCATCACATACATACAGACATCGATACATACAAACAATATACAGCACACTACGTACAATAGCATCACATACATACAGAATTAGATACATATAAACAATATACAGCACACTACGTACAATAGCATCACATACATACAGACATAGATACATATAAACAATATACAGCACACTACGTACAAATAGCATCACATACATACAGACATCGATACATATAAACAATATACAGCACACTACGTACAATAGCATCACATACATAGAGAATTAGATACATATAAACAATATACAGCACACTACGTACAATAGCATCACATACATGCAGACATCGATACATATAAACAATATACAGCACACTACGTACAATAGCATCACATACATACAGACATCGATACATATAAACAATATACAGCACACTACGTACAAATAGCATCACATACATACAGACATCGATACATATAAACAATATACAGCACGCTACGTACAATAGCATCACATACATACAGAATTAGATAAATACAAACAATATACAGCACACTTCGTACAAATAGCATCACATACATACAGACATCGATACATATAAACAATATACAGCACACTACGTACAATAGCATCACATACATACAGAATTAGATACATACAAACAATATACAGCACACTACGTACAATAGCATCACATACATACAGAATTAGATACATACAAACAATATACAGCACACTACGTACAATAGCATCACATACATACAGAATTAGATACATACAAACAATATACAGCACACTACGTACAATAGCATCACATACATACAGAATTAGATACATACAAACAATATACAGCACACTACGTACAATAGCATCACATACATACAGAATTAGATACATACAAACAATATACAGCACACTACGTACAATAGCATCACATACATACAGAATTAGATACATACAAACAATATACAGCACACTACGTACAATAGCATCACATACATACAGAATTAGATACATACAAACAATATACAGCACACTACGTACAAATAGCATCACATACATACAGAATTAGATACATACAAACAATATACAGCACACTACGTACAATAGCATCACATACATACAGAATTAGATACATACAAACAATATACAGCACACTACGTACAAATAGCATCACATACATACAGAATTAGATACATACAAACAATATACAGCACACTACGTACAAATAGCATCACATACATACAGAATTAGATACATATAAACAATATACAGCACACTACGTACAAATAGCATCACATACATACAGAATTAGATACATACAAACAATATACAGCACACTACGTACAAATAGCATCACATACATACAGAATTAGATACATATAAACAATATACAGCACACTACGTACAAATAGCATCACATACATACAGAATTAGATACATACAAACAATATACAGCACACTACGTACAAATAGCATCACATACATACAGACATCGATACATATAAACAATATACAGCACACTACGTACAATAGCATCACATACATACAGACATCGATACATACAAACAATATACAGCACACTACGTACACAAAACATTTTTTTATTATGAAATTAACACGATTTAGCTACTTTTTCACAGGACATGACATCACTCACTTTACGCTCAAAACAAGTGTTGGAAGTTTTTTTCATTACAATTTCTCGCCTCCATTGGCTTCTATAGGGAATACATGCTCATGCACGCGACTGGCCTCTTTCCATAAGGCACAAGATATTTTTCTCCTTTAAAACTCATAATAGCAGCGTTACAATTGTGGCACTAATTCATTCATTCTTGCGTTGGTCCCGCTATGACAAATAGACCAAGAAATAGACTATTTAACACTGGAGTTGTGGGTTTTACTCGTGTGAACATCACTACAACATCATCATCTTTTACGAAATTACATTACATCAACTATAAATTATGATCAATTCTATCATCAACAATACGAAATCGGTTTCAAGAATTAATTCATATTTAAATGGACAGAAAAAATACTTTTTTAAAATTTCATTATTCACAAACAGTTGGCAATTTTAAACACTTGTCTCATTTACGTCTATTATAGCATTTCAGTTATTCAAGTCATATGCTTGGATGAACAGCATATCTAGATAGGCTCACCAGATGATGATTGATGGCTGCACACACATGCCTTTTTTTTTCATTGCCTCATACATGTGCATTGCTATTCATTCAACAAATCATATACAAACAATGAACACATTTACATCCTACAAGTACATTGGAAGGTTGGTTAACATTGGATTCTCTCTCTCTCAATCAGGAAAGAGAAATTATGGCTTTAGTGTCCCTTTAACATCACGATTTAAAAATTAGATACCATTCGGAATTACGTACAATATTAAGATATCATAAGAAAATTATTAGAGTTATCGCTTTTTGGGAAGGAACAACAATGCTATACTGCTTTATAGAAATAAACATATCTGGGAGAGAATCACAATACATACATAGATGTACATAACACACATCAATCAACAGCAAAACACATATTTATCTTTTTAATCAGCACACAATAAGAATGTTGCAAACTACAACAACAGAACGAAGATTTGCAAACTAGACAGGCATGTTGCTAATATGATGACATCATTCTAAGCTTCAACCATACAGATTACAGCATTAGGACTGTACCGCCCCTTTCATTAGTTTCTCACTCAATATAACAATATTACATATACGTAGACGAGAGGGTTGGAAGATCTTCACTATTATTGCGATTTCAATGGGACACGTAAAATATTGAAATCTCAACAATCACTTATATATAGAATATTATAGCTGTCAGCCGGAAGATCTTCATTATTATTGCGGTTTCAATGGGACGAGTAAAATATATAATATTATAGATGTCAGCCGTTACTTTATCGTTTTGAAACAATATGACAGCAACATTGATTGATCAGCTTCTATGCCATGTCTATGCACACATTATACACAAGTATGCACTTTCAATCATGTTAGCATGGACGTGTGTTTTATAATATAAGATTGCGTTTACTAAGTATTTGTTATGCATATGAACAAACATCACGAAGATGCACTGTATATGTTACATTTTACACTTTAACACTTTCACATTACGATTTATTGGGGGGAAAACAAAATTTCAGCAAACACCTAAAAAAACGCCCACTTTGAAAGCATTTGCGCCGCTCACATACAATCAAGTAGATACAATCAGTAATCATTACGAACACGCTATCATTGGACATTATGCACTATAAATCCCCCAAACAACATGGCTTTTGTGTTTTTGCATACCTTGTTACTCCTTGTGCGCTTGCTCTGCTGTTTGGCTTTGTGCTGCTTGGCTTGGCAAATATGGATGATCCGCAGTGAGCTTGTGTAGGTGCTGCTGGACAAGTTTTGTACAACAGAATCAGACGGGCTCCGCGTCTCCAAGAGAGGCGTGGGGAACGTCTGATCAGAGGTCCTCGTGTTGTAAGGGGGAGGCCCACCTTTGAGAACATGAGCGACTTTGAGGTTTATAACAAGTATAGGCTCAATCGAGAGCAAATCATAGGCCTTTACAAAGTACTTAAACCTCATCTGGAGCCACGCAAGCGTTTGCGCACTGCAATCTCTGGCATGACCAAGATTCTATGCTGCATACATGTCCTGGCCTCCGGAAGTTTTCAATCCGAAGAGGGGTACATGCATGGGTAGGGTACCTTCTCTGTGGTTTTTGACAAGTTTCTGAACGCCATGGTACGAGTTTGTAAGTTTTACATAGGATTCCCTCAAAATGATGACGATTGGAGGCGCATCAAGAGGGAATTCTATGCAATAGCTCAAATGCCCAATGTCTTGGGAGCAATAGATTGCACCCACATTGTGCTGCGTGCTCCAGCAGATGATTGGATCTTCCAAAATTGTAACATTTTCATAGTCTCAACATGCAGTTCGTTTGTGACTCACGGATGTGGATTATGCAGGTGTGTGTGAATTTCTGGGGGGCTTGTCATGATGCCCGTATCCTCAGGCACTCCTCTCTCTGTCAGTTTGAGTACAGACAGTTTCCCCATGGGTGGCTCGTTGGTGAGTACTTATTCACAGCACGGTTCAGAACTTAGACAATTGCCACTGTAATGTTCAAAAACAGTTGGGTTTGTGTAATGTGCAGATATAGGATGCAATTTAACCATTTATTTGTCTCTTTCAGCAAATTTCTAGTTTTAGAAACAGATATGTAGCAGGTCATGGCTTAAATGGGCAGATATAGGATGTGCTTTAACCATTTTTTGTCTTTCAGCAAATGTCTAGTTTTAGAAACAAACATGAAAAATGAAAATAGAATCGTGCGAACTTGTTAGGATTGTTCAAGAAATTATTATTGCAAAATAAAAATTATATTTTATTATCATAGGTAATTTATACATCAGATGATTTTGGCATGGCTCCTGTAATGACTTTGCTACCTGATTTTTGAAGACAACATGTGATGGTAAGTAGACACATTGGCCTCTATTTATCAAGCTGTCAACCACAAATACGCTGGAATTCTGCAGCGTATTTGTGGCGAGCCTGATTTGCCTTAGTTATCAAACCCTACAGACCGGCAAAAGTAGAATATAGTGACGTAACATACGATCCGCCGGACTCAGTCCGACACAGATCGATGCTGAAGTCACTACAAATGTTCTGAACGCAAGTTCGGCACAATCTGACTACTTTTGCTAGTTATCAAATAACTAGCAGGTACGCTCGCCACTTTTCCGGCCCAGCGTAACTGGTTTTCAATCCGCCGCCCTGGAGGCCACGGATACCATAGGAATCAATGGGAGTCGGAAAGCAGCGAAAGCTCATGCTCGCTGCTGCCCGATATACCATTGATGTCTATGGGAATGTCTACACCTAACACCCTAACATGTACCCCAAGTCTAAACACCCCCTAATCAGCCCTCCCCTACACCACTGCCACCTACATTAAATTTATTAACCCCTAAACCGCCGCTCCCGGACCCCGCCGCAACTAAATAAAGTTTTTAACCTGTAAACCGCCGCTCCCGGAGCCCACCGCCACCTACATTATATTTATTAACCCCTAATCTGCCCCCCTACACCGCCGCCACCTACGTTATACATATTAACCCCTAATCTGCCTCCCCTACACCGCCGCCACTATAATAAACATATTAACCCCTAAACCTAAGTCTATCCCTAAACCTAACACCCACTAACTTAAATATAATTTAAATAAATCTAAATAAATATTCCTATAATTAACTAAATAATTCCTATTTAAAACTAAATACTTACCTATAAAATAAACCCTAAACTAGCTACAATATAATTAATAGTTACATTGTAGCTAGCTTAGGGTTTATATTTATTTTAACTAGGTAGAATAGTTACTAAATAGTTATTAACTATTCAATAGCTACCTATTTAAAATAAATACAAAAGTACCTGTAAAATAAAACCTAACCTAAGTTACAATTACACCTAACACTACACTATAATTAAATTAATTACCTAAATTAACTACAATTAAATAAAATTAACTAAAGTACAAAAAAACCCACTAAATTACAGAAAAAAATAAAATAATTACAAGAATTTTAAACTAATTACACCTAATCTAATCCCCCTAATAAAATAAAAAAGCCCTCCAAAATAATAAAAAGCCCTACCCTATACTAAATTACATATAGCCCTTAAAAGGGCTTTTTGCAGGGCATTGCCCCAAAATAATCATCTCTTTTACCTGTAAAAAAAAATACAATACCCCCCCCCCAACATTAAAACCCACCACCCACACACCCAACCCTACTCTAAAACCCACCCAATCCCCCCTTAAAAAAACCTAACCCTAACCCCCTGAAGATCACCCTACCTTGAGAAGTCTTCACCCAACCGGGCCGAAGTCCTCAACGAAGTCGGGCAGAAGTGGTCCTCCAGACGGGCTCCAGGACCCCACCGCAACTAAATAAATTGTTTAACCCCTAAACCGCCACTCCCGGAGCCCACCTCCACCTAGATTATACTTATTAACCCCTAATCTGTCCCCCCTACACCGCCACTATAATAAACATATTAACCCCTAAACCTAAGTCTAACCCTAAACCTAACACCCACTAACTTAAATATAATTTAAATAAATCTAAATAAATATTCCTATAATTAACTAAATTCTATCAGCCAATCGGAATTAAGGTAGGAAAAATCCTATTGGCTGATGCAATCAGCCAATAGGATTGCGCTCGCCTTCTATTAGCTGTTCCAATCAGCCAATAGAATGCAAGCTCAATCCTATTGGCTAATTGGATCAGCCAATAGGATTGAACTTCAATCCTATTGGCTGATTGCATCAGCCAATAGGATTTTTCCTACCTTAATTCCGATTGGCTGATAGAATTCTATCAGCCAATTGGAATTCAAGGGACGCCATCTTGGATGACATCATTTAAAGGAATATTCATTCGTCGGGTAGTCGTCGGCCTGGAAGGATGCTCCGCGTCGGATGTCTTGAAGATGGACCCGCTCCGCTCCGGATGGATGAAGATAGAAGATGCCGCCTGGATGAAGACTTCTGCCCGTCTGGAGGACCTCTTCTGCCCGGATAGGATGAAGACTTCTGCCCATCTGGAGGACCACTTCTGCCCGGCTTCGTTGAGGACTTCGGCCCGGTTGGGTGAAGACTTCTCAAGGTAGGGTAATCTTCAGGGGGTTAGTGTTAGTTTTTTTTAAGGGGGGATTGGGTGGGTTTTAGAGTAGGGTTGGGTGTGTGGGTGGTGGGTTTTAATGTTGGGTGGGTATTGTAATATATATACAATAGGATATATACATTTGAATTTATATTGGATATATATGTATAGGATATATACATTTGAATTTATATTGGTAGCCTGCTTAGAGTAGGGTGACCTTTTTCTGATATATATATACCCATACATATAAAATAAGTGTATTGACAGTGAAATAAATGGTTGCACAGATATATGCTCTTCCTTAGGAGAATCCTCTAAGTTTACAGTTTTCTATACGGTTAGTTCCTATATTTAAGACATCAGCAATACCGGGCTATGGTTTATTCTTATTTTTATTTTTATTCAATCCCTATCTTGTCATCATTATGATAGACAAGTAGAATGAATAATAACTTTTATGTTAATAAACCTAAAGTGATTCCAGGAAGTATAAATAGAGTAAATGCCATTGATTATCATCATGTTTGAGGAGTGTATTTAATTTCTAGAATTTATACTAGATTTAATTGATTCAGATTTAAGAAAAACTGCAATTATAACAAGTGTCTATAACTCTATCCCAATGGCAAGTAAAAGGTCTAGCTTCTAATTGTATTTATTTGAACTTGTGTTAGACTCCAAAATAATTATATCATGTTTCCCCTGTACCTTTAAATTTAAACTTTAGGTAATTTTTCCCAACCAATCAGGGCCCAGTGAGGGCTTTTTAAACTCAAGTATGTATGAATGATTTTAAGGACTATGAATACGGCCAAGGCTGAAACATGTTAGTCTCTTTTTTTTTATAAGGGTAACTTGTCCCTCCATCTTTTAAGAAATCTAATAAAAGTTTAAGATTTTATAACTTTTTTACTGGCACCTTCCTTTTTTTTTGTCTTTTGTTTTGTTTACTTTGTTTGTCCTTGTCAACTCCCTGAAAGGACTGTGATGCACTATGTCACCTTGTCAGATGGCTCCAAAGGGGCTGTGTTGGCCTTTGTTTGCCCTTGTCAAATCCCTCCAAGGACTGTGATGCACTAAGTCACCTTGTCAGATGGCTCCAAAGGGGCTGTGTTGGCCTTTGTTTGCCCTTGTTAGCTCCCTCCAAGGACTGTGATGCACTATGTCACCTTGTCAGATGGCTCCAAAGGAGCAGTGTTGGCCTTTGTTTGCCCTTGTCAAATCCCTCCAAGGACTGTGATGCACTAAGTCACCTTGTCAGATGGCTCCAAAGGGGCTGTGTTGGCCTATGTTTGCCCTTGTTAGCTCCCTCCAAGGACTGTGATGCACTATGTCACCATGTCAGATGGCTCCAAAGGGGCAGTGTTGGCCTTTGTTTACCCTTGTCAACTCCCTGATAGGACTGTGATGCACTATGTCACCTTGTCAGATGGCTACAAAAGGGCTGTGTTGGCCTTTGTTTGCTCTTGTCAACTCCCTCCAAGGACTGTGATGCACTAAGTCACCTTTTCAGATGGCTCCAAAGGGGCTGTGTTGGCCTTTGTTTGCCCTTGTCAGCTCCCTCCAAGGACTGTAATGTCACCTTGTCAGATGGCTCCAAAGGGGCCGTGTTGGCCTTTGTTTGCCCTTGCCAACTTCCTGCAAGGACTGTGATGCACTATGTCACCTTGTCAGATGGCTCCAAAGGGGCCGTGTTGGCCTCTGTTTGCCCTTGTCAACTTCCTCCAAAGACTGTGATGCACTATGTCACCTTGTCAGATGGCTCCAAAGGGGCCATGTTGGCCTTTGTTTGCACTTGTCAACTCCCTCCAAGGACTGTGATGCACTATGTCACCTTGTCAGATGGCTCCAAAGGGGCCATGTTGGCCTTTGTTTGCCCTTGTCAACTCCCTCCAAGGACTGTGATGCACTATGTCACCTTGTCAGATGGCTCCAAAGGGGTCGTGTTGGCCTTTGTTTGCCCTTGTCACCTTCCTCCAAGGACTGTGATGCACTATGTCACCTTGTCAGATGGCTCCAAAGGGGCTGTGTTGGCCTTTGTTTGCCCTTGTCAACTCCTTTCAAGGACTGTGCTGCACTATATAATAATGTCACCTTGTCAGATGGCTCCAGAGGGGCTGTTTTCTCATTCTGACTTGTATTTCAAATTATCTTATTTATTTATGTTTTATGAAATTCATAAATCATATTTATCATAATAAAAAGAATGTCATTAAACTGTTATGTTCCTTCTTTATTTATTAATGTCATTTCTAATAAAATATCTTTTATGTTGATAATCCTTAAAAGATGCTGACCACAATTCTTAATTTATGGATATGCAATCATAATGTACATTTTATTATTATTTCTTTTGACATCAACATACACATATAATATCTTTAAAACAGACTTATCATAATGTTGACAACACATTTATTCCAATTTTCCTTACATTGTATTAGTATAACCAAATAAATCACTGTGTGATATGCACACATTTTAGATGATTAATCTCTTTCTATTATTTGTTATTATATTTAATTATACAACGATATATATTGCTACATAGGTAACATATAATGTATAAACAATCCACATTTTCGTAATGTATATAGTAGCATTATTTTTGTTAAACCCTGCTGCTACCAAAATATTTCCTAATCTTCCTATTGTAATGAAATATATAGTTATTACCAACAATGGATTATATTTATATATCAGAGTATAATGTTATCTAGCGTTACATTATGTGAAGCTGTGCATTACATGAAACAAACACACTTCATATATACCAATATAGCACATATTCCGTCCTTTAATTGGATGAAGTTTTTACGCAATCTTGGATGCGCCATGTTGCGTAAGACGTCTCATGCAAAGGTTTTAAATCCGTCCTTTGATTGGATGACGTTTTAACACAATCTCGGATGCGCCATGTTGCGTAAGACGACTCATGCAAAGGTGTTAAATCCGTCCTTTGATTTGATGACGTTGTCCCCCAATATTTGATTTGCCACGTTTACGAATGAGAACACAAGTTTGAAACCATGATTTTCTTGGATTATGGATTGTGTCAATCATGTACATTGTTGAAACATAGATGATAAAGACCAAATAAATATCTATTGCTGGCTTTCTTGTGGAAGAAGCAAATGAAGGAAATGTGTTTTTGATCCCAAATATATTTTGAGGCAAGTGCTAATCCATGAATGTTCAACAATGAATATACTCCATCTTGTTTAATATGTTTGTCAACAATATTTAAAATTTACCAAATAATTGTGTTGTGTTTAATTTTCTACACATATAATTCCTAAACATGCGCTTTTGGATTTTAATTATTTAATATGCATTGACCTTTATCATCTGATAAATATATATGAGATGTCTACTTATTCTATATGTTCTGATATTTCTTCTTAATGTAAATGCTCATAATCGTGTCATGTATAGATTCCACATTGTTTTTCTACAAATATAGAACTGTGAGCATATATTTCAAATGTAACTCTTAAAGGGACATTAAACTCTAAATGTATCTTTTCATTAGTTATGTTAAACATACAATTATAAGCAGGTTTCCAATTCTCTTCTATTCTCAAAATGTGCTTCAGACTCTTGGTATAATATGTTGAAAGAGCATCAATACACTACTGGTTTTAAGTGAACACATGGGTGAGGCAATGACAATCGGTAGACATATGCAGCCACCAATCAGCAGATCTAAGCTATGTTCTTGACTGCTCCTGAGCTTTCCTAGATAAACCTTTCAGCAAAGGCTAACAAGATAACTTGTCCGAATATGAGTAAACGTAAATGTTGTTTAAAATGTTATGCTCTGTCAAAATCGTGTAAGCAAATGTTCTGCTTTCATACACCTTTTAAAATAAATAGATTTAATAAATGAGTTAAACACTATAATGTAGCTTTAAAAATATACACTGTATTTAACACTTAGAGAGAAATATGGCATACAGGCTTATTATCAAATTGTAATGATCAATATTTTGTATTAGGAGAACAGTTTGGACATCACAATGCAAAAAACAATCAATCTAATCAACAAGGACAGCATGTGATGATGTTGTCTCCACACACTTGTAAAACACACTCTGCAAACACTATGCCTCCATGGACCCAGTCCCATAGAAGCCTATTAAATACAGAGTGTGCTCCACAAGTGTAAGAAGACAACATCATCACATACCTATCCTTTACACATTAAATTAAAAAAATATATCTATATACATAATTACTTCCTCCTCCTTCCCTTCTTCCCAAGAGATGAAGGCTCTGTGGAAGGCAACTGCCCCCTCCAACGAGTTCTCCTAGGAGATGTTTGGGGAAGAAGGGGAGGAGGTGTACTATGAGTGCTTAAGGGATCACCAGGCTGAGGAGGAGATTGAGGCAGAGGAAAAGATGGAGGCCCAGGATAAGATGGTTTCAGGAGCAGATGCTCTTTCCCTTGTTCCGCTTGGCACCTCCCGGAGGACCTGCAACATATTATTTATTCCAGATATTATTTTGTCCTTCGAGCAGTTGGATCATTACTCCTGTCATGAACACCCTGTATTCCGTCTGTTCCCTCCGGGAGGCACGCATCTCTTTGAGGAAGTTTCTAATGAGCTCCAGCTCTGGCACCTCTGGGAGATGTTCTCCTCAGGAGGAGCTGGTGCACGGCGGGCTGCTGGTGCATGGGGGGCTGCTGGTGCACGGGGGGCTGCTGCAGGGATCTCTTCTGCAGCAGGGGGCTTCTTCAGGGGGTGATTTTTCAGGGATATCTTCCATTTCTCCCCGAGGTGGCGAGTCATCTGCACCACTTCCATGCCTAGGTGAAGGAGGAGCCTGTTTTTGCTGTGCTTCCTCCTCTCCGGCCTCAGACTCTGTATTTTTTTAAAAGAAAGAAATCGAGATATTAGCACAGTTCCAAATAAAGATGTAAATGTTAATGAGGCTGCCTTCGTAATTCAGTTGTAAGCCAAAGCAATCAATACGATTTCTGTATTTTCAAACCCATATTTCTGATATCTATATGGTCAATTTGCTTTTGTCTCAAATCTGTTGAAATGCACACCTAATCTTTAGACTAGCTACAAATGTGATGGCTTTTCTTGAAATGCAACTTTCTCAAGGTAATTGTGAATGCGTTTATGTAATAATGTTTAAAAAAGGTTTATTGCGTTAGTCATATCCGTAATTTTTTTGTGTGTGAATGGGTTATGAGGTGGATGTAAAGAGATTAGCAAATGATCTTACCGGCAGATGAGAGGCGCAGGTTCCCAGTATCAACTCCTCCGATACCGACTATGGTCACCTCAGAGATGTTGGGACGCAGCATTTCCTCCCAGCTGCAGTACACAAATGTTTGTTCTGGACCGCCACCAGTCCCTGAATGGTATTCTCTGTCCCTTCTGAGCTTCTTCTTAAGTTCAGCTCTGCAGTCCCAGTAACGGTGCTGGATAGACTTGACATCCCTCTTATAGTCCCCCACTACATTAACGGCATCCCTGATCTCATTCCACAACTTCCTCTTATACAAAGGGGTGGCCCTCTGTGCCTTCAGCCTCGTAGCCCTCTCCATATAAGCTTCTATAAGGGCCTCCTTCTCCTCCATGGTAAATCTCTCCTCCCTCTGCCTGGGCTTCCCCTGCGATGTGAGCCTCTGTTCCCCGGACTGTGAAGTGCCCTGAATACTCTGCACACAACTGGGCCAAGTCACTTGTTCATCTTCCACAATGTGGCTGGGTCCACCCACCCCTTCCTCTCCCTCTCTCCTGCCTAAACTCCTCCATAACCACCTCTCTAAGCTCCTGAATAAGATCCTGTCTAATGATCTCTAAGAGCTCTGGGCTAATCTGCCCCTATCTCTCCCTTCCGCCATACTCAATCACAATGTGAATGTGCCCAAATGAAAGGGCGTCAAAATAATGAACTAAAAGTAAAAGTTGCTCAAAGTGTGAATGGGATAAAAAAAAGAGGGTAAGGAGTATTAAACAATCAAACATATATGTTAAAAAAGATGAAAATGAGGATATGTAAACAATAAGTTAATGTAACTCAAACAAAATCAAACTATGGGATGGGTATGGGATGAAAGGGAATAGGGTATGGGATGAAAGGGAATGGGGTATGGGATGAAAGGGAATGGGGTATGGAGTGTATGTAGTGGTAGTGATAAATGTATGTATGTATTGAATGTGTTTGCGTGTAAATATGTTTATATAAGGAATGAACAGCACTCGCACACTCTTGGTCACTAACGCTCTCTATCTCTCTCACTAACTCACTCTCTCAAAAACTAACTCTCACATTAACTCTAACTCTAATCTCTGTCTAATTTCTGCCTAATCTCTCTCTAATCTCTCCAACGCCTAGACCTGCACCTAACTCGAAAAAGCAATAAAGTCAAAGAAACCATGTCTCTAGCGTGCTTATATACCCTATGTAAACGTTTAATGATGTACCGGTTTGCAAAGTAAACGAGGTTCAGGTGTGCTTTCTTTTTTATTTGTATGTGTGCAATGTGCATTAGTAGTTTTCATTTGCGCATGCTCATATTGAGTTTGTAAATGCACATATGTATTTGTGGAATGTGTATAATGCGTTGATGTCATAGTGATCGTTTTGCCTAACATTCTCCAAATGTATTATCTCCAAATCTAAATGGTGATTTGTGATGGTGTCATATTTGTTAAGTGTTGTAAATGTTTTTTTCTTTTTAATAATGTTTCATAAACGTCAATGCGAATGTTTTGTTTGTGTATCAGTGTGCAATTCTGTTTTCATGTTGTTTTGTTCTGTGTTGCAGATCGCAACGTATTTTCCTATTCCTCATTTAGTGTTTTGTAGTATTAGTTGTTTCCGATTATGCATGTTGAATGCGTATGTGCTATGTTGCGTGAGCAATTGTTGTTTGTACATTTGAGCTGACTGTTTTTCTTGTCCATGTACGTAATATGACAGAGCAGTGTGTATTTCTCGCGATATCTAATGTTAGAAGAAAAATCTGTGTATTCTTCATTTTGCATTGATCTCTATAGGAGAATCCATTACGCGCCCGTGATTACGCTTGGGAAATAAACGCATAATCGTGTTACTGCAACACGTTATGAGGTTCTTTTCATACTCATAATACCTACGTTATGAAAGATGTGCAATTAAAATAACGTACACAAAATTAGTGAACAGCCATAATGCCACAACTTCTAATCTAGCTGACTGTTAGGTGGGAATATGGTTGTATCAAAAAAATGAGGAAAATAGTTACATATGTTTATCTATCACTCAACAAGAGTTTGATATTGACACAATTAGTGCTGAGCTACTTTGCTAATGGGGGGAAATGTCATAAAATCTTCATCAGATTGTTGGGATATCTGGTATAAAATCCCCAATATAATTATTTTTCAATCTGTAAACGTTTGAGCAAAGGATCCTGTTTGCACAGATCTCCCAGAGTTGAGTCTTATTATTATTATCGGTTATTTGTAGAGCGCCAACAGATTCCGTAGCGCTATAAACAAAGGCAGAGTACAACAAAACAATTATAGGGATCAAATGGGTAGAGGGCCCTGCCAAGAGTCGCACTGTTGTAGTCAGCTCTTAAGAAGGTGATCTACAAACAGCTGGACTCTTAGGCATACATCTTAAGGGGGTTCATGGGATAGCAATGGAGGAGAGGAACTGGTATAAAGAAAGGTTAGTGTAGGTTTTATGCATCCCTGAACAGTAGAGTCTTTAGGGAGCGCTTGAAGCTTTCAAAGCTAGGGGAGAGTCTTGTGGAGCGAGGCAGAGAGTTCCACAAGATGGGAGCAAGTCTGGAGAAGTCCTGTAAGTGGGAGTGTGAGGAGGTAACAAGAGAAGAGGAGAGTAGGAGTCCATGAGCAGAGCGAAGGGGACGGGAGGGGGAGTATCTGGAGACAAGGTCTGAGATATAGGGGGGGCAGTGCAGTTGAGGGCTTTGTATGTCAGAGTGAGAATTTTGTGTTTAATCCTAGAGGCAAGAGGAAGCCAGTGAAGGAATTGGCAGAGAGGTGCAGCAGATGAAGAGCAACGTGTAAGGAAGATGAGCCTGGCAGAGGCATTCATTATGGATTGTAAAGGAGCTAGGCGACAGCTGGGGAGACCAGAGAGGACAGGGTTGCAGTAATCGAGGCAGGGATGGATGAGAGAGTGGATTAAAATCTTAGCTGTGTCTTGTGTAAGGAAATGCCTAATTTCAGAGATGTTTTTAAGGTGGAAGCGGCAGGCTTTAGCCAAAGACTGAATGTGAGGAGTGAAAGAAAGATCTGAGTCAAATGTGACATCGAGACATCGGGCATGTGGGGTATTGGTAATGATGGAGTTGTCGACAGTTATAGAGAGATTTGGGGTGGAGATTTTGGAAGAAGGGGGAAAATAAGGAGCTCAGTTTTGGAGAGATTTAGCTTGAGGTAGTGAGAGGAGATCCAGGAAGAGATGCGAGCAAGACAGTTAGTGACACAATTTAGCAAGGAAGGAGATAGGTCTGGGGCAGAGAAGTAGATTTGGGTGTCGTCGGCATACAAATGATATTGAAATCTGTTTAACTTTATTAGGGAACCTAATGATGACGTGTAGATAGAGAAGAGTAGGGGACCGAGGACAGAGCCTTGTGGTACCCTGACAGAAAGTAATGATGGGGCAGAGGAGGCCCCAGAGAAGGCTACACTAAAGGTACGGTTTTACAGGTAGGAAGAGAACCACGAGAGGGCTGTGTCACAGATCCCAAAGGATTGGAGGGTTTGGAGCTAAAGAGGGTGGTCAACAGTATCAAAGGCTGCAGACAGATCAAGGAGGATAAGCAGAGAGAAGTGGCCTTTTGATTTTGCTGTAAGTAGGTCGTTGGTAACCTTAACAATTGCTGTCTCTGTGGAGTGATGGGGATGAAATCCAGATTGCAGTGGGTCAAGGAGGGAGTTTACTGTAAGGAAATGGGATAGGCATGCATATACTAGTTTTTCGAGAAGCTTTGAGGCAAGAGGGAGATGGGAAATAGGGTGGTAGTTGGATGGGGAGGTTGGATCAACGGAAGGTTTATTGAGGATAGGTGTGACCAGTGCATGTTTCAGAGATGAGGGAAATATACCGGTGCTGAGGGAGAGGTTGAAAATGTGTGTAAGTATAGGGGTAAGCATAGAAGAGAGGGAGGGGAGTAGCTGTGAGGGAATAGGGTCAAGGGGACAGGTATCGAGGTGAGGGCGCAGTATAAGTGCCGAAACGTCTTCCTCAGTAACAGGGCAGAAAGAGTTATGTTTATGGCTATGTGGGTTGTGGTTGGTTGCGAGTATTTGAGGGAGTGAGAGAATGGAATTATGTTGAGAGCTAATTTAGTTTCTGATGGAGTAAATTTTGTTATTGAAGTGGCTGGCAAAGTCTTGAGCTGATCGAGAAGTTGTATTAGGAGGTGGGGATGGGTGGAGAAGAGTATTGAAAGTGGAGAACAGACGTTTTGGGTTTGAAGAAAGATTAGAGATAAGAGTAGAGCAGTAGTGTTGCTTATAGAGATTAAGGGCAGAGTAGTAAGAGTTCAAGATGAACTTATAGTGAAGAAAGTCAGCAGAACTCTGAGATTTCTTCCAGTGTTGCTCAGCAATACGGGAACATCTGCGTAGGTACCATGTCAGAGGAGTATGCCAGGGCTGAGGAAGAGTGTGTGATTTCTGAGCTATGGTAAGAGGGGCCAGATTGTCAAGGACGGATGTAAGGGTGGAATTATATTTGCGGATAGAGACACCACCTTACAAATTCAGGTCAGATGTCACCTTTGAGCATTGGTCATTTACTTTATATTTAACTGCTAGCCTAAAGGACTGTCAAGAAAGTTTTCTTCATTGTGCAAATAAACACAGAACACTGAGCTCACTGTGGTGCGGATCAGTAGACTCACCGTTGTCACTGACTTAGCTCTATAGAATGCAAATCCTTTTGGGAACTTATAACACTGGCCAAGCAACCGATTATACTATACTCCTGGGGCATATTTATCAAGCTCCATATGGAGCTTGAGGCCCCTTGTTTTCGGCGAGTCTTCAAGCTTGCCGGAAACAGCAGTTATGAAGCAGCGGTCTAAAGACCGCTGCTCCATAACTTGTCCGCCTGCTCTGAGGCGCCGGACAGAAATCAACTCGATCAAATACGATCGGATTGATTGACATACCCTGCTAGCGGCTGATTGGCCGCAAATCTGCAGGGGGTGGCATTGCAGCAGCAGTTCACAAGAACTGCTGGTGCAATGATAAATGCCAACGCCATATGCTGTCGGCATTTATCGATGTGTAGCGATGTCCAGCGGACATGATACGCTACTTCTTATCATGCCCACTCGCACATTGATACATATGCCGCAATGACTCCATTTTATAATATATTTACATTTTAGTTAATAATTACATTTGTTATAAATAATTTCATGTAACTGTATATACTATTCACATTTACACAATGTGGTACAAATAAAAATACTGAATTATCTAATGAGAAGAGGGCAATAGCATGCATACTGCCAGCATCACAATAGCCAAAGTTTAATCTGATTGGCTATTGGCGAGGTCAATTCTATTGGCTCATCAATCAGCCTATCAGATTGAACTTCAATCCGATTGGCTGATTAAATCAACCAATTGGATTTTTCCTACCTTTATTCCGATTGGCTGATAGAATCCTATCAGCCAATCGGAATTCGAGGGACGCCATCTTGGATGACATCATTTAAAGAAATATTCATTCGTCGTTAGTCCGTCGGCCGAGAAGGATGTTCCACGCTGGAGTCTTCAAGATGGAGCCGTTTCTCGTCAGATGGATGAAGATAGAAGATGCCGCTTGGATGAAGATGTCTGCCGGTCCGGATGTCCTCTTCTGCCCTGATAGGATGAAGACTTCTGCCGGTCCGGATGTCCTCTTCTGCCCCATCAGTGCCCGGCTGGGTGAAGACGGCTCAAGGTAGGGTGGTCTTCAATGGGGTAGTGTTAGGATTTTTTAAGGGGGGATCGGGTGGGTTTTAGAGTAGGGGTGTGTGGGTGGTGGGTTGTAATGTTGGGGGGGTTGTATTACTTTTTTTTTCAGGTAAAAGAGGGGGGCTTTTTATTTTATTAGGGGGATTAGATTAGGTGTAATTAGATTAAACGTCTTGTAATATTTTTTTATTTTTTGTAATTTAGTGTTTGTTTGTTTTTGTAACATAGTTTAGTTTATTTAATTGTATTTTATTTTAGATATTTTAGATAATTGTAGTTAATTGATTTAATTAATTTATTGATAGTGTAGTGTTAGGTGTATTTGTAACTTAGGTTAGGATTTATTTTACAGGTAATTTTGTAATTATTTTAACTAGGTAGCTATTAAATAGTAATTAACTATTTAATAACTATTGAATAACTATTGTACATAGTTAAAAAAAATACAAAGTTGCCTGTAAAATAAATATAAATCCTAAAATAGCTACAATGTAACTATTAGTTATATTGTAGCTAGCTTATGGTTTATTTCATAGGTAAGTATTTAGTTTTAAATAGGAATAATTTATTTAATTATAGTAATTTTATTTAGATTTATTAAAAATAGATTTAAGTTAGGGGGGTGTTAGGGTTAGACTTAGGTTTAGGGGTTAATACATTTAATATAGTAGCGGCGACGTTGGGGGCGGCAGATTAGGGGTTAATAATTGTAGGTAGGTGGCGGCGACGTTGGGGGCGGCAGATTAGGGGTTAATAAATATAATGTAGGTGTCGGCGATGTTAGGTGCAGCAGATTAGGGGTTAATAGGTATAATGTAGGTGGTGACGATGTCGGGGGCAGCAGATTAGGGGTTAATAAGTATAAGGATAGGGGTGTTTAGACTCGGGGTTCATGTTAGGTGTAGACTTAGAAAGTATTTTCCGATAGGAAACAATGGGGCTGCGTTAGGAGCTGAACGCTGCTTTTTCTGCAGGTGTTAGGTTTTTTTCCAGCCGTCTCAGCCCCATTGTTTCCTATGGGGAAATCGTGCACAAGCACATTTAAGCCAGCTTACCGCTACCGTAAACAGCGCTGGTATTACAGGGAAAAGTGGCGCTAAATTTGCTCAACGCTCACTTTTCTGAGGCTAACGCAGCCATTCAGAAAACTTGTAATACCAGCATTGTTTAAAGTGAGCGCTGGAAAAAAAAGTCTTTACCGACAAAACCGGTAATATAGCCGAATGTAACTATTAGTTATATTGTAGCTAGCTTAAGGTTTATTTTATAGGTAAGCATTTAGTTTTAAATAGGAATAATTTACGCCTAGATTTAGAGTTCTGCGTTAGCCGTCAAAAGCAGCGTTAAGGGCTCCTAACACTGCTTTTTACCGCCCGCTGGTATTTAGAGTCTAATCTAATCTGCCGACCGCACATCGCCGCCACCTACATTATCCCTATAAACCCCTAATCTGCTGCCCCTAACATCGCCGACACCTACATAATATTTATTAACTCCTAATCTGCCCCCCTCAACGTCGCCGCTACCTACCTACACTTATTAACCCCTAATCTGCCGACCGGACCTCGCCGCTACTCTAATAAATGTATTAACCCCTAAACCGCCTCACTCCCGTATCAAAAAACCTATAATAAATAGTATTTACCCCTAATCTGCCCTCCCTAACATCGCCGACACCTAACTTCAAGTATTAACCCCTAATCTGCCGACCGGACCTCGCCGCTACTATAATAATTGTATTAACCCCTAAAGCTAAGTCTAACCCTAACCCTAACACCCCCCTAAGTTAAATAAAATTTTAATCTAACGAAATAAATTAAATATTATTAACTAAAGTCTTTCTATTTAAAACTAAATACTTACCTGTAAAATAATCCATAATATAGCTACAATATAACTAATAATTACATTGTAGCTATTTTAGGATTTATATTTATTTCACAGGCAAGTTTGTATTTATTTTAACTAGGTACAATAGCTATTAAATAGTTATTTAATAATTAATAGCTACCTAGTTAAAATAATTACAAAATTAATCCTAACCTAAGTTACAATTAAACCTAACACTACACTATCAATAAATAAATTAAATCAATTAACTACAAGTACCTACAATTACCTACAATTAAATAAACTAAACTAAATTACAAAAAAAAACACTAAATTACAAAAAATAAAAAAAGATTACAAGAATTTTAAGCTAATTACACCTACTCTAAGCCCCCTAATAAAATAACAAATCCCCCAAAATAAAAAAAAATTCCCTACCCTAATCTAAATTAAATAAGTTAACAGCTCTATTACCTTACCAGCCCTTAAAAGGGCTTTTTGCGGGGCATGCCCCAAAGAAATCAGCTCTTTTGCCTGTAAAAAAAACACAATACCACCACCCAACATTATAACCCACCACCCACATACCTCTACTGTAACCCAAGCCCCCCTTAAATAAACCTAACAATACCCCCCTGAAGATCTCCCTACCTTGAGTCGTCTTCACTCAGCCGAGCACCGATGGACCAAAAGAAGACATCCGGAGCGGCAGAAGTCTTCATCCTATCCGGGCAGAAGAGGACATCCGGACCGGCAGACATCTTCATCCAAGCGGCATCTTCTATCTTCATCCATCCGACGAGGAGCGGCTCCATCTTCAAGACCTTCGGCGCGGAACATCCTCTTCCTACCAACGACTACCAACGAATGAAGGTTCCTTTAAGTGACGTCATCCAAGATGGCGTCCCTCGAATTCCGATTGGCTGATAGGATTCTATCAGCCAATCGGAATTAAGGTAGGAACAGCCAATAGAACAGCCAATAGAATGTGAGCTCAATCTGATTGGCTGATTGGATCAGCCAATCGGATTGAACTTGAATCTGATTGGCTGATTCAATCAGCCAATCAGATTTTTCCTATCTTAATTCCGATTGGCTGATAGAATCCTATCAGCCAATCGGAATTCAAGGGACGCCATCTTGGATGACGTCACTTAAAGGAACCTTCATTCGTCGTAGTCGTCGGTAGGAAGAGGATGTTCCGCGCCGGAGGTCTTGAAGATGGAGCCGCTCCTCGTCGGATGGATGAAGATAGAAGATGCCGCTTGGATGAAGATGTCTGCCGGTCCGGATGTCCTCTTCTGCCCGGATAGGATCAAGACTTCTGCCGCTCCGGATGTCTTTTTTTGGTCCATCGGTGCTCGGCTGAGTGAAGACGACTCAAGGTAGATCTTCAGGGGGGTAGTGTTAGGTTTATTTAAGGGGGGTTTGGGTTAGAGTAGGGGTATGTGGGTGGTCGGTTGTAATGTTGGTGGGTGGTATTGTGTTTTTTTATAGGCAAAAGATCTGATTTCTTTGGGGCATTCCCCGCAAAAAGCCCTTTTAAGGGCTGGTAAGGTAATAGAGCTGTTAACTTATTTAATTTAGATTAGGGTAGGGAATTTTTTTATTTTGGGGGGCTTTGTTATTTTATTAGGGGGCTTAGAGTAGGTGTAATTAGCTTAAAATTCTTGTAATCTTTTTTTATTTTTTGTAATTTAGTGGGGGTGGTTTTTGTAATTTAGTTTAGTTTATTTAATTGTAGGTAATTGTAGGTACTTGTAGTTAATTGATTTAATTTATTTATTGATAGTGTAGTGTTAGGTTTAATTGTAACATAGGTTAGGATTTATTTTACAGGTAATTTTGTAATTATTTTAACTAGGTATTTAATAGCTATTGTACCTAGATAAAATAAATACAAAGTTGCCTGTAAAATAAATATAAATCCTAAAATAGCTACAATATAATTATTCGTTATATTGTAGCTATATTAGGGTTTATTTTACAGGTAAGTATTTAGCTTTAAATAGGAAGACTTTAGTTAATAATATTTAATTTATTTCGTTAGATTAAAATTATATTTAACTTAGGGGGGTGTTAGGGTTAGACTTAGCTTTAAGGGTTAATACATTTATTAGAGTAGCGGCGAGGTCCGGTCGGCAGAATAGGGGTTAATAAGTGTAGGTAAGGTAGCGGCGACGTTGTGGGGGGCAGATTAGGGGTTAATACTATTTATTATAGGGTTTGCGAAGCGGGAGTGCGGCGATTTAGGGATTAATACATTTATTATAGTGGCGGCGAGGTCTGGGTGGCAGATTAGGGGTTAATAAGTGTAGGTAAGGTAGACGGCAGATTAGGGGTTAATAAATATAATATAGGTGTCGGCGATGTTAGGGGCAGCAGATTAGGGGTTCATAAGTATAATGTAGGTTGCGGCGGTGTCCGGTCGGCAGATTAGGGGTTAATAATATAATGCAGGTGTCAGCGATAGCGGGGGCGGCAGATTAGGGGTTTAATAAGTGTAAGGTTAGGGGTGTTTAGACTCGGGGTACATGTTAGGGTGTTAGGTGCAGACTTAGAAAGTGTTTCCCCATAGGAAACAATGGGGCTGCGTTAGGAGCTTAACGCTGCTTTTTTGCAGGTGTTAGGTTTTTTTAAGCCCAAACTGCCCCATTGTTTCCTATGGGGATATCGTGCATGAGCACGTTTTTCCAGCTAGCCGCTACCGTAAGCAACGCTGGTATTGAGGGTTGAAGTGGCGGTAAATTATGCTCTACGCTCCCTTTTTGGAGCCTAACGTAGCCCTTCAGAGAACTCTCAATACCAGCGTTGTTTAGAAGCAGCGCTAGAAAAAAAACACGCGTAGCTAACGCACCCCTTTGGCCACAAAACTCTAAATCTAGGCGTTAATTATATTAATTTTATTTAGATTTATTGTAATTATATTTAAGTTAGGGGGTGTTAGGGTTAGGGTTACACTTAGGTTTAGGGGTTAATACATTTAGTATAGTGTCGGCGACGTTGGGAGCAGCAGATTAGGGGTTAATAAATGTAGGTAGGTGGGTTGATGTTAGGGAAGGCAGATTAGGGGTTAATAATATTTAACTAATGTTTGCAAGGCGGGAGTGCGGCGGTTTAGAGGTTAATATGTTTATTATAGTGGCGGCGACGTTGGGGACGGCAGATTAGGGGTTAATAAATGTAGGTAGGTTTTGGCGACATTGGTGGTGGCATATTAGGGGTTAATAAATATAATTTAGTTGGCGGCGATGTTGGGGGCAGCAGATTAGGGGTTCATAAGTATAATGTAGGTGGTGCCGGTGTCCGGAGCGGCAGATTAGGGGTTAATAAATATAATACAGGTGTCGGCAATGTCAGGGGCAGCAGATTAGGGGTTAATAAGTGTAAGATTAGGGGTGTTTAGAATCGGGGTTCATGTTAGGGTGTTAGGTGTAAACATGAATTTTATTTCCCCATAGGAATCAAAGGGGCTGCGTTAATGAGTTTTACGCTGCTTTTTTTCAGGTGTTAGACATTTTTTCAGCCGGCTCTCCCCGTTGATTCCTATGGGGAAATCATGCACGAGCACGTACGACCAGCTCACCGTTGACTTAAGCAGCGCTGGTATTGGAGTGCGGTAATGAGCAAAATTTTGCTCAATGCTCACTTCTTGTCTTTTAACGCCGGGTTTGTAAAAACTCGTAATACAAGCGCTGCATGAAAGTGAGCAGTGAGGGAAACCTTCTCGTTAGCACCGCACAGCCTCTAACGCAAAACTAGTAATCTAGCCGAATATTTCTATCATCTATCAATCAATCTATCTATCATCTATTTATCCATATCTATATCTATCTATTTAATCATTTATCGATCTAGCGATCTATCATCTATCTGTATCCATCTATCATCAAAATAATCATCTACTGTATTTATTATCTACTGTATCTATCTATCTATCTATCTATCTATCTATCTATCTATCTAGTTATCTATCTAATTATCTATCCATCTATATATATATATCAATCTATTTATCATCTATCTAATATTCTATCTAATCAACTATTTAAATATCTATCTAATAATCTTTCTATAATCTATTTATCTATTATCCATCTAGCTATCTATCTATCTGTATCTATATATTTATTTAATCATTTATCTATCTAGCTATCTATCATCTACTGTATCTATTTGTCTATCAACCCTTGTTGCTCCATCTTTGGTGAAGGTAGCACTGGTTGGTTAGCACATGTGCTGTAGCTTTACAAGCAGATCTGAGCCTCTACTGAGGGCCATGGGGCTGATACAATGCAATGTCAATGGTGTAACAGTCTGAGGGAACACCCCCCTAAATAATACTGCAGTATGCTTACGTGTCCCTATAAAGCTGTGCACATAGCGGCAGGTGATGAGTCTAAATACATAACAATCTATAAACTGTTTGCACACAGCAGGTGCTCAGGGTTAGGAGGATTCTAGCAGAAGTGTTTATGGCCTATAGTGATGGCCGACACCTGTTGCTCCTTAAGGCCCTGCAGTGACGCAGCGTAACCAGATACTAAATGCCGTACTCTGTTTCAAAAAAAGCTCTCTTAGGTGTTCTTACTTCTGGTTTCAACGATCCATCAAATCAGCTCTGTTCCAGCAGTCAGGGT
The DNA here is from genome assembly GCF_027579735.1 of Bombina bombina. Lineage (NCBI taxonomy): Eukaryota > Metazoa > Chordata > Amphibia > Anura > Bombinatoridae > Bombina > Bombina bombina. Next base: position 1,134,276,451 of record NC_069503.1, read on the forward strand.
GCTGTCTATCTCCCATACAGAGAGGGATTTATTGCACAAAACTGACGCACGGGAACATTAGTATCTACTTAACAACGTTTTGCACCTGTGATGTACATCAATATAAATAGTACAAGTGTTTTAGAAAGAGAAGAAAATACCAGCTTGTATATGATATATCATACTTACAGCTACACACTGGCATAGCGCACCTATGTGAAGTTGGCACCCCATGTTTGTAAAAACTGAATTAAAATATACCATTCGTTTGTGCTGCGTTTGTGCTGATTTGTGCCGCAAAAACCAACGTTTCTGCCGGTTTGGTTTAGGAGATATTGCACATTATTTTTTTATGAAACCCGCCCACTTTGCACCCCATGTTATGCCATTTTAAAAACAAATATACCATTTGTTTGTGCTGGTTTGTGCCGCAAAAATGAACGTTTGTGCCGGTTTGGTTTCGGAGATATAGCGCATTATATTTGCTGAAACTCCACCTACTTTGCACCCCATGTTATTCAATTTTAAAAACAAATATACCATTCGTTTGTGCTGCGTTTGTGCTGATTTGTGCTGCAAAAACTAACATTTGTGCCGGTTTGGTTTAGGAGATATTGCGCATTATTTTTTTAATGAAACCCCGCCCACTTTGCACCCCATTGTTATGCAATTTTAAAAACAAATATACCATTTGTTTGTGCTGCGTTTGTGCTGGTTTGTGCCGCAAAAACGAACAATTGTGTCGGTTTGGTTTCGGAGATATAGCGCATTATATTTGCTGAAACTCCGCCCACTTCACACCCCATGTTATGAAATTTTAAAAACAAATATACCATTTGTATGTGCTGCGTTTGTGCTGATTTGTGCTGCAAAAACGAACGTTTGTGCCATTTTGGTTTCGGAGAAATAGCGCATTATTTTTTATGAACCCTGCCCACTTTGCACCCCATGTTATGCAATTTTAAAAACAAATATACCATTCGTTTGCACTGTGTTTGTGCTGATTTGTGCTGCAAAAACTAACGTTTGTGCCGGTTTGGTTTAGGAGATATTGCGCATTATTTTTTTATGAAACCCCGCCCACTTTGCACCCCATGTTATGCAATTTTAAAAACAAATATACCATTCGTTTGTGCTGTGTTTGTGCTGATTTGTGCCGCAAAAACTAACGTTTGTGCCGGTTTGGTTTCGGAGATATTGCGCATTATTTTTTTATGAACCCCCCCCCCCACTTTGCACCCCATGTTATGCAATTTTAAAAACAAATATGCCATTTGTTTGTGCTGCGTTTGTGCTGATTTGTGCCGCAAAAATTAATGTTTGTGCCGGTTTGGTTTCAGAGATATAGTGCATTATATTTACTGAAACTCCGCCCACTTTGCACCCCATGTTATGCAATTTTAAAAACAAATATACCATTGGTTTGTGCTGCGTTTGTGCTGATTTCTGCCGCAAAAACAAACGTTTGTGCCATTTTGGTTTCGGAGATATAGCGCATTATTTTTTATGAACCCCGTCCACTTTGCACCCCATGTTATTCAATTTTGAAAACAAATATACCATTCGTTTGTGCTGCGTTTGTGCTGATTTGTGCTGCAAAAACAAACGTTTGTGCTGTTTTGGTTTCGGAGATATAGCGCATTATTTTTTATGAAACCCCGCCCACTTTGCACCCCATGTTATTCAATTTTAAAAACAAATATACCATTCGTTTGTGCTGCGTTTGTGCTGATTTGTGCTGCAAAAACTAACATTTGTGCCGGTTTGGTTTAGGAGATATTGCGCATTATTTTTTTAATGAAACCCCGCCCACTTTGCACCCCATTGTTATGCAATTTTAAAAACAAATATACCATTTGTTTGTGCTGCGTTTGTGCTGGTTTGTGCCGCAAAAACGAACGTTTGTGTCAGTTTGGTTTCGGAGATATAGCGCATTATATTTGCTGAAACTCCGCCCACTTCACACCCCATGTTATGCAATTTTAAAAACAAATATACCATTTGTTTGTGCTGCGTTTGTGCTGATTTGTGCTGCAAAAACAAACGTTTGTGCCATTTTGGTTTCGGAAATATAGCGCATTATTTTTTATGAACCCCGCCCACTTTGCGCCCCATGTTATGCAATTTTAAAAACAAATATACCATTCGTTTGTGCTGTGTTTGTGCTGATTTGTGCCGCAAAAACTAACGTTTGTGCCGGTTTGGTTTAGGAGATATTGCGCATTATTTTTTTATGAAACCCCGCCCACTTTGCACCCCATGTTATGCAATTTTAAAAACAAATATACCATTCGTTTGTGCTGTGTTTGTGCTGATTTGTGCCGCAAAAACTAACGTTTGTGCCGGTTTGGTTTAGGAGATATTGCGCATTATTTTTTTTATGAAACCCCCCCACTTTGCACCCCATGTTATGCAATTTTAAAAACAAATATACCATTTGATTGTGCTGCGTTTGTGCTGATTTGTGCCGCAAAAATTAATGTTTGTGCCGGTTTGGTTTCGGAGATATAGTGCATTATATTTACTGAAACTCCGCCCACTTTGCACCCCATGTTATGCAATTTTAAAAACAAATATACCATTGGTTTGTGCTGCGTTTGTGCTGATTTCTGCCGCAAAAACAAATGTTTGTGCCATTTTGGTTTCGGAGATATAGCGCATTATTTTTTATGAACCCAGTCCACTTTGCACCCCATGTTATTCAATTTTGAAAACAAATATACCATTCGTTTGTGCTGTGTTTGTGCTGATTTGTGCCGCAAAAACTAACGTTTGTGCCGGTTTGGTTTAGGAGATATTGCGCATTATTTTTTTATGAAACCCCGCCCACTTTGCACCCCATGTTATGCAATTTTAAAAACAAATATACCATTTGTTTGTGCTGCGTTTGTGCTGATTTGTGCCACAAAAAATAATGTTTGTGCCGGTTTGGTTTCGGAGATATAGCGCATTATATTTACTGAAACTCCACCCACTTTGCACCCCATGTTATGCAATTTTAAAAACAAATATACCATTGGTTTGTGCTGCGTTTGTGCTGATTTCTGCCGCAAAAACAAACGTTTGTGCCATTTTGGTTTCGGAGATATAGCGCATTATTTTTTATGAACCCCGCCCACTTTGCACCCCATGTTATTCAATTTTGAAAACAAATATACCATTAGTTTGTGCTGCGTTTGTGCTGATTTTTGCCACAAAAACAAATGTTTGTGCCGGTTTGGTTTCGAAGATATAGCGCATTATATTTTCTGAAACTCCGCCCACTTTGCACCCCATGTTATGCAATTTTAAAAACAAATATACCATTTGTTTGTGCTGCGTTTGTGCTGATTTGTGCCGCAAAAATGAACGTTTGTTCCGGTTTGATTTCGGAGATATTGTGCATTATGTGTACATGTACTCTTTGATTCAAAAGGATTATAACAACAAAAATGTAAGTACAAATAGAATTATAAAACTTTAGGGTATACAAAAGAACAGATGTGACTTCCACACCAGAAAAAAATATTTAAGAACATATGGGGGAGATTACATCCATGGCAACTGGAAAAAAAAACCTGTTTCAGTTTTCTATGCAGCGCAGCAGTGTAGCTGCTCAGCGCAACAGTCTAGTTACGCTGCATAGAAAACTAGTGAGACCATTTTTTCCCCATCGCCAGGGATGTAATGCCCCCCTAAATGTTTTTTTTTTAAAAAAAGCGACTAAAAAAGAATTGACTTATGTAAGAAAACTTGCTTGAGTGCTTTTGTCTGTGGTTAACATGACATTACAGGCGATTAATATGGCAACAAAGAGGTTAAATTGGCTAAAGGAGGTTTATTAGACCTAATGGGGTTGAATAGGGCTTTACTGCAATTTAATTGAAAATTTCCTTTTTCAATAAAGTAGTGGGTTTCTACTTATTCACTTTGCTGTTAAATTACTTAAATGGACACTAAACCCAAATTTTTCTTTTGTGATTCAGATAGAGCATGAAATTGTAAGCAACTTTACTCCTATTATCAAATTGTCTTCATTCTCTTGGAATCTTTATTTGAAATGCAAGAATGTAAGTTTAGATGCCGGCCCATTTTTGGTAAACAACCTGGGTTGTCCTTGCTGATTGGTGGATAAATTCATCCACCAATAAAAAAGTGCTATCTAGAGTTCTGATCTCCAAAAAAACTTAGATGCCTTCTTTTTCAAATAAAAATAGCAAGAGAATGAAGAAAAATTGATAATAGGAGTAAATTAGAAAGTTGCTTAAAATTGCATGCTCTATCTGAATCACGAAAGACAAAAATTGGGTTCAGTGTCCCTTTAAGCTATGGTTTGGGCTTCTTCCAATCCATTACTCTTCAATAACCCCATGTATGCCGTATAAACCGGTATGTTACCATGTTAATCCTTTAATGCCCAGGGCCGGATTTACAATTCGGGCGCCCATAGGCACAGAGTGCACTATACAGAGTGCATCCCCCTTGTTTTCTGTTACCGGCGGCTTCCGTGGTGCCAATGAAACGCCTGCCTGTGCTGGACAGACTTTTTAATGAGCAGCCTACACTAAGGTCCCTCTCTGCCCCCACGGAAGCTGCCGGTCATGGAAAAGAAAGAGGTGCGCTCTTAATAGTGTTCTATATAGAGTGCACCCTCCTTGTTGTTGCCGGTGTTCTGTTGAATTAATTGCCAGAACACCAGCAATTAGGCACGGCTCCCCTCTATGGAGGGTGCCTGTAGGCACATGCCTACTCTGCCTCATTAAAAATCTGGCCTTGTAAATGCCACATTAACCTCTCTGGTGCAATATTAACCCTCTTACATTTTACTTTCTGGTGCAGTGTTAAAGGGACAGTATACACCAATTTTCATATAACTGCATGTAATAGACTAACTATTATAAAGAATAATAAGCACAGATACTGATATAAAAATCCGGTATAAAACCATTTAAAAACTTACTTAGAAGCTTCCAGTTTAGCTCTGTTTAAAAGGTTACTGGAGCACCCATTGCAAGTGGGAATTATCAGACACTCCCCCTCCCCCTTCCTTTGCATATGAAAAGACCCTTTACACAAACAGAAACAAGGTGGAGTAGGTATACTTCGGTATTCTCCTAAAACTTTGGGGCTTGGTTAGGAGTCTCAAAATCAGAGCAATGTTATTTAAGAATAAGTAAAAACTATCAGTTTTTTTAAAAAAAAAAAAAAAACTTTATGGGCTATATAAATAGATCATCTACAAAACATTTATGCAAAGAAAAAATGTGTATAATGTCCCTTTAATCACTGGTGTTCTATATTTCCCTTAACACAACACGACACAAACGTTAGTTTTTGCGGCACAAATCAGCACAAACACAGCACAAACAATCAGTATATTTGTTTTTAAAATTGAATAACATGGGGTGCAAAGTGGGCGGGGTTTCATAAAAAATTATGCGCTATATCTCCGAAACCAAAACGGCACAAACGTTCGTTTTTGCTGCACAAATCAGCACAAACGCAGAACAAACAAATGGTATATTTGTTTTTAAAATTGCATAACATGGGGTGCAAAGTGGGCGGAGTTTCAGCAAATATAATGCGTAATTTCTCCGAAACCAAACTGGTACCAACATTTGTTTTTGCGGAACAAATCAGCACAAACTCAGCACAAACAAATGGTATATTTGTTTTTAAATTTGCATAACATGGGGTGCAAAGTGGGTGGAATTTCATAAAAAAATAATGCGCAATATCTCCTAAACCAAACCGGCAGAAACGTTCGTTTTTGCGGCACAAATCAGCACAAACGAATGTTATATTTGTTTTTAAAATTGCATAACATAGGGTGCAAAGTGGGTGGAGTTTCAGCAAATATAATGCGCTATATCTCCGAAACCAAACCTGGCACAAACGTTCGTTTTTGCAGCACAAACGCAGCACAAACAAATGGTATATTTGTTTTTAAAATTGCATAACATGGGGTGCAAAGTGGGCAGAGTTTCAGCGGCACAAATCAGCACAAACGCAGCACAAACAAATGGAATATTTTAATTCAGTTTTTACAAACATGGGGTGCCAACTTCACATAGGTGTATAGCGCCTCTTATACTGTATACTGTATTTAGCGCCTCTTATTCTGTATACTGTATAATGTATAGCACCTCTTATACTGTATAATGTATATAGAGCCTCTTATTCTGTATAATGTATATAGCGCCTCTTACACTGTATAATGTATATAGCGCCTCTTATTCTGTATACTGTATAATGTATAGCACCTCTTACACTGTAATACTGTATAATGTATATAGCACCTCTTATTCTATATACTGTATAATGTATATAGCACCTCTTATTCTGTATACTGTATAATGTATATAGCACCTCTTACACTGTAATACTGTATAATGTATATAGTGTCTCTTATTCTGTGTACTGTATAATGTATAGAACCTCTTACACTTAGGCTGACCATACGTCCCGTTTTGAAAGGGACAGTACCGTTATTTTATGTTTCTTCCCCTGTCCCGTCGTTTCTTTAATAATATTAATTTTGTCCCGTTTTGAGGGTTATCAGACCGTGCGGCCAGCGCAAGTGTCATTTTTTAGCACACACACCACTTGCTAAACATTTTAAACTCCCCGCCTTTGGGGAGGGCAGTTTTTTTTAACTGCAGGGTTGGGGTTTGGTGGCCATGCCCACATAATCCACAGCACCGCGTCTATGCCAACAGCGCTCAAAATTAGGGGCGTGATCATTGAAAGCAAGTGACAGCAGGTCAGTACTCAGTTGTGAGCTGTCAGACTGAGCTGAAGAGAGAGACTGGTCATGAAAGGGAAGTTAGAACTACTAGCTAGTGCCTAGTAAGGACAGGAGTCGGACTAGATCTGTCAACATCTGATGTGATGATCATCTGCCTCTGCCATTAAACAAATTAGCGGCTGACCATCACCAGCGAAATAGTTCTTGCCATCTTCTTGTGTCACAGTGTGAACATACAAAAATAGTGATCAATTGTTTAAGTTCTGCAAGAATTGTGCACGGCCAAGGTAAGACCAGTGTCTGTGCCTGTCAATCAATTTAATTGTCATTAATTATGCTTATTATTATGCTGTGGCAGTTCTGGTTGTACAGACATTATAAATAACGGTTATCATTATCAAGTAACTATTTCCACATTTTTCTCAGTTCTTCCACCATGTAACAATGATTTTGGGCAACTCAGCTAAAAAAAATCTACAACTACTAATCCATATCTTTAAACCAAACGCCTGTTCAGAGGCTACACTTTTACCATTTAAAATCAGTTAATATGGAAGAATTTGGAAACAATGGCCTCTATTTAACAAGGTCTGACAGTGCGGATCAGGTCCGCCAGACCTCGCTGAATATGGAGAGCAATACGCTCTCCATATTCAGCATTGCACCAGCAGCTCACAAGAGCCGCCCCCTGCAGACTCGCGGCCAATCGGCCGCCAGCAGGGAGGTGTCAATCAACCCGACCGTACTCGATCGGGTTGAATTGCGGCGATGTCTGTCCGCCTGCTCAGAGCAGAAGGGCAGGTTATGGTGCAGCGATCTTTGTTACTGCTGCTTCATAACTGCTGTTTCTGGCGAGCCTGCAGGCACGCCAGAAACACAGGGCATCAAGCTCCATTCAGAGCTTGATAGATAGGCCCCATTGAGTTAAGGGCATGTGATTAAAAAATATACACATGTCACATTCCCAATTTAGATTGTGGGAACATTGTGAAAACACTGTGGATTGGTATTTAGATGTTATAGCTCTACGTATACCTAAAAAATTTGTATGAGTTCTTCTGTAACTGAAGGATAATTGTTGGCTCAATTGTTTATATTCATGTCATAAAAGTTAACTTTTGTTAAAATCTTTTTTTCCTATGAATAAAAAATATTAACCCCGTCCCGTTTTTGACATCTCAATGTCCCGTTTTTGTCTCAAGGAAATATGGTCAGCCTACTTACACTGTAATACTGTATAATGTATAGCACCTCACAGTAATACTGTATATAGCACCTCTTACACTGTAATACTGTATAATGTATATAGCACCTCTTACACTGTAATACTGTATAATGTATATAGCACCTCTTACACTGTAATACTGTATAATGTATATAGCACCTCTTACACTGTAATACTGTATAATGTATATAACACCTCTTACACTGTAATACTGTATAATGTATAGCACCTCTTACATTGTAATACTGTATAATGTATATAGTACCTCTTACACTGTAATACTGTATAATGTATATAGTACCTCTTACATTGTAATACTGTATAATGTATATAGCACCTCTTACACTGTAATACAGTATAATGTATAGTACCTCTTACACTGTAATACTGTCTAATGTATATAGCACCTCTTACACTGTAATACTGTATAATGTATATAGCACATCTTACACTGTAATACTGTATAATGTATATAGTACCTCTTACATTGTAATACTGTATAATGTATATAGCACCTCTTACACTGTAATACTGTATAATGTATATAGCACCTCTTACACTGTAATACTGTATAATGTATATAGCACATCTTACACTGTAATACTGTATAATGTATAGCACCTCTTACACTGTAATACTGTATAATGTATATAGCACCTCTTACACTGTAATACTGTATAATGTATATAGCACCTCTTACACTGTAATACTGTATAATGTATATAGCACCTCTTACACTGTAATACTGTATAATGTATATAGTACCTCTTACACTGTAATACTGTATAATGTATATAGTACCTCTTACACTGTAATACTGTATAATGTATATAGCACCTCTTACACTGTAATACTGTCTAATGTATATAGCACCTCTTACACTGTAATACTGTATAATGTATATAGCACCTCTTACACTGTAATACTGTATAATGTATATAGTACCCTCTTACACTGTAATACTGTATAATGTATATAGCACCTCTTACACTGTAATACTGTATAATGTATATAGCACCTCTTACACTGTAATACTGTATAATGTATATAGTACCTCTTACACTGTAATACTGTATAATGTATATATAACCTCTTACACTGTAATACTGTATAATGTATATAGCACCTCTTACACTGTAATACTGTATAATGTATATAGCACCTCTTACACTGTAATACTGTATAATGTATATAGCACCTCTTACACTGTAATACTGTATAATATATAGTACCTCTTACACTGTAATACTGTATAATGTATATAGCACCTCTTACACTGTAATACTGTATAATGTATAGTATCTCTTACACTTTAATACTGTATAATATATAGTACCTCTTACACTGTAATACTGTATAATGTAAATAGCACCTCTTACACTGTAATACTGTATAATGTATATAGCACCTCTTACACTGTAATACTGTATAATGTATATAGCACCTCTTACTCTGTAATACTGTATAATGTATAGCACCTCACACTGTAATACTGTATAATGTATAGCACCTCTTACACTGTAATACTGTATAATGTATATAGCACCTCTTACACTGTAATACTGTATTATGTATAGTACCTCTTACACTGTAATACCGTATAATGTATATAGCACCTCTTACACTGTAATACTGTATAATGTATATAGCACCTCTTACTCTGTAATACTGTATAATGTATAGCACCTCACACTGTAATACTGTATAATGTATAGCACCTCTTACACTGTAATACTGTATAATGTATATAGCACCTCTTACACTGTAATACTGTATAATGTATAGTACCTCTTACACTGTAATACTGTATAATGTATATAGCACCTCTTACACTGTAATACTGTATAATGTATATAGCACCTCTTACACTGTAATATTGTATAATGTATATAGCACTTCTTACACTGTAATACTGTATAATGTATAGCACCTCTTACACTGTAATACTGTATAATGTATATAGCACCTCTTACACTGTAATACTGTATTATGTATAGCACCTCACACTGTAATACTGTATAATGTATAGCACCTCTTATATTGTAATAATGTATAATGTATATAGCACCTCTTACACTGTAATACTAAATAATGTATAGCACCTCACACGTTAATACTGTATAATGTATAGCACCTCACACTGTAATACTGTATAATGTATATAGCAAATCTTACACTGTAATACTGTATAATGTATAGCACCTCTTACTCTGTAATACTGTATAATGTATAGCACCTCACACTGTAATACTGTATAATGTATAGCACCTCTTACACTGTAATACTGTATAATGTATATAGCGCCTCTTACACTGTAATACTGTATAATGTATATAACACCTCTTACACTGTACTACTGTATAATGTATATAACACCTCTTACACTGTAATACTGTATACATAAATATACATCAATATAAATAGTACAAGTGTTTTAGAAAGAGAATAAAATACCAGCTTGTATATGATATATTATACTTACAGCTACACACTGGTATAGCGCCTCTTATTCTGTATAATGTATATAGCGCCTCTTATTCTGTATACTGTATAATATATAGCACCTCTTACACTGTAACACTGTATAATGTATATAGCATATCTTAGACTGTTATACTGTATAATGTATATAGCACCTCTTACTGTAATACTGTATAATGTATATAGCACCTCTTACACTGTACTACTGTATAATATATAGCACCTCTTACACTGTAATACTGTATAATGTAATATAGCACTTCTTACACTGTAATACTGTATAATGTATACAGCACCTCTTACACTGTAATACTGTATAATGTATAGCACCTCTTACACTGTAATACTGTATAATGTATATAGCACCTCTTACTGTAATACTGTATAATGTATATAGCACCTCTTACTGTAATACTGTATAATGTATAGCACCTCTTACACTGTAATACTGTAAAATGTATATAGCACCACTTACACTGTAATACTGTATAATGTATATAGCACCTCTTACACTGTAATACTGTATAATGTATAGCACCTCTTACACTGTAATACTGTATAATGTATAGCACCTCTTACACTGTAATACTGTATAATGTATAGCACCTCTTACACTGTAATACTGTATAATGTATATAGCACCTCTTACACTGTAATACTGTATAATGTATATAGCACCTCTTACACTGTAATACTGTATAATGTATATAGCACCTCTTACACTGTAATACTGTATAATGTATAGCACCTCTTACACTGTAATACTGTATAATGTATATAGCACCTCTTACACTGTAATACTGTATAATGTATATAGCACCTCTTACACTGTAATACTGTATAATGTATAGCACCTCTTACACTGTAATACTGTATAATGTATAGCACCTCTTACACTGTAATACTGTATAATGTATAGCACCTCTTACACTGTAATACTGTATAATGTATAGCACCTCTTACACTGTAATACTGTATAATGTATAGCACCTCTTACACTGTAATACTGTATTACATAAATATACATCAATATAAATAGTACAAGTGTTTTAGAAAGAGAATAAAATACCAGCTTGTATATGATATATTATACTTACAGCTACACACTGGTATAGCGCCTCTTTATTCTGTATAATGTATAATGTATAGTACCTCTTACACTGTAATACTGTATAATGTATAGCACCTCTTACTCTGTAATACTGTATAATGTATAGCACCTCACACTGTAATACTGTATAATGTATAGCACCTCTTACACTGTAATACTGTATAATGTATATAGCGCCTCTTACACTGTAATACTGTATAATGTATATAGCACCTCTTACACTGTAATACTGTATAATGTATAGTACCTCTTACACTGTAATACTGTATAATGTATAGCATCTCTTACACTGTAATACTGTATAATGTATAGCACCTCTTACACTGTACTACTGTATAATGTATATAGCACCTCTTACATTGTAATACTGTATAATATATAGTACCTCTTACACTTTAATACTGTATAATGTATAGCACCTCTTACACTGTAATACTGTATAATGTATTGCACCTCTTACACTTTAATACTGTATAATGTATAGCACCTCTTACACTGTAATACTGTATAATGTATATAGCACCTCTTACACTGTACTACTGTATAATGTATAGCACCTCTTCACTGTAATACTGTATAATGTATAGCACCTCTTACACTGTAATACTGTATAATGTATATAGCACCTCTTACACTGTACTACTGTATAATGTATAGCACCTCTTACACTGTACTACTGTATAATGTATATAGCACCTTTTACACTGTACTACTGTATAATGTATATAGCACCTCTTACACTGTAATACTGTATACTGTATAGCACCTTTTACATTGTAATACTGTATAATGTATAGCACCTCTTACACTGTAATACTGTATAATGTATTGCACCTCTTACACTGTAATACTGTATAATGTATATAGCACCTCTTACATTGTAATACTGTATAATGTATAGCACCTCTTATATTGTAATACAGTTTAATGTATAGCACCTCTTACACTGTAATACTGTATAATGTATAGCACCTCTTACTGTAATACTGTATATAACGCCTCTTACTCTGTAATACTGTATAATGTATAGTACCTCTTACACTGTAATACTGTATAATGTATAGCACCTCTTATATTGTAATATTGTATAATGTATAGCACCTCTTACACTGTAATACTGTATAATGTATATAGCACCTCTTACACTGTAATACTGTATAATGTATAGTACCTCTTACACTGTAATACTGTATAATGTATAGCACCTCTTACACTGTAATACTGTATAATGTATAGCATCTCTTACACTGTAATACTGTATAATGTATAGCACCTCTTACACTGTACTACTGTATAATGTATATAGCACCTCTTACATTGTAATACTGTATAATATATAGTACCTCTTACACTTTAATACTGTATAATGTATAGCACCTCTTACACTGTAATACTGTATAATGTATAGTACCTCTTACACTGTAATACTGTATAATGTATATAGCACATCTTACACTGTAATACTGTATAATGTATATAGCACCTCTTACACTGTAATACTGTATAATGTATAGTACCTCTTACACTGTAATACTGTATAATGTATATAGCACCTCTTACTCTGTAATACTGTATAATGTATATAGCACCTCTTACACTGTAATACTGTATAATGTATATAGCACCTCTTACACTGTAATACTGTATAATGTATAGCACCTCTTACACTGTAATACTGTATAATGTATATAGCACCTCTTACACTGTAATACTGTATAATGTATAGCACCTCTTACACTGTAATACTGTATAATGTATATAGCACCTCTAACACTGTAATACTGTATAATGTATAGCACCTCTAACACTGTAATACTGTATAATGTATAGCACCTCTTACACTGTAATACTGTATAATGTATAGCACCTCTTACACTGTAATACTGTATAATATATAGTACCTCTTACTCTGTAATACTGTATAATGTATAGCACCTCTTACACTGTAATACTGTATAATGTATAGCACCTCTTACACTGTAATACTGTATAATGTATAGCACCTCTAACACTGTACTACTGTATAATGTATAGCACCTCTTACATTGTAATACTGTATAATGTATATAGTACCTCTTACACTGTACTACTGTATAATGTATATAGTACCTCTTACACTTTAATACTGTATAATGTATATAGCACCTCTTACATTGTAATACTGTATAATATATAGTACCTCTTACACTGTAATACAGTATAATGTATATAGCACCTCTTACATTGTAATACTGTATAATATATAGTACCTCTTACACTGTAATACAGTATAATGTATAGCACCTGGGGCTTCCGGTAAGGAGGAGCTAGTTGGAGCACTCGATAGCAGAGTGTTACCTGTGTGCTACCTGAAGGAGCTCTCTTGAGATCTTATGGTCACAGTCCGTTGTTGGAGTGTTTTTCCCTTTCACTCCCTAGGACCAAGCCCTGTTGTTATCAGGGCGGACCTGGAAGCCTACACATAGCCGGTTGGGCTCATTCGCTAAGGCCACAGTCGGAGGGCTTATCCAAGAAGCTGCCCAATTGAAGTGCCCGTCAAGGGCAGAGAGCGAGGACATTGTTGTTTAGGAACCAAGATGCAGCTGAATCTAGCTATCAACAACTCCCTTTAAATCTGCTAGATTGCGGTGAGAGAAAACGAACAACTGGTAAAATAAGGTCAGCCGTGGAGGCTATGCACCTGGTTGAGAGCGGGGTCGGAGCAGAGGCTGAGCACGCCCACACAGCACGCCTCTCAAGCGGAGCATCAGGAGGGTGCGCGGTGCACCAGTGAACCCAAAATTTGTATGCACTTCTATCTGGTCACTCCAAATAACTTTATTCCAAAACCTGTGGGAACTTTGTATCCAGATATACTTGGAGAGTGCGAACAACCATTCTCGGCTTTGGCCTATCTCTCTTTTTTTTTGTTTTTTTTCCACCGGGAACAAATAACTCCCCTGGATAAAAGTTAAGCTCCAATTGGGACGCTGAATCAGAAAATTTGGGGTTCCAATACTGAATTTTGATCTTGGAACTAAGGCATCGTTATGAAGTCTAAAATATGTCTTTATTTCTGAAAGGAAATTTGCTCTCTTTTTCTTACTGTTTAATATAAGTAAGGGTGTGTAAGATCTGATGGCAGGCTATTATATTGGATACTTTTTTGTTATAATGTTATAATTGTATCTGCATGTCAGTTGTTTAAATTGTATCCAAACTATCCTCTAAATGTTTTTTAGATAGTTGTATATAGAGATTATTATTTTTTTCATTCCTTGCATAATTTGAATATCCTGGTTGAACTTCATACTTATATACAGAAAGAGATATTTGGAAGGAATAATAATTTGTATAGCTGCAGATGTACAAACCTAACTTAGGACAATATTATATGAAGATAAAGCTTGTTAAATACTATTTAGGGGTTATATGCATAAGTTATGAATCTCTTTAGTTAAATAATTAACATGATGTGTTAGAAGTTCCTGTGCAGGAAACAAAATAGGGTTGGTCTTATCAAACTGAGGTTATATATATGGATTACACTGGCTAGTTCTAATAGTAATACAAGATTTAAACAGAAAGAAAGATAAAAACTTTTTTGTTTTAAGCCATGAGTACAGAGATTTGGCGACAGCCCGCTTCTTTTCAATCCTAGTGTGTCAAACATAACTTTGATTCTAAAATTCTATTTAAGAAAGATTAACGAGGATCTCACTGCCTCATTTAGCTCTAAGTTTACAAAGTGCTTGGGTTCTCTTAAACCATTGAATAGCTTAAGAGGGTAAATAAGTTAGTAAATAGCTAATTAGTTGTAGAATAGTAAATACATATACAAAGAAATACAAAAGATAGCAGGCAAGGTCTCTTAACTTATTAGGATATCCCTCACATACCCCACTGTTTCACTACCCTCACTGATCCCCCCCCCCCTTTTTTTTTTTTTTTCTCTCCTTCCCTACCTTCACTTAACTTAGATTTAATCTAAATTCACTATTGGGCTTCCCCCCCTTTAAAATATAAAAATTCACAAATAGTTTGTCTTCTCTGTTTTTTTCTCACAATCACGTATAACATATGGAAAGATTTCTCCTCACTTCCCGCACACCTTCACAGACCATGCCTCCCAAAATCAGAGATAAAAAGTCGCGTTAATCTGATGCTATGGTTGAACAGACTAGCGAAGGAAGTAATCCTAGATTTGACCTTCAACCACTAGTCAACCAACTTAGTGATATCTTTTTACCCCAATTTGAATCTCTTAAGACTCAGATATCTGGTTTATCATCTGAATTAAAAGTATTTTCGGATAGACTTACTGAGGCAGAAGAGCGAATATCTATAACAGAAGATGTATGTAATAATTATGCATCAAGAATATCTGAACTTGAAAAGAAAAATTTGACATTAATGTCTAGGATAGACGATTTAGAAGATCGATCTAGGTGGAGTAATCTAAAAATCATAGGCTTACCAGAGACAGAACAGTATAAAAATCTTTTACAATTTGCAACAACAACTCTCCCCCTAGCCTTAGGTATAGAACAGTCCCAGCTCCCAATATCTGTAGAAAGAGCTCATAGGCTGGGCCCACCCAGAACTGGAGCTAATGGGAAAATGATCCATAGACCAATGCTTCCAAGATAAAACTGATATTCTCAGAGCATACAGAAAGATTGAAAATTTTCAAGTGGGAGAAAGCAGGATTTTAGTATTTCAAGATTACTCCGCTGAAACAGCTGCTAGAAAAAGGAAATGGCACCTTTCTGTACAAAACTGATCCAAGAGGGTCTTTCAGCAAGATTAGTGTACCCTGCATAAATATTCATACAAGAAAAGGAGGGAATATCTAGATTAAATAGTCGAGAGGAAGCTAAAGCTTATTTAGAAAAACATAAAATATCTCTTACATGAAATTGTGTGATCTCAAAAAAGGCGTATTTGAAATTGGTTATTTTACATTTTTTTATTTAAGTGTCAGAAATGGAAATAGTATATAGTTGTATTGGAATAAATACGTGTTTCAGTATTGGTAAATTGGTATATAAAACAGAGGAGTGTTTCCCTTTTTTTTTTTTCTCTCTCTTCTTTCTTTCTTTTTTCCAACCCCCCTCTCCCCCTCACTTTACGTCAGCCCATGCCCTCCTCCCCTTCTCATTTCCGCCTATCGTTTACATTTTTTATTAGTCGCTGGATTTGACGGGGGAATATTAGATGTCTTTCATGGAATGTGGGGGGTATTACCTCCCCAATCAAAAGGAAAATGAAAATTAGACAACTGGGCAAATATAGCCCCGATATAGCATTAATACAGGAAACTCGCTTGAAAGCAGAGGAAATACATAAACTTAAAAGTAAATGGGTTGGGGAGGTGATAGCCACCCCCTGTTCTGGAAGGAAGAAGGGAGTTGCGATCTTGATAAATAAAAAATTATCTTATAAAATACTAAATACTATTTCAGACCCATATGAGAGATGGCTAGTTTTGGAAATACAATTTAATTATTTTCAAGCTGGTGATATGTAATGTATATGGGCCCAATAATACAGACTCCAGCTTTTGGAATAGTTTGACTTTCTTGCTAAGTTTCATGGACAAAATTTAATTTTAGCAGGAGATTTTAATTTAATTCCTTCTGATATATTAGACAAATTTACTCCTATAAATTCAGCTTTCTCCAAATATAAAGCACATATCTTTAAACAAATCTGAAAAAGCCTCAAACTACATGATATTTGGCGTTTGCAACACCCGGATATCAGATCTTTCTCTTGCAATTCTAAAAGTTATGGTTCTTTTTCCCGTATAGATTTCTTTCTAGTGTCTAGCTCTTTAATTAAGTTAGAAATTAAGACAGAGATATTTGATATACTGATCTCTGATCATGCCATCATTTCACTAGATCTTCAATTACATCCAGTGCAAAATAATGAGAGAAATAATTTTTATTTTCCGAATTTTCTGGTTAATAATTTTGAATTTAGCAATTGGTTGAAACAAAAGTGGCGAGAATTTGAGCTGACAAACAGAGAGTACAAAGAGAAGGTAGAAATATTTTGGGAAACCGCTAAAGCCTATTTAAGAGGCGATATCAAAGCCTACATGATTTAAAAAAAAAAGAAACTTTTAACTAGGGAGGTTCAATTATCTAGACAAGTCCAAAATGCACACCGCAAATACCTCCATAAACCATGTAAACAATTAAGAGAGAAATATAACGTCCTCAAGGCAGAGAGAGATATTTTCATTAGGAAAAAAGTTGAATTAGAAGAACTCAGAACAAGCATTAAATATAAAGGCCAATATGGAAAATCCGCCAAATTTTTATCCATATTAGATAAAGCAAGGAAAAAATCTAATATTATAGAGGCCATTAATGATGGGATAAACAGAGTCACGGAACAGTCTAAAATTAAAAAGGTCTTTTTTGAATATTATCAAAATTTATATGAAGCCAGGGAGATCAATGTCGGTAATAAGAACACATTTTGGCAGGGGATTAATTTGCCCAAAATAACCATAGAAGTTGTCAACACCCTCAATAGACCAATAACAAACGAAGAAGTCTTGGATGCTATAAATAATACCAAATCTAATAAAGCCCCAGGCCCAGATCAAATACCAATTGAAATGTATAAAATACTTAGAACAGAGATAGTGGGCACTTTAGTTTCATTGTTTAATGGATATTATATCGAGGGTTCAAATATGTCTAAATATTTTACTGCTTCAATCATATCGCTGATTTTGAAAAAGGGGAAGAACCCATTAGACCCCAAATCATATAGACCAATCTCATTACTTAATGCAGACTATAAGCTTTTGACGCATATCATTGCAAATAGATTAAAATTGTGTCTCAATCCTATTATACATCCCGATCAAACAGGATTCATGTCTCAAAGAGCTTCTACTAGGAATACTAGGAAGGTAATTTTACTAATAGAGCATTTTTGGCATAAAATAGCGAAGACGAAAACAAATAACCAAGACTTCGCATTAATTACATTAGACGCCGAAAAGGCATTTGATTCGGTAGAATGGAACCATTTATTCTCGACATTGGTCTCTTTTGGCTTCACAGGTAATTTTGTACAGTTTATTCAAACCATATATGACCATCCCAGGTCCAGTATCTTAATTAATGGTAGCTACACCACGGATCTCACTTTAAACAGGGGGACAAGACAGGGGTGTCCACTCTCCCCCTTACTTTTTAATCTTGCCCTAGAACCCTTGGCTATTATATTACGACAGGAGCTACAAGGTATCAGACTAGGACAAGAAAAATTGGTATTAGCATTATATGCAGATGATTTGATGTTATGTGTAAGAAATACAAAGAGGAATATACCACAGGCACTAAAGGTCATTGACATGTTTAGCTCTTTCTCTGGTTACAAAATAAATGCTAGTAAATCTGAGATGTTATGGCTACACAGGACTAGGGCAAGCATCCAAGAACATCCTTTTCAAGAGGTCGATAGCATTAATTATTTAGGATTAAATTTACACTCTGACCCAAACCAATGGTATAAACTTAATTAATCTATCTTCTTTAAAAAAGCCTCAGAAAAAATGCAACGTTGGTTAACATTTCCCATCTCCCTGTCTGCTAAAATTATGATTATAAAAACTATTCTTTTCCCCCAATTGATATATATCATGCAAAATCTACGGTTATTTATAAAGACCCAAGATATAAAAAGATTCTATAGTGAGTCAACTAAATTTATATGGAATAACAAGAGACATATGATATCCATAACCAAATTATCCCTTGGATCTGAGGAAGGAGGCTTATCTTTCCCAGATATTAAAAAATATAATATTGCTATATTAGCTCAATCAGCATTTGACTGGCTAACAGAAGTTAATTATCTTACACATCTTCAAGTTGAAAAATACCTGTGCAAACCATATGCATTAAAAGCTCTGCTACATTGTCCAGTGTCTCAGTTGCCAAAGGACATTAAAGCTATGACTATAATATGCAATACTATTGATGCCTGGCAAAAATTAAACAGATTATTTCATGTTAATTTTGAGATCACCCCATTACTTCCAATACAAGGTAACCCAAAATTTATTCCCGGGCTATCTAATGAAGTTTATAATATCTGGGCACAGAAAGGTCTATTGAATGTATATCAATGTTTAAATAATCACCTTCAAATAAGAACGTTTGAGGAACTCGCTAGTGTTTTCTCTCTGTCAAATAAAAAATTTCATGCCTATCTTCAGATTAGACATTTTATCGCTGATAGTAGAGTATCAAACACCGACACTGAAGGATGGGCTAAGATTGAACAATACTTCACCTATAACAAATCTGGTTACCATAGCATTTCCCTATTATATAAGATTATGCTCGCTAAACAGGGCCAACTGAGCATTAATAGCCTTTCTGAAAAATGGAATTCCCATTTTTCTGATATATCTGTAGACACATTATACACAGGCTTTAAATGGGTCAAAAAAGCCATCATTTCTACAACTTGGAAAGAATCGCATCTAAAATTAATGAATAATGCATATCTTACACCTAGGAAAATGTCTAAATGGCATACAAAACATCCCCTTAATAAAAGTAATAATTGTTCCAGATGTAACAAGGCAAATGCAGATATAGTTCACTGTTTTTGGGATTGCCCTAAAATTAACCAGTTTTGGTGTAAAGTTGAGTTCTGGATTAATAAAATGTTAAAGAATAGAATTAAATTTACATCCAGATACATTTTTTTCCTTGCTCCTAAAGAAAATAATAGAAATAATAGCAACCTTATCAATACAGTGATTATGATAGGACGTAATCTTATCCTTAAGAACTGGAAGAGTAACAAGGCTCTGTCGATCTCATGTTTCCTAAACTCAATGCTTTTTCAGATAATCTTTGAACAAATGACCATATCACCTGCACATAAGAAAAAGATTACAGTGTTTTTTTTAACGTGGTTAAGAGTTATATTATCTTACCCTCGAGATACACAATTCTCACTTATCTCTAGCCTGCGTAGAACAGAGTATTTTGAAACCTTAATCTTCTCAGGGGTATTCCCACCTGAATGGTACTGAGTCTTGGAGTGGTTTGTTATGAGATAAGACTATAGGGAATGGATAGAACACCTAAAATGGGGCAAGGGGGAGTGGGGGTTGAGGGATGGGTGCCCCTTTGGGTTTTCTTTTTTTCTTTCTCTCTCCAACCCCCCCCCCCCCCCCTTTTCGTTCCTTTTTTTTTTTTTTTTTTTTTTTCCTTTAGTATGAATGTAAGTGCCTTCCCTCTCAACAGAGACAAGGCAAACGTTTCTTAAAAATTAAAGGATAACAAGCACAAGAATAATATCTCTAGATACTGATTTAGAATTGTATAAAGTATATGAGAATGTACCTGGGTTTTTTTTGTTTTTTTTGCTTTTCTTCTGTTATGGCAAGTGTACTTGTTTCCTTTCAATAAAAATATGATTTAAAAAAAAAAATGATGTATAGCACCTCTTATATTGTAATACTGTATAATGTATATAGCACCTCTTACACTGTAATACTGTATAATGTATAGCACCTCTTACACTGTACTACTGTATAATGTATATAGCACTTCTTACACTGTAATACTGTATAATGTATAGCACCTCACACGTTAATACTGTATAATTTATAGCACCTCAAACTGTAATACTGTATGATGTATAGCACCTCTTACACTGTAATATTGTATAATGTATATAGCACATCTTACATTGTAATACTGTATAATGTATAGTACCTCTTACACTGTAATACTGTATAATGTATATAGCAACTCTTACACTGTAACACTGTATAATGTATATAGCACCTCTTACACTGTAATACTGTATAATGTATATAGCAACTCTTACACTGTAACACTGTATAATGTATATAGCACCTCTTACATTGTAATACTGTATAATGTATATAGCATCTCTTACACTGTAATACTGTATAATGTATAGCACCTCTTACACTGAAATACTGTATAATGTATATAGCACCTCTTACACTGTAATACTGTATAATGTATAGCACCTAACACTGTAATACTGTATAATGTATATAGCACATCTTACACTGTAATACTGTATAATGTATAGCATCTCTTACACTGTAATACTGTATAATGTATAGCACCTCTTACACTGTAATACTGTATAATGTATATAGCACCTCTTACACTGTAATACTGTATAATGTATATAGCACCTCTTACACTGTAATACTGTATAATGTATAGCACCTCTTACACTGTAATACTGTATAATGTATATAGCACCTCACACTGTAATACTGTATAATGTATAGCACCTCACACTGTAATACTGTATAATGTATATAGCACCTCTTACACTGTAATACTGTATAATGTATAGCACCTCTTACACTGTAATACTGTATAATGCATATAGCACATCTTACACTGTAATACTGTATAATGTATAGCACCTCTTACATTGTAATACTGTATAATGTATATAGTACCTCTTACACGGTAATACTGTATAATGTATATAGCACCTATTACATTTTTAATACTGTATAATGTATATAGCACCTCTTACACTGTAATACTGTATAATGTATATAGCACCTCTTACACTGTAATACTGTATAATGTATATAGTACCTCTTACACTGTAATACTGTATAATGTATATAGCACCTCTTACATTGTAATAATGTATAATGTATATAGCACCTCTTACACTGTAATACTGTATAATGTATAGCACCTCTTACACTATAATACTGTATAATGTATATAGCACCTCTTACTCTGTAATACTGTATAATGTATATAGCACCTCTTACACTGTAATACTGTATAATGTATATAGCACCTCTTACACTGTAATACTGTATAATGTATATAGCACCTCTTACACTGTAATACTGTATAATGTATATAGTACCTCTTACACTGTAATACTGTATAATGTA
Source organism: Bombina bombina (assembly GCF_027579735.1). Taxonomy (NCBI): domain Eukaryota; kingdom Metazoa; phylum Chordata; class Amphibia; order Anura; family Bombinatoridae; genus Bombina; species Bombina bombina. The sequence goes on from NC_069503.1 coordinate 1,134,298,913, forward strand.
TATAGCACCTCTTACATTGTAATAATGTATAATGTATATAGCACCTCTTACACTGTAATACTGTATAATGTATAGCACCTCTTACACTATAATACTGTATAATGTATATAGCACTTCTTACACTGTAATACTGTATAATGTATATAGCACTTCTTACACTGTAATACTGTATAATGTATATAGCACCTCTTACACTGTAATACTGTATAATGTATATAGCACCTCTTACACTGTAATACTGTATAATGTATATAGCACCTCTTACACTGTAATACTGTATAATGTATATAGTACCTCTTACACTGTAATACTGTATAATGTATATAGTACCTCTTACACTGTAATACTGTATAATGTATAGCACCTCTTACATTGTAATACTGTATAATGTATATAGCACCTATTACACTGTAATACTGTATAATGTATATAACACGTATTACACTGTAATACTGTATAATGTATAGTACCTCTTACACTGTAATACTGTATAATGTATATAGCACCTCTTACACTGTAACACTGTATAATGTATATAGTACCTCTTACATTGTAATACTGTATAATGTATATAGTACCTCTTACATTGTAATACTGTATAATGTATATAGCACCTCTTACACTGTAATACTGTATAATGTATAGCACCTCACACTGTAATACTGTATAATGTATATAGCACATCTTACACTGTAATACTGTATAATGTATAGCATCTCTTACACTGTAATACTGTATAATGTATAGCACCTCTTACATTGTAATACTGTATAATGTATAGCACCTCTTACACTGTAATACTGTATAATGTATATTGCACCTCTTACTCTGTAATACTGTATAATGTATATAGCACCTCTTACACTGTAATACTGTATAATGTATATAGCACTTCTTACACTGTAATACTGTATAATGTATAGCACCTCTTACACTGTAATACTGTATAATGTATATAGCACTTCTTACACTGTAATACTGTATAATGTATATAGCACCTCTTACACTGTAATACTGCATAATGTATATAACACCTCTTACACTGTAATACTGTATAATGTATAGCACCTCTTACACTGTAATACTGTATAATATATATAGCACCTCTTACACTGTAATACTGTATAATGTATAGCACCTCTTACACTGTAATACTGTATAATGTATAGCACCTCTTACACTGTAATACTGTATAATGTATAGCACCTCTTACACTGTAATACTGTATAATGTATATAGCACCTCTTACACTGTAATACTGTATAATGTATAGCACCTCTTACACTGTAATACTGTATAATGTATATAGCACCTCTTACACTGTAATACTGTATAATGTATATAACACCTCTTACACTGTAATACTGTATAATGTATAGCACCTCTTACACTGTAATACTGTATAATGTATAGCACCTCTTACACTGTAATACTGTATAATGTATATCACCTCTTACATTGTAATACTGTATAATGTATATAGTACCTCTTACACGGTAATACTGTATAATGTATATAGCACCTATTACATTTTTAATACTGTATAATGTATATAGCACCTCTTACACTGTAATACTGTATAATGTATATAGCACCTCTTACACTGTAATACTGTATAATGTATATAGCACCCCTTACACTGTAATACTGTATAATGTATATAGTACCTCTTACACTGTAATACTGTATAATGTATATAGCACCTCTTACATTGTAATACTGTATAATGTATATAGCACCTCTTACACTGTAATACTGTATAATGTATAGCACCTCTTACACTGTAATACAGTATAATGTATATCGCACCTCTTACACTGTAATAATGTATAATGTATATAGCACCTCTTACACTGTACTACTGTATAATGTATATAGCACCTCTTACACTGTAATACTGTATAATGTATATAGCACCTCTTACATTGTAATACTGTATAATGTATATAGCACCTCTTACATTGTAATACTGTATAATGTATATAGCACCTCTTACATTGTAATACTGTATAATGTATAGCACCTCTTACACTGTAATACTGTATAATGTATATAGCACCTCTTACATTGTAATACTGTATAATGTAAAACACCTCTTACACTGTAATACTGTATAATGTATAGCACATCTTACATTGTAATACTGTGTAATGTATAGCACCTCTTACACTGTAATACTGTATAATGTATAGCATCTCTTACACTGTAATACTGTATAATGTATAGCACCTCTTACATTGTAATACTGTATAATGTATATAGTACCTCTTACACGGTAATACTGTATAATGTATATAGCACCTATTACATTTTTAATACTGTATAATGTATATAGCACCTCTTACACTGTAATACTGTATAATGTATATAGCACCTCTTACACTGTAATACTGTATAATGTATATAGCACCTCTTACACTGTAATACTGTATAATGTATATAGTTCCTCTTACACTGTAATACTGTATAATGTATATAGCACATCTTACATTGTAATACTGTATAATGTATATAGCACCTCTTACACTGTAATACTGTATAATGTATAGCACCTCTTACACTATAATACTGTATAATGTATATAGCACCTCTTACTCTGTAATACTGTATAATGTATATAACACGTATTACACTGTAATACTGTATAATGTATAGTACCTCTTACACTGTAATACTGTATAATGTATATAGCACCTCTTACACTGTAACACTGTATAATGTATATAGCACCTCTTACATTGTAATACTGTATAATGTATATAGCATCTCTTACACTGTAATACTGTATAATGTATAGCACCTCTTACACTGTAATACTGTATAATGTATAGCACCTCACACTGTAATACTGTATAATGTATATCGCACATCTTACACTGTAATACTGTATAATGTATAGCATCTCTTACACTGTAATACTGTATAATGTATAGCACCTCTTACATTGTAATACTGTATAATGTATGGCACCTCTTACACTGTAATACTGTATAATGTATAGTACCTCTTACACTGTAATACTGTATAATGTATATAGCACTTCTTACACTGTAATACTGTATAATGTATAGCACCTCTTACACTGTAATACTGTATAATGTATATAGCACCTCTTACACTGTAATACTGTATAATGTATAGCACCTCTTACACTGTAATACTGTATAATGTATAGCACCTCTTACACTGTAATACTGTATAATGTATATAGCACTTCTTACACTGTAATACTGTATAATGTATAGCACCTCTTACACTGTAATACTGTATAATGTATATAGCACTTCTTACACTGTAATACTGTATAATGTATAGCACCTCTTACACTGTAATACTGTATAATGTATAGCACCTCTTACACTGTAATACTGTATAATGTCTATAGCACTTCTTACACTGTAATACTGTATAATGTATAGCACCTCTTACACTGTAATACTGTATAATGTATATAGCACTTCTTACACTGTAATACTGTATAATGTATATAGCACCTCTTACTCTGTAATACTGTATAATGTATAGCACCTCTTACACTGTAATACTATATAATATATAGCACCTCTTACACTGTAATACTGTATAATGTATATAACACCTCTTACACTGTAATACTGTATAATGTATAGCACCTCTTACACTGTAATACTGTATAATGTATAGCACCTCTTACATTGTAATACTGTATAATGTATATAGTACCTCTTACACGGTAATACTGTATAATGTATATAGCACCTATTACATTTTAATACTGTATAATGTATATATCACCTCTTACACTGTAATACTGTATAATGTATATAGCACCTCTTACACTGTAATACTGTATAATGTATATAGCACCTATTACACTGTAATACTGTATAATGTATATAGCACCTCTTACACTGTAATACTGTATAATGTATATAGCACCTCTTACACTGTAATACTGTATAATGTATATAGCACCTCTTACATTGTAATACTGTATAATGTATATAGCACCTCTTACACTGTAATACTGTATAATGTATAGCACCTCTTACACTGTAATACAGTATAATGTATATCGCACCTCTTACACTGTAATAATGTATAATGTATATAGCACCTCTTACACTGTACTACTGTATAATGTATATAGCACCTCTTACACTGTAATACTGAATAATGTATATAGCACCTCTTACATTGTAATACTGTATAATGTATATAGCACCTCTTACATTGTAATACTGTATAATGTATAGCACCTCTTACACTGTAATACTGTATAATGTATATAGCACCTCTTACATTGTAATACTGTATAATGTAAAACACCTCTTACACTGTAATACTGTATAATCTATAGCACATCTTACATTGTAATACTGTGTAATGTATAGCACCTCTTACACTGTAATACTGTATAATGTATAGCATCTCTTACACTTTAATACTGTATAATGTATAGCACCTCTTACTCTGTAATACTGTATAATGTATATAGCACCTCTTACACTTTAATACTGTATAATGTATAGCACCTCTTACACTGTAATACTGTATAATGTATATAGCATCTCTTACACTGTAATACTGTATAATGTATAGCACCTCTTACACTGTAATACTGTATAATATATATAGCACCTCTTACACTGTAATACTGTATAATGTATAGCACCTCTTACACTGTAATACTGTATAATATATAGCACCTCTTACACTGTAATACTGTATAATGTATATAGCACCTCTTACACTGTAATACTGTATAATATATAGCACCTCTTACACTGTAATACTCTATAATGTATAGCATCTCTTACACTGTAATACTGTATAATGTATATAGCACATCTTACACTGTAATACTGTAAAATGTATAGCACCTCTTACACTGTAATACTGTATAATGTATATAGCACCTCTTACACTGTAATACTGTATAATATATAGCACCTCTTACACTGTAATACTCTATAATGTATAGCATCTCTTACACTGTAATACTGTATAATGTATATAGCACATCTTACACTGTAATACTGTAAATGTATATAACACCTTTTACACTGTAATACTGTATAATGTATAGCACCTCTTACACTGTACTACTGTATAATGTATATAGCACCTCTTACACTGTAATACTGTATAATGTATAGCACCTCTTATATTGTAATACTGTATAATGTATATAGCACCTCTTATACTGTAATACTGTATAATGTATAGCACCTCTTACACTGTACTACTGTATAATGTATATAGCACTTCTTACACTGTAATACTGTATAATGTATATAGCACCTCTTACACTGTAATACTGTATAATGTATAGCACCTCTTACACTGTAACACTGTATAATGTATATAGCACCTCTTACATTGTAATACTGTATAATGTATATAGCATCTCTTACACTGTAATACTGTATAATGTATAGCACCTCTTACACTGTAATACTGTATAATGTATAGCACCTCACACTGTAATACTGTAGAATGTATATCGCACATCTTACACTGTAATACTGTATAATGTATAGCATCTCTTACACTGTAATACTGTATAATGTATAGCACCTCTTACATTGTAATACTGTATAATGTATAGCACCTCTTACACTGTAATACTGTATAATGTATATAGCACTTCTTACACTGTAATACTGTATAATGTATAGCACCTCTTACACTGTAATACTGTATAATGTATATAGCACTTCTTACACTGTAATACTGTATAATGTATAGCACCTCTTACACTGTAATACTGTATAATGTATAGCACCTCTTACACTGTAATACTGTATAATGTATATAGCACTTCTTACACTGTAATACTGTATAATGTATAGCACCTCTTACACTGTAATACTGTATAATGTATATAGCACTTCTTACACTGTAATACTGTATAATGTATAGCACCTCTTACACTGTAATACTGTATAATGTATATAGCACCTCTTACACTGTAATACTGTATAATGTATATAGCACTTCTTACACTGTAATACTGTATAATGTATATAGCACTTCTTACACTGTAATACTGTATAATGTATAGCACCTCTTACACTGTAATACTGTATAATGTATATAGCACTTCTTACACTGTAATACTGTATAATGTATATAGCACCTCTTACACTGTAATACTGTATAATGTATATAACACCTCTTACACTGTAATACTGTATAATGTATAGCACCTCTTACACTGTAATACTATATAATATATAGCACCTCTTACACTGTAATACTGTATAATGTATATAACACCTCTTACACTGTAATACTGTATAATGTATAGCACCTCTTACACTGTAATACTGTATAATGTATAGCACCTCTTACACTGTAATACTGTATAATGTATAGCACCTCTTACACTGTAATACTGTATAATGTATAGCACCTCTTACATTGTAATACTGTATAATGTATATAGTACCTCTTACACGGTAATACTGTATAATGTATATAGCACCTATTACATTTTTAATACTGTATAATGTATATAGCACCTCTTACACTGTAATACTGTATAATGTATATAGCACCTCTTACACTGTAATACTGTATAATGTATATAGCACCTATTACACTGTAATACTGTATAATGTATATAGCACCTCTTACACTGTAATACTGTATAATGTATATAGTACCTCTTACACTGTAATACTGTATAATGTATATAGCACCTCTTACATTGTAATACTGTATAATGTATATAGCACCTCTTACACTGTAATACTGTATAATGTATAGCAGCTCTTACACTGTAATACAGTATAATGTATATCGCACCTCTTACACTGTAATAATGTATAATGTATATAGCACCTCTTACACTGTACTACTGTATAATGTATATAGCACCTCTTACACTGTAATACTGAATAATGTATATAGCACCTCTTACATTGTAATACTGTATAATGTATATAGCACCTCTTACATTGTAATACTGTATAATGTATAGCACCTCTTACACTGTAATACTGTATAATGTATATAGCACCTCTTACATTGTAATACTGTATAATGTAAAACACCTCTTACACTGTAATACTGTATAATGTATAGCACATCTTACATTGTAATACTGTGTAATGTATAGCACCTCTTACACTGTAATACTGTATAATGTATAGCATCTCTTACACTGTAATACTGTATAATGTATAGCACCTCTTACTCTGTAATACTGTATAATGTATATAGCACCTCTTACACTTTAATACTGTATAATGTATAGCACCTCTTACACTGTAATACTGTATAATGTATATAGCACCTCTTACACTGTAATACTGTATAATATATAGCACCTCTTACACTGTAATACTCTATAATGTATAGCATCTCTTACACTGTAATACTGTATAATGTATATAGCACATCTTACACTGTAATACTGTATAATGTATAGCACCTCTTACACTGTAATACTGTATAATGTATATAGCACCTCTTACACTGTAATACTGTATAATATATAGCACCTCTTACACTGTAATACTCTATAATGTATAGCATCTCTTACACTGTAATACTGTATAATGTATATAGCACATCTTACACTGTAATACTGTAAATGTATATAACACCTTTTACACTGTAATACTGTATAATGTATAGCACCTCTTACACTGTACTACTGTATAATGTATATAGCACCTCTTACACTGTAATACTGTATAATGTATAGCACCTCTTATATTGTAATACTGTATAATGTATATAGCACCTCTTATACTGTAATACTGTATAATGTATAGCACCTCTTACACTGTACTACTGTATAATGTATATAGCACTTCTTACACTGTAATACTGTATAATGTATATAGCACCTCTTACACTGTAATACTGTATAATGTATAGCACCTTTTACACTGTAATACTGTATAATGTATATAGCACCTCTTACACTGTAATAATGTATAATATATAGTACCTCTTACACTGTAATACTGTATAATGTATATAGCACCTCTTACACTGTAATACTGTATAATGTATAACACCTCTTACACTGTAATACTGTATAATGTATATAGCACCTCTTACTCTGTACTACTGTATAATGTATATAGCACCTCTTACACTGTAATACTGTATAATGTATATAGCACCTCTTACACTGTAATACTGTATAATGTATAGCACCTCTTACATTGTAATACTGTATAATGTATAGTACCTCTTACACTGTAATACTGTATAATATAGAGCAACTCTTACACTGTAATACTGTATAATGTATATAGCACCTCTTACACTGTAATACTGTATAATGTATATAGCACCTCTTACACTGTAATACTGTATACTGTATAGCACCTATTACACTGTAATACTGTATAATGTATAGTACCTCTTACATTGTAATACTGTATAATGTATAGCACCTCTTACACTGTAATACTGTATAATGTATATAGCACCTCTTACATTGTAATACTGTATAATGTATATAGCACCTCTTACATTGTAATACTGTATAATGTATATAGCACCTCTTACATTGTAATACTGTATAATGTATAGCACCTCTTACACTGTAATACTGTATAATGTATATAGCACCTCTTACAATGTAATACTGTACAATGTAAAACACCTCTTACACTGTAATACTGTATAATGTATAGCACATCTTTCATTGTAATACTGTGTAATGTATAGCACCTCTTACACTGTAATACTGTATAATGTATAGCATCTCTTACACCGTAATACTGTATAATGTATAGCACCTCTTACATTGTAATACTGTATAATGTATATAGTACCTCTTACACGGTAATACTGTATAATGTATATAGCACCTATTACATTTTTAATACTGTATAATGTATATAGCACCTCTTACACTGTAATACTGTATAATGTATATAGCACCTCTTACACTGTAATACTGTATAATGTATATAGCACCTCTTACACTGTAATACTGTATAATGTATAGCATCTCTTACACTGTAATACTGTATAATGTATAGCACCTCTTACATTGTAATACTGTATAATGTATATAGTACCTCTTACACGGTAATACTGTATAATGTATATAGCACCTATTACATTTTTAATACTGTATAATGTATATAGCACCTCTTACACTGTAATACTGTATAATGTATATAGCACCTCTTACACTGTAATACTGTATAATGTATATAGCACCTCTTACACTGTAATACTGTATAATGTATATAGCACCTCTTACACTGTAATACTGTATAATGTATATAGTACCTCTTACACTGTAATACTGTATAATGTATATAGCACATCTTACATTGTAATACTGTATAATGTATATAGCACCTCTTACACTGTAATACTGTATAATGTATAGCACCTCTTACACTATAATACTGTATAATGTATATAGCACCTCTTACTCTGTAATACTGTATAATGTATATAACACATATTACACTGTAATACTGTATAATGTATAGCACCTCTTACACTATAATACTGTATAATGTATATAGCACCTCTTACTCTGTAATACTGTATAATGTATATAACACGTATTACACTGTAATACTGTATAATGTATATAACACGTATTACACTGTAATACTGTATAATGTATATAGCACCTCTTACACTGTAATACTGTATAATGTATAGCACCTCTTACACTGTAATACTGTATAATATATAGCACCTCTTACACTGTAATACTGTATAATGTATAGCACCTCTTACACTGAAATACTGTATAATGTATATAGCACCTCTTACACTGTAATACTGTATAATGTATAGCACCTAACACTGTAATACTGTATAATGTATATAGCACATCTTACACTGTAATACTGTATAATGTATAGCATCTCTTACACTGTAATACTGTATAATGTATAGCACCTCTTACACTGTAATACTGTATAATGTATATAGCACCTCTTACACTGTAATACTGTATAATGTATATAGCACCTCTTACACTGTAATACTGTATAATGTATAGCACCTCTTACACTGTAATACTGTATAATGTATATAGCACCTCACACTGTAATACTGTATAATGTATAGCACCTCACACTGTAATACTGTATAATGTATATAGCACCTCTTACACTGTAATACTGTATAATGTATAGCACCTCTTACACTGTAATACTGTATAATGCATATAGCACATCTTACACTGTAATACTGTATAATGTATAGCACCTCTTACATTGTAATACTGTATAATGTATATAGTACCTCTTACACGGTAATACTGTATAATGTATATAGCACCTATTACATTTTTAATACTGTATAATGTATATAGCACCTCTTACACTGTAATACTGTATAATGTATATAGCACCTCTTACACTGTAATACTGTATAATGTATATAGCACCTCTTACACTGTAATACTGTATAATGTATATAGTACCTCTTACACTGTAATACTGTATAATGTATATAGCACCTCTTACATTGTAATAATGTATAATGTATATAGCACCTCTTACACTGTAATACTGTATAATGTATAGCACCTCTTACACTATAATACTGTATAATGTATATAGCACCTCTTACTCTGTAATACTGTATAATGTATATAGCACCTCTTACACTGTAATACTGTATAATGTATATAGCACCTCTTACACTGTAATACTGTATAATGTATATAGCACCTCTTACACTGTAATACTGTATAATGTATATAGTACCTCTTACACTGTAATACTGTATAATGTATATAGCACCTCTTACATTGTAATAATGTATAATGTATATAGCACCTCTTACACTGTAATACTGTATAATGTATAGCACCTCTTACACTATAATACTGTATAATGTATATAGCACTTCTTACACTGTAATACTGTATAATGTATATAGCACTTCTTACACTGTAATACTGTATAATGTATATAGCACCTCTTACACTGTAATACTGTATAATGTATATAGCACCTCTTACACTGTAATACTGTATAATGTATATAGCACCTCTTACACTGTAATACTGTATAATGTATATAGTACCTCTTACACTGTAATACTGTATAATGTATATAGTACCTCTTACACTGTAATACTGTATAATGTATAGCACCTCTTACATTGTAATACTGTATAATGTATATAGCACCTATTACACTGTAATACTGTATAATGTATATAACACGTATTACACTGTAATACTGTATAATGTATAGTACCTCTTACACTGTAATACTGTATAATGTATATAGCACCTCTTACACTGTAACACTGTATAATGTATATAGTACCTCTTACATTGTAATACTGTATAATGTATATAGTACCTCTTACATTGTAATACTGTATAATGTATATAGCACCTCTTACACTGTAATACTGTATAATGTATAGCACCTCACACTGTAATACTGTATAATGTATATAGCACATCTTACACTGTAATACTGTATAATGTATAGCATCTCTTACACTGTAATACTGTATAATGTATAGCACCTCTTACATTGTAATACTGTATAATGTATAGCACCTCTTACACTGTAATACTGTATAATGTATATTGCACCTCTTACTCTGTAATACTGTATAATGTATATAGCACCTCTTACACTGTAATACTGTATAATGTATATAGCACTTCTTACACTGTAATACTGTATAATGTATAGCACCTCTTACACTGTAATACTGTATAATGTATATAGCACTTCTTACACTGTAATACTGTATAATGTATATAGCACCTCTTACACTGTAATACTGCATAATGTATATAACACCTCTTACACTGTAATACTGTATAATGTATAGCACCTCTTACACTGTAATACTGTATAATATATATAGCACCTCTTACACTGTAATACTGTATAATGTATAGCACCTCTTACACTGTAATACTGTATAATGTATAGCACCTCTTACACTGTAATACTGTATAATGTATAGCACCTCTTACACTGTAATACTGTATAATGTATATAGCACCTCTTACACTGTAATACTGTATAATGTATAGCACCTCTTACACTGTAATACTGTATAATGTATATAGCACCTCTTACACTGTAATACTGTATAATGTATATAACACCTCTTACACTGTAATACTGTATAATGTATAGCACCTCTTACACTGTAATACTGTATAATGTATAGCACCTCTTACACTGTAATACTGTATAATGTATATCACCTCTTACATTGTAATACTGTATAATGTATATAGTACCTCTTACACGGTAATACTGTATAATGTATATAGCACCTATTACATTTTTAATACTGTATAATGTATATAGCACCTCTTACACTGTAATACTGTATAATGTATATAGCACCTCTTACACTGTAATACTGTATAATGTATATAGCACCCCTTACACTGTAATACTGTATAATGTATATAGTACCTCTTACACTGTAATACTGTATAATGTATATAGCACCTCTTACATTGTAATACTGTATAATGTATATAGCACCTCTTACACTGTAATACTGTATAATGTATAGCACCTCTTACACTGTAATACAGTATAATGTATATCGCACCTCTTACACTGTAATAATGTATAATGTATATAGCACCTCTTACACTGTACTACTGTATAATGTATATAGCACCTCTTACACTGTAATACTGTATAATGTATATAGCACCTCTTACATTGTAATACTGTATAATGTATATAGCACCTCTTACATTGTAATACTGTATAATGTATATAGCACCTCTTACATTGTAATACTGTATAATGTATAGCACCTCTTACACTGTAATACTGTATAATGTATATAGCACCTCTTACATTGTAATACTGTATAATGTAAAACACCTCTTACACTGTAATACTGTATAATGTATAGCACATCTTACATTGTAATACTGTGTAATGTATAGCACCTCTTACACTGTAATACTGTATAATGTATAGCATCTCTTACACTGTAATACTGTATAATGTATAGCACTTCTTACATTGTAATACTGTATAATGTATATAGTACCTCTTACACGGTAATACTGTATAATGTATATAGCACCTATTACATTTTTAATACTGTATAATGTATATAGCACCTCTTACACTGTAATACTGTATAATGTATATAGCACCTCTTACACTGTAATACTGTATAATGTATATAGCACCTCTTACACTGTAATACTGTATAATGTATATAGTTCCTCTTACACTGTAATACTGTATAATGTATATAGCACATCTTACATTGTAATACTGTATAATGTATATAGCACCTCTTACACTGTAATACTGTATAATGTATAGCACCTCTTACACTATAATACTGTATAATGTATATAGCACCTCTTACTCTGTAATACTGTATAATGTATATAACACGTATTACACTGTAATACTGTATAATGTATAGTACCTCTTACACTGTAATACTGTATAATGTATATAGCACCTCTTACACTGTAACACTGTATAATGTATATAGCACCTCTTACATTGTAATACTGTATAATGTATATAGCATCTCTTACACTGTAATACTGTATAATGTATAGCACCTCTTACACTGTAATACTGTATAATGTATAGCACCTCACACTGTAATACTGTATAATGTATATCGCACATCTTACACTGTAATACTGTATAATGTATAGCATCTCTTACACTGTAATACTGTATAATGTATAGCACCTCTTACATTGTAATACTGTATAATGTATGGCACCTCTTACACTGTAATACTGTATAATGTATAGTACCTCTTACACTGTAATACTGTATAATGTATATAGCACTTCTTACACTGTAATACTGTATAATGTATAGCACCTCTTACACTGTAATACTGTATAATGTATATAGCACTTCTTACACTGTAATACTGTATAATGTATAGCACCTCTTACACTGTAATACTGTATAATGTATAGCACCTCTTACACTGTAATACTGTATAATGTATATAGCACTTCTTACACTGTAATACTGTATAATGTATAGCACCTCTTACACTGTAATACTGTATAATGTATATAGCACTTCTTACACTGTAATACTGTATAATGTATAGCACCTCTTACACTGTAATACTGTATAATGTATAGCACCTCTTACACTGTAATACTGTATAATGTCTATAGCACTTCTTACACTGTAATACTGTATAATGTATAGCACCTCTTACACTGTAATACTGTATAATGTATATAGCACTTCTTACACTGTAATACTGTATAATGTATATAGCACCTCTTACTCTGTAATACTGTATAATGTATAGCACCTCTTACACTGTAATACTATATAATATATAGCACCTCTTACACTGTAATACTGTATAATGTATATAACACCTCTTACACTGTAATACTGTATAATGTATAGCACCTCTTACACTGTAATACTGTATAATGTATAGCACCTCTTACATTGTAATACTGTATAATGTATATAGTACCTCTTACACGGTAATACTGTATAATGTATATAGCACCTATTACATTTTAATACTGTATAATGTATATATCACCTCTTACACTGTAATACTGTATAATGTATATAGCACCTCTTACACTGTAATACTGTATAATGTATATAGCACCTATTACACTGTAATACTGTATAATGTATATAGCACCTCTTACACTGTAATACTGTATAATGTATATAGTACCTCTTACACTGTAATACTGTATAATGTATATAGCACCTCTTACATTGTAATACTGTATAATGTATATAGCACCTCTTACACTGTAATACTGTATAATGTATAGCAGCTCTTACACTGTAATACAGTATAATGTATATCGCACCTCTTACACTGTAATAATGTATAATGTATATAGCACCTCTTACACTGTACTACTGTATAATGTATATAGCACCTCTTACACTGTAATACTGAATAATGTATATAGCACCTCTTACATTGTAATACTGTATAATGTATATAGCACCTCTTACATTGTAATACTGTATAATGTATAGCACCTCTTACACTGTAATACTGTATAATGTATATAGCACCTCTTACATTGTAATACTGTATAATGTAAAACACCTCTTACACTGTAATACTGTATAATCTATAGCACATCTTACATTGTAATACTGTGTAATGTATAGCACCTCTTACACTGTAATACTGTATAATGTATAGCATCTCTTACACTTTAATACTGTATAATGTATAGCACCTCTTACTCTGTAATACTGTATAATGTATATAGCACCTCTTACACTTTAATACTGTATAATGTATAGCACCTCTTACACTGTAATACTGTATAATGTATATAGCATCTCTTACACTGTAATACTGTATAATGTATAGCACCTCTTACACTGTAATACTGTATAATGTATATAGCACCTCTTACACTGTAATACTGTATAATGTATAGCACCTCTTACACTGTAATACTGTATAATATATAGCACCTCTTACACTGTAATACTGTATAATGTATATAGCACCTCTTACACTGTAATACTGTATAATATATAGCACCTCTTACACTGTAATACTCTATAATGTATAGCATCTCTTACACTGTAATACTGTATAATGTATATAGCACATCTTACACTGTAATACTGTAAAATGTATAGCACCTCTTACACTGTAATACTGTATAATGTATATAGCACCTCTTACACTGTAATACTGTATAATATATAGCACCTCTTACACTGTAATACTCTATAATGTATAGCATCTCTTACACTGTAATACTGTATAATGTATATAGCACATCTTACACTGTAATACTGTAAATGTATATAACACCTTTTACACTGTAATACTGTATAATGTATAGCACCTCTTACACTGTACTACTGTATAATGTATATAGCACCTCTTACACTGTAATACTGTATAATGTATAGCACCTCTTATATTGTAATACTGTATAATGTATATAGCACCTCTTATACTGTAATACTGTATAATGTATAGCACCTCTTACACTGTACTACTGTATAATGTATATAGCACTTCTTACACTGTAATACTGTATAATGTATATAGCACCTCTTACACTGTAATACTGTATAATGTATAGCACCTCTTACACTGTAACACTGTATAATGTTATAGCACCTCTTACATTGTAATACTGTATAATGTATATAGACTTTACACTGTTACTGTATAATGTATATAGCACCTCTTATACTGTAATACTGTATAATGTATAGCACCTCTTACACTGTACTACTGTATAATGTATATAGCACTTCTTACACTGTAATACTGTATAATGTATAGCACCTCACACGTTAATACTGTATAATTTTATAGCACCTCAAACTGTAATACTGTATGATGTATAGCACCTCTTACACTGTAATATTGTATAATGTATATAGCACATCTTACATTGTAATACTGTATAATGTATAGTACCTCTTACACTGTAATACTGTATAATGTATATAGCAACTCTTACACTGTAACACTGTATAATGTATATAGCACCTCTTACACTGTAATACTGTATAATGTATATAGCAACTCTTACACTGTAACACTGTATAATGTATATAGCACCTCTTACATTGTAATACTGTATAATGTATATAGCATCTCTTACACTGTAATACTGTATAATGTATAGCACCTCTTACACTGTAATACTGTATAATGTATATAGCACCTCTTACACTGTAATACTGTATAATGTATAGCACCTAACACTGTAATACTGTATAATGTATATAGCACATCTTACACTGTAATACTGTATAATGTATAGCACCTCTTACACTGTAATACTGTATAATGTATAGCACCTCTTACACTGTAATACTGTATAATGTATATAGCACCTCTTACACTGTAATACTGTATAATGTATATAGCACCTCTTACACTGTAATACTGTATAATGTATAGCACCTCTTACACTGTAATACTGTATAATGTATATAGCACCTCTACACTGTAATACTGTATAATGTATAGCACCTCTACACTGTAATACTGTATAATGTATATAGCACCTCTACACTGTAATACTGTATAATGTATAGCACCTCTTACACTGTAATACTGTATAATGCATATAGCACTCTTACACTGTAATACTGTATAATGTATAGCACCTCTTACATTGTAATACTGTATAATGTATATAGTACCTCTTACACGGTAATACTGTATAATGTATATAGCACCTATTACATTTTTAATACTGTATAATGTATATAGCACCTCTTACACTGTAATACTGTATAATGTATATAGCACCTCTTACACTGTAATACTGTATAATGTATATAGCACCTCTTACACTGTAATACTGTATAATGTATATAGCACCTCTTACACTGTAATACTGTATAATGTATATAGCACCTCTTACATTTTTAATACTGTATAATGTATATAGCACCTCTTACACTGTAATACTGTATAATGTATATAGCACCTCTTACACTGTAATACTGTATAATGTATATAGCACCTCTTACACTGTAATACTGTATAATGTATATAGCACCTCTTACACTGTAATACTGTATAATGTATATAGCACCTCTTACACTGTAATACTGTATAATGTATATAGCACCTCTTACACTGTAATACTGTATAATGTATATAGCACCTCTTACACTGTAATACTGTATAATGTATATAGCACCTCTTACATTGTAATACTGTATAATGTATATAGCACCTCTTACACTGTAATACTGTATAATGTATATAGCACCTCTTACACTGTAATACTGTATAATGTAAATAGCACCTCTTACACTGTAATACTGTATAATGTATAAGCACATCTTACACTGTAATACTGTATAATGTATAGCACCTCTTACACTGTAATACTGTATAAATGTATATAGCACCTCTTACACTGTAATACTGTATAATGTATATAGCACCTCTTACTCTGTAATACTGTATAATGTATATAGCACCTCTTACACTGTAATACTGTATAATGTATAGCACCTCTTACACTGTAATACTGTATAATGTATATAGCACCTATAACACTGTAATACTGTATAATGTATATACACTCTTACACTGTAATACTGTATAATGTATAGTACCTCTTACACTGTAATACTGTATAATGTATATAGCACCTCTTACACTGTAACACTGTATAATGTATATAGTACCTCTTACATTGTAATACTGTATAATGTATATAGCACCTCTTACACTGTAATACTGTATAATGTATAGCACCTCACACTGTAATACTGTATAATGTATATAGCACATCTTACACTGTAATACTGTATAATGTATAGCATCTCTTACACTGTAATACTGTATAATGTATAGCACCTCTTACATTGTAATACTGTATAATGTATAGCACCTCTTACACTGTAATACTGTATAATGTATATAGCACATCTTACACTGTAATACTGTATAATGTATAGCACCTCTTATACTGTAATACTGTATAATGTATATTGCACCTCTTACTCTGTAATACTGTATAATGTATATAGCACCTCTTACACTGTAATACTGTATAATGTATATAGCACTTCTTACACTGTAATACTGTATAATGTATAGCACCTCTTACACTGTAATACTGTATAATGTATATAGTACCTCTTACACTGTAATACTGTATAATGTATATAGCACCTCTTACACTGTAACACTGTATAATGTATATAGTACCTCTTACATTGTAATACTGTATAATGTATATAGCACCTCTTACACTGTAATACTGTATAATGTATAGCACCTCACACTGTAATACTGTATAATGTATATAGCACATCTTACACTGTAATACTGTATAATGTATAGCATCTCTTACACTGTAATACTGTATAATGTATAGCACCTCTTACATTGTAATACTGTATAATGTATAGCACCTCTTACACTGTAATACTGTATAATGTATATTGCACCTCTTACTCTGTAATACTGTATAATGTATATAGCACCTCTTACACTGTAATACTGTATAATGTTATAGCACTTCTTACACTGTAATACTGTATAATGTATAGCACCTCTTACACTGTAATACTGTATAATGTATATAGCACCTCTTACACTGTAATACTGTATAATGTATAGCACCTCTTACATTGTAATACTGTATAATGTATAGCACCTCTTACACTGTAATACTGTATAATGTATATTGCACCTCTTACTCTGTAATACTGTATAATGTATATAGCACCTCTTACACTGTAATACTGTATAATGTATATAGCACCTCTTACACTGTAATACTGTATAATGTATATAGCACCTCTTACACTGTAATACTGCATAATGTATATAGCACCTCTTACACTGTAATACTGTATAATGTATAGCACCTCTTACACTGTAATACTGTATAATATATATAGCACCTCTTACACTGTAATACTGTATAATGTATAGCACCTCTTACACTGTAATACTGTATAATGTATAGCACCTCTTACACTGTAATACTGTATAATGTATAGCACCTCTTACACTGTAATACTGTATAATGTATATAGCACCTCTTACACTGTAATACTGTATAATGTATAGCACCTCTTACACTGTAATACTGTATAATGTATATAGCACCTCTTACACTGTAATACTGTATAATGTATATAACACCTCTTACACTGTAATACTGTATAATGTATAGCACCTCTTACACTGTAATACTGTATAATGTATAGCACCTCTTACATTGTAATACTGTATAATGTATATAGTACCTCTTACACTGTAATACTGTATAATGTATATAGCACCTATTACACTGTAATACTGTATAATGTATATAGCACCTCTTACACTGTAATACTGTATAATGTATATAGCACCTCTTACACTGTAATACTGTATAATGTATATAGCACCCCTTACACTGTAATACTGTATAATGTATATAGTACCTCTTACACTGTAATACTGTATAATGTATATAGCACCTCTTACATTGTAATACTGTATAATGTATATAGCACCTCTTACACTGTAATACTGTATAATGTATAGCACCTCTTACACTGTAATACTGTATAATGTATATCGCACCTCTTACACTGTAATAATGTATAATGTATATAGCACCTCTTACACTGTACTACTGTATAATGTATATAGCACCTCTTACACTGTAATACTGTATAATGTATATAGCACCTCTTACATTGTAATACTGTATAATGTATATAGCACCTCTTACATTGTAATACTGTATAATGTATAGCACCTCTTACATTGTAATACTGTATAATGTATAGCACCTCTTACACTGTAATACTGTATAATGTATATAGCACCTCTTACATTGTAATACTGTATAATGTATATAGCACCTCTTACACTGTAATACTGTATAATGTATAGCACATCTTACATTGTAATACTGTGTAATGTATAGCACCTCTTACACTGTAATACTGTATAATGTATAGCATCTCTTACACTGTAATACTGTATAATGTATAGCACTCTTACATTGTAATACTGTATAATGTATATAGTACCTCTTACACGGTAATACTGTATAATGTATATAGCACCTATTACATTTTTAATA
This sequence comes from Bombina bombina, assembly GCF_027579735.1. NCBI lineage: Eukaryota > Metazoa > Chordata > Amphibia > Anura > Bombinatoridae > Bombina > Bombina bombina. The sequence goes on from NC_069503.1 coordinate 1,134,319,434, forward strand.
CTGTATAATGTATATAGCACCTCTTACACTGTAATACTGTAATAATGTATATAGCACCTCTTACACTGTAATACTGTATAATGTATATAGCACCTCTTACACTGTAATACTGTATAATTGTATATAGTACCTCTTACACTGTAATACTGTATAATGTATATAGCACATCTTACATTGTAATACTGTATAATGTATATAGCACCTCTTACACTGTAATACTGTATAATGTATAGCACCTCTTACACTATAATACTGTATAATGTATATAGCACCTCTTACTCTGTAATACTGTATAATGTATATAACACGTATTACACTGTAATACTGTATAATGTATAGTACCTCTTACACTGTAATACTGTATAATGTATATAGCACCTCTTACACTGTAACACTGTATAATGTATATAGCACCTCTTACATTGTAATACTGTATAATGTATATAGCATCTCTTACACTGTAATACTGTATAATGTATAGCACCTCTTACACTGTAATACTGTATAATGTATAGCACCTCACACTGTAATACTGTATAATGTATATCGCACATCTTACACTGTAATACTGTATAATGTATAGCATCTCTTACACTGTAATACTGTATAATGTATATCACCTCTTACATTGTAATACTGTATAATGTATAGCACCTCTTACACTGTAATACTGTATAATGTATAGCACCTCTTACACTGTAATACTGTATAATGTATATAGCACTTCTTACACTGTAATACTGTATAATGTATAGCACCTCTTACACTGTAATACTGTATAATGTATATAGCACTTCTTACACTGTAATACTTTATAATGTATAGCACCTCTTACACTGTAATACTGTATAATGTATAGCACCTCTTACACTGTAATACTGTATAATGTATATAGCACTTCTTACACTGTAATACTGTATAATGTATAGCACCTCTTACACTGTAATACTGTATAATGTATATAGCACTTCTTACACTGTAATACTGTATAATGTATAGCACCTCTTACACTGTAATACTGTATAATGTATAGCACCTCTTACACTGTAATACTGTATAATGTCTATAGCACTTCTTACACTGTAATACTGTATAATGTATAGCACCTCTTACACTGTAATACTGTATAATGTATATAGCACTTCTTACACTGTAATACTGTATAATGTATATAGCACCTCTTACACTGTAATACTGTATAATGTATAGCACCTCTTACACTGTAATACTATATAATATATAGCACCTCTTACACTGTAATACTGTATAATGTATATAACACCTCTTACACTGTAATACTGTATAATGTATAGCACCTCTTACACTGTAATACTGTATAATGTATAGCACCTCTTACATTGTAATACTGTATAATGTATATAGTACCTCTTACACGGTAATACTGTATAATGTATATAGCACCTATTACATTTTTAATACTGTATAATGTATATAGCACCTCTTACACTGTAATACTGTATAATGTATATAGCACCTCTTACATTGTAATACTGTATAATGTATATAGCACCTCTTACACTGTAATACTGTATAATGTATAGCAGCTCTTACACTGTAATACAGTATAATGTATATCGCACCTCTTACACTGTAATAATGTATAATGTATATAGCACCTCTTACACTGTACTACTGTATAATGTATATAGCACCTCTTACACTGTAATACTGTATAATGTATATAGCACCTCTTACATTGTAATACTGTATAATGTATATAGCACCTCTTACATTGTAATACTGTATAATGTATATAGCACCTCTTACATTGTAATACTGTATAATGTATAGCACCTCTTACACTGTAATACTGTATAATGTATATAGCACCTCTTACATTGTAATACTGTATAATGTAAAACACCTCTTACACTGTAATACTGTATAATGTATAGCACATCTTACATTGTAATACTGTGTAATGTATAGCACCTCTTACACTGTAATACTGTATAATGTATAGCATCTCTTACACTGTAATACTGTATAATGTATAGCACTTCTTACATTGTAATACTGTATAATGTATATAGTACCTCTTACACGGTAATACTGTATAATGTATATAGCACCTATTACATTTTTAATACTGTATAATGTATATAGCACCTCTTACACTGTAATACTGTATAATGTATATAGCACCTCTTACACTGTAATACTGTATAATGTATATAGCACCTCTTACACTGTAATACTGTATAATGTATATAGTACCTCTTACACTGTAATACTGTATAATGTATATAGCACATCTTACATTGTAATACTGTATAATGTATATAGCACCTCTTACACTGTAATACTGTATAATGTATAGCACCTCTTACACTATAATACTGTATAATGTATATAGCACCTCTTACTCTGTAATACTGTATAATGTATATAACACGTATTACACTGTAATACTGTATAATGTATAGTACCTCTTACACTGTAATACTGTATAATGTATATAGCACCTCTTACACTGTAACACTGTATAATGTATATAGCACCTCTTACATTGTAATACTGTATAATGTATATAGCATCTCTTACACTGTAATACTGTATAATGTATAGCACCTCTTACACTGTAATACTGTATAATGTATAGCACCTCACACTGTAATACTGTATAATGTATATCGCACATCTTACACTGTAATACTGTATAATGTATAGCATCTCTTACACTGTAATACTGTATAATGTATATCACCTCTTACATTGTAATACTGTATAATGTATAGCACCTCTTACACTGTAATACTGTATAATGTATAGCACCTCTTACACTGTAATACTGTATAATGTATATAGCACTTCTTACACTGTAATACTGTATAATGTATAGCACCTCTTACACTGTAATACTGTATAATGTATATAGCACTTCTTACACTGTAATACTTTATAATGTATAGCACCTCTTACACTGTAATACTGTATAATGTATAGCACCTCTTACACTGTAATACTGTATAATGTATATAGCACTTCTTACACTGTAATACTGTATAATGTATAGCACCTCTTACACTGTAATACTGTATAATGTATATAGCACTTCTTACACTGTAATACTGTATAATGTATAGCACCTCTTACACTGTAATACTGTATAATGTATAGCACCTCTTACACTGTAATACTGTATAATGTCTATAGCACTTCTTACACTGTAATACTGTATAATGTATAGCACCTCTTACACTGTAATACTGTATAATGTATATAGCACTTCTTACACTGTAATACTGTATAATGTATATAGCACCTCTTACACTGTAATACTGTATAATGTATAGCACCTCTTACACTGTAATACTATATAATATATAGCACCTCTTACACTGTAATACTGTATAATGTATATAACACCTCTTACACTGTAATACTGTATAATGTATAGCACCTCTTACACTGTAATACTGTATAATGTATAGCACCTCTTACACTGTAATACTGTATAATGTATATAGTACCTCTTACACGGTAATACTGTATAATGTATATAGCACCTATTACATTTTTAATACTGTATAATGTATATAGCACCTCTTACACTGTAATACTGTATAATGTATATAGCACCTCTTACACTGTAATACTGTATAATGTATATAGCACCTATTACACTGTAATACTGTATAATGTATATAGCACCTCTTACACTGTAATACTGTATAATGTATATAGTACCTCTTACACTGTAATACTGTATAATGTATATAGCACCTCTTACATTGTAATACTGTATAATGTATATAGCACCTCTTACACTGTAATACTGTATAATGTATAGCAGCTCTTACACTGTAATACAGTATAATGTATATCGCACCTCTTACACTGTAATAATGTATAATGTATATAGCACCTCTTACACTGTACTACTGTATAATGTATATAGCACCTCTTACACTGTAATACTGAATAATGTATATAGCACCTCTTACATTGTAATACTGTATAATGTATATAGCACCTCTTACATTGTAATACTGTATAATGTATAGCACCTCTTACACTGTAATACTGTATAATGTATATAGCACCTCTTACATTGTAATACTGTATAATGTATAGCACCTCTTACACTGTAATACTGTATAATGTATAAAGCACTTCTTACACTATAATACTGTATAATGTATATAGCACCTCTTACATTGTAATACTGTATGATGTATATAGCACCTCTTACACTGTAATACTGTATAATGTATATAGCACCTCTTACATTGTAATACTGTATAATGTAAAACACCTCTTACACTGTAATACTGTATAATGTATAGCGCATCTTACATTGTAATACTGTGTAATGTATAGCACCTCTTACACTGTAATACTGTATAATGTATAGCATCTCTTACACTTTAATACTGTATAATGTATAGCACCTCTTACTCTGTAATACTGTATAATGTATATAGCACCTCTTACACTTTAATACTGTATAATGTATAGCACCTCTTACACTGTAATACTGTATAATGTATATAGCATCTCTTACACTGTAATACTGTATAATGTATAGCACCTCTTACACTGTAATACTGTATAATATATATAGCACCTCTTACACTGTAATACTGTATAATGTATAGCACCTCTTACACTGTAATACTGTATAATATATAGCACCTCTTACACTGTAATACTGTATAATGTATATAGCACCTCTTACACTGTAATACTGTATAATATATAGCACCTCTTACACTGTAATACTCTATAATGTATAGCATCTCTTACACTGTAATACTGTATAATGTATATAGCACATCTTACACTGTAATACTGTAAAATGTATAGCACCTCTTACACTGTAATACTGTATAATGTATATAGCACCTCTTACACTGTAATACTGTATAATATATAGCACCTCTTACACTGTAATACTCTATAATGTATAGCATCTCTTACACTGTAATACTGTATAATGTATATAGCACATCTTACACTGTAATACTGTAAATGTATATAACACCTTTTACACTGTAATACTGTATAATGTATAGCACCTCTTACACTGTACTACTGTATAATGTATATAGCACCTCTTACACTGTAATACTGTATAATGTATAGCACCTCTTATATTGTAATACTGTATAATGTATATAGCACCTCTTATACTGTAATACTGTATAATGTATAGCACCTCTTACACTGTACTACTGTATAATGTATATAGCACTTCTTACACTGTAATACTGTATAATGTATATAGAACCTCTTACACTGTAATACTGTATAATGTATAGCACCTCTTACACTGTAACACTGTATAATGTATATAGCACCTCTTACATTGTAATACTGTATAATGTATATAGCATCTCTTACACTGTAATACTGTATAATGTATAGCACCTCTTACACTGTAATACTGTATAATGTATAGCACCTCACACTGTAATACTGTATAATGTATATCGCACATCTTACACTGTAATACTGTATAATGTATAGCATCTCTTACACTGTAATACTGTATAATGTATAGCACCTCTTACATTGTAATACTGTATAATGTATAGCACCTCTTACACTGTAATACTGTATAATGTATAGCACCTCTTACACTGTAATACTGTATAATGTATATAGCACTTCTTACACTGTAATACTGTATAATGTATAGCACCTCTTACACTGTAATACTGTATAATGTATATAGCACTTCTTACACTGTAATACTGTATAATGTATAGCACCTCTTACACTGTAATACTGTATAATGTATATAGCACCTCTTACACTGTAATACTGTATAATATATAGCACCTCTTACACTGTAATACTGTATAATGTATAGCACCTCTTACACTGTAATACTGTATAATGTATATAGCACTTCTTACACTGTAATACTGTATAATGTATAGCACCTCTTACACTGTAATACTGTATAATGTATATAGCACTTCTTACACTGTAATACTGTATAATGTATAGCACCTCTTACACTGTAATACTGTATAATGTATATAGCACCTCTTACACTGTAATACTGTATAATGTATATAGCACCTCTTACACTGTAATACTGTATAATGTATAGCACCTCTTACACTGTAATACTGTATAATGTATAGCACCTCTTACACTGTAATACTGTATAATGTATATAGCACCTCTTACACTGTAATACTGTATAATGTATATAGCACTTCTTACACTGTAATACTGTATAATGTATATAGCACTTCTTACACTGTAATACTGTATAATGTATAGCACCTCTTACACTGTAATACTGTATAATGTATATAGCACTTCTTACACTGTAATACTGTATAATGTATATAGCACCTCTTACACTGTAATACTGTATAATGTATATAACACCTCTTACACTGTAATACTGTATAATGTATAGCACCTCTTACACTGTAATACTATATAATATATAGCACCTCTTACACTGTAATACTGTATAATGTATATAACACCTCTTACACTGTAATACTGTATAATGTATAGCACCTCTTACACTGTAATACTGTATAATGTATAGCACCTCTTACACTGTAATACTGTATAATGTATAGCACCTCTTACACTGTAATGCTGTATAATGTATAGCACCTCTTACACTGTAATACTGTATAATGTATAGCACCTCTTACACTGTAATACTGTATAATGTATAGCACCTCTTACACTGTAATACTGTATAATGTATAGCACCTCTTACATTGTAATACTGTATAATGTATATAGTACCTCTTACACGGTAATACTGTATAATGTATATAGCACCTATTACATTTTTAATACTGTATAATGTATATAGCACCTCTTACACTGTAATACTGTATAATGTATATAGCACCTCTTACACTGTAATACTGTATAATGTATATAGCACCTATTACACTGTAATACTGTATAATGTATATAGCACCTCTTACACTGTAATACTGTATAATGTATATAGTACCTCTTACACTGTAATACTGTATAATGTATATAGCACCTCTTACATTGTAATACTGTATAATGTATATAGCACCTCTTACACTGTAATACTGTATAATGTATAGCAGCTCTTACACTGTAATACAGTATAATGTATATCGCACCTCTTACACTGTAATAATGTATAATGTATATAGCACCTCTTACACTGTACTACTGTATAATGTATATAGCACCTCTTACACTGTAATACTGAATAATGTATATAGCACCTCTTACATTGTAATACTGTATAATGTATATAGCACCTCTTACATTGTAATACTGTATAATGTATAGCACCTCTTACACTGTAATACTGTATAATGTATATAGCACCTCTTACATTGTAATACTGTATAATGTATATAGCACCTCTTACATTGTAATACTGTATAATGTATAGCACCTCTTACACTGTAATACTGTATAATGTATATAGCACCTCTTACATTGTAATACTGTATAATGTAAAACACCTCTTACACTGTAATACTGTATAATGTATAGCACATCTTACATTGTAATACTGTGTAATGTATAGCACCTCTTACACTGTAATACTGTATAATGTATAGCATCTCTTACACTGTAATACTGTATAATGTATAGCACCTCTTACTCTGTAATACTGTATAATGTATATAGCACCTCTTACACTTTAATACTGTATAATGTATAGCACCTCTTACACTGTAATACTGTATAATGTATATAGCATCTCTTACACTGTAATACTGTATAATGTATAGCACCTCTTACACTGTAATACTGTATAATATATAGCACCTCTTACACTGTAATACTCTATAATGTATAGCATCTCTTACACTGTAATACTGTATAATGTATATAGCACATCTTACACTGTAATACTGTATAATGTATAGCACCTCTTACACTGTAATACTGTATAATGTATATAGCACCTCTTACACTGTAATACTGTATAATATATAGCACCTCTTACACTGTAATACTCTATAATGTATAGCATCTCTTACACTGTAATACTGTATAATGTATATAGCACATCTTACACTGTAATACTGTAAATGTATATAACACCTTTTACACTGTAATACTGTATAATGTATAGCACCTCTTACACTGTACTACTGTATAATGTATATAGCACCTCTTACACTGTAATACTGTATAATGTATAGCACCTCTTATATTGTAATACTGTATAATGTATATAGCACCTCTTATACTGTAATACTGTATAATGTATAGCACCTCTTACACTGTAATACTGTATAATGTATATAGCACTTCTTACACTGTAATACTGTATAATGTATATAGCACCTCTTACACTGTAATACTGTATACTGTATAGCACCTCTTACACTGTAATACTGTATAATGTATAGTACCTCTTACATTGTAATACTGTATAATGTATAGCACCTCTTACACTGTAATACTGTATAATGTATATAGCACCTCTTACATTGTAATACTGTATAATGTATATAGCACCTCTTACATTGTAATACTGTATAATGTATATAGCACCTCTTACATTGTAATACTGTATAATGTATAGCACCTCTTACACTGTAATACTGTATAATGTATATAGCACCTCTTACAATGTAATACTGTACAATGTAAAACACCTCTTACACTGTAATACTGTATAATGTATAGCACATCTTTCATTGTAATACTGTGTAATGTATAGCACCTCTTACACTGTAATACTGTATAATGTATAGCATCTCTTACACCGTAATACTGTATAATGTATAGCACCTCTTACATTGTAATACTGTATAATGTATATAGTACCTCTTACACGGTAATACTGTATAATGTATATAGCACCTATTACATTTTTAATACTGTATAATGTATATAGCACCTCTTACACTGTAATACTGTATAATGTATATAGCACCTCTTACACTGTAATACTGTATAATGTATATAGCACCTCTTACACTGTAATACTGTATAATGTATAGCATCTCTTACACTGTAATACTGTATAATGTATAGCACCTCTTACATTGTAATACTGTATAATGTATATAGTACCTCTTACACGGTAATACTGTATAATGTATATAGCACCTATTACATTTTTAATACTGTATAATGTATATAGCACCTCTTACACTGTAATACTGTATAATGTATATAGCACCTCTTACACTGTAATACTGTATAATGTATATAGCACCTCTTACACTGTAATACTGTATAATGTATATAGTACCTCTTACACTGTAATACTGTATAATGTATATAGCACATCTTACATTGTAATACTGTATAATGTATATAGCACCTCTTACACTGTAATACTGTATAATGTATAGCACCTCTTACACTATAATACTGTATAATGTATATAGCACCTCTTACTCTGTAATACTGTATAATGTATATAACACATATTACACTGTAATACTGTATAATGTATAGCACCTCTTACACTATAATACTGTATAATGTATATAGCACCTCTTACTCTGTAATACTGTATAATGTATATAACACGTATTACACTGTAATACTGTATAATGTATATAACACGTATTACACTGTAATACTGTATAATGTATATAGCACCTCTTACACTGTAATACTGTATAATGTATAGCACCTCTTACACTGTAATACTGTATAATATATAGCACCTCTTACACTGTAATACTGTATAATGTATAGTACCTCTTACACTGTAATACTGTATAATGTATATAGCACCTCTTACACTGTAACAATGTATAATGTATATAGCACCTCTTACATTGTAATACTGTATAATGTATATAGCATCTCTTACACTGTAATACTGTATAATGTATAGCACCTCTTACACTGTAATACTGTATAATGTATAGCACCTCACACTGTAATACTGTATAATGTATATAGCACATCTTACACTGTAATACTGTATAATGTATAGCATCTCTTACACTGTAATACTGTATAATGTATAGCACCTCTTACATTGTAATACTGTATAATGTATAGCACCTCTTACACTGTAATACTGTATAATGCATATAGCACATCTTACACTGTAATACTGTATAATGTATAGCACCTCTTACACTGTAATACTGTATAATGTATAGCACCTCTTACACTGTAATACTGTATAATGTATAGCACCTCTTACATTGTAATACTGTATAATATATAGTACCTCTTACGCGGTAATACTGTATAATGTATAGCACCTCTTACACTGTAATACTGTATAATGTATATAGCACTTCTTACACTGTAATACTGTATAATGTATAGCACCTCTTACACTGTAATACTGTATAATGTATATAGCACTTTTTACACTGTAATACTGTATAATGTATATAGCACCTCTTACACTGTAATACTGTATAATGTATATAACACCTCTTACACTGTAATACTGTATAATGTATAGCACCTCTAACACTGTAATACTGTATAATATATAGCACCTCTTACACTGTAATACTGTATAATGTATATAACACCTCTTACACTGTAATACTGTATAATGTATAGCACCTCTTACACTGTAATACTGTATAATGTATAGCACCTCTTACACTGTAATACTGTATAATGTATATAGTACCTCTTACACGGTAATACTGTATAATGTATATAGCACCTATTACATTTTTAATACTGTATAATGTATATAGCACCTCTTACACTGTAATACTGTATAATGTTTATAGCACATCTTACACTGTAATACTGTATAATGTATATAGCACCTCTTACACTGTAATAATGTATAATGTATATAGCACCTCTTACACTGTACTACTGTATAATGTATATAGCACCTCTTACACTGTAATACTGTATAATGTATATAGCACCTCCTACATTGTAATACTGCATAATGTATATAGCACCTCTTACATTGTAATACTGTATAATGTATAGCACCTCTTACACTGTAATACTGTATAATGTATACAGCACCTCTTACATTGTAATACTGTATAATGTAAAACACCTCTTACACTGTAATACTGTATAACTTATAGCACATCTTACATTGTAATACTGTGTAATGTATAGCACCTCTTACACTGTAATACTGTGTAATGTAAAGCATCTCTTACACTGTAATACTGTATAATGTATAGCACCTCTTACTCTGTAATACTGTATAATGTATATAGCACCTCTTACACTTTAATACTGTATAATGCATAGCACCTCTTACACCGTAATACTGTATAATGTATATAGCATCTCTTACACTGTAATAATGTATAATGTATAGCACCTCTTACACTGTAATACTGTATAATATATATAGCACCTCTTACACTGTAATACTGTATAATGTATAGCACCTCTTACACTGTAATACTGTATAATATATAGCACCTCTTACACTGTAATACTCTATAATGTATAGCATCTCTTACACTGTAATACTGTATAATGTATATAGCACATCTTACACTGTAATACTGTATAATGTATAGCACCTCTTACACTGTAATACTGTATAATGTATATAGCACCTCTTACACTGTAATACTGTATAATATATAGCACCTCTTATACTGTAATACTCTATAATGTATAGCATCTCTTACACTGTAATACTGTATAATGTATATAGCACATCTTACACTGTAATACTGTAAATGTATATAACACCTTTTACACTGTAATACTGTATAATGTATAGCACCTCTTACACTGTACTACTGTATAATGTATATAGCACCTCTTACACTGTAATACTGTATAATGTATAGCACCTCTTATATTGTAATACTGTATAATGCATATAGCACCTCTTATACTGTAATACTGTATAATGTATAGCACCTCTTACACTGTACTACTGTATAATGTATATAGCACCTCTTACACTGTAATACTGTATAATGTATATAGCACCTCTTACACTGTACTACTGTATAATGTATAGCACCTCTTACACTGTAATACTGTATAATGTATATAGCACTTCTTATACTGTAATACTGTATAATGTATATAGCACCTCTTACACTGTAATACTGTATAATGTATAGCACCTCTTACACTGTAATACTGTATAATGTATATAGCACCTCTTACACTGTAATACTGTATAATATATAGTACCTCTTACACTGTAATACTGTATAATGTATATAGCACCTCTTACACTGTAATACTGTATAATTTATAGCACCTCTTACACTGTAATACTGTATAATGTATATAGCACCTCTTACACTGTAGACTAGCCCGGCGGACGCGTGGAAAAAAGGGCTATTTGACCCCCACTTTATGGGAGCGATGGTAGGCTCCGCTGTGGGGGTGGAGAGTGATGGGAGGAGATAAATACTCCTCCCCTGCTGAGAGCTGTCAGTTGCAGAGTTGTGAGCAGCACGGAAGGGGGAAGTTTTTTGACTCACCTGAAGTGTCTTACCTGAAGTCGGATGGAAGCCCTGCTGTCAGAGTTACTGGCGGTCGCCAGGCAGAACGGCGAAGACTGGATCCGGGAGCGGCTGAGCGGAGGCGTGGCGGCTGTTGGTGTTCCGGTTGAAGAGTCGGCGAGGAGCGGGACCAGAGGACGGCCAGCCAGGAGGTCGCGGCCACCGGAGCGACTGAGTCCGGAGATCGACGCCGCCAGGTCCAGAAGAGGGAATGCGGGGCCTGGGCGGCCGGCGGATGCAGATGTGAGGCCGGATGGCGGGAGAAGTCGTCGAGGAGGAGGTGGGGCCGAGTCGCGGCCTAGCACGGTGCCGGTGGCTGACGTCATTGGCGGACGGCGTCAGGAGGAACCGGGCGCTGGAAGAGGCAGACGGAGATCGTTGAGGAGCGGGACCGGCGGCGTGGACGAAGGTGAGTGCCGCTGAGCTATCGCAGATTGGGCGGCAAAGCAGGCATGGGGGAATATGGAGGCCATATGGTGTGAAGGGTAACGGGGAAGGTGGAGCCACATGGGTGATGTGTGGGGATTGAGTGGTACATTCCAAAGGATGGGTGGGGAGCCGGGATAAGGCTCCGGGGGAGCTTCAAGGGCCGGGAGGCCGTTAGGGACAGGCAAAGCGATGAGGCAGTTTAGAAGGTGTAAGTAGGGTTCCGGCTCAGTGTGAGTGAGTTTAAGGAGGGGGGGGAGAGTGGATTCCTGGTAATCAGATTCAGGGAGCAGTGGCCGGGAGCCGGAATAAGGCTACAGGTAGTGGTGTGTTTGAGGTAATTTTGTTATAGTGGTGGGGAGGTGGAGACGGGGCGTAGCCCGGTGTTAGGGATATTATAAAAGAGGGGTAAATGGTGAGATATAGGTTTTATGTACAGGGATAGGTATTCTGGGAACGGAGTTAGAGAGGATGGCAAAGGGGGGGTTAGGGCCTGGTGTTTTGGGATATGACGGTTGTGGGGATAGGTTTGGGCTTATTAAGGGAATTAACGGGGGTGATGGGTTATTGTGAGCCTTGGTAGCGGGGTAAGGGGTTTGCGGCAGCAGTAGTTGGGGCTGACGTGGAGGAACAGGGGGGTTCCTGAGGTGAGGAGAGCTTTATTTACTCGGGCTGGGTGGCGGGGAGGTGGGTGAAGTCTTAGTAAGGAGCGCAGGTGGGTGTGGTAGTAGGTGAGGGGTTACTAGGAATGGCTGAGCGGAGGCGGGCAGCAAGAAGCTGAAAGGGGGGAAGGGAGGGGTGAGGGGGGGTTGACAAGGAGGGAGGGGGAAGGTAGTGGCTTCCTGGCACGCCGGGAGGGACAGGGAAATGGTAGTGGGGGAGTTTGGTTTGGTATGGCCGAGAGTAGGCACGAAGATTTGTAGGAGTAGGGAGGCGAGGAGGACCTTGGGTGACAGGTGGGGGGGGTTAATAATAAAAAAAAAAAAAAAAAAAAGGGGAAACAGGAGGTGTATCCCGTTGGGAGGTTTAATAATATGGTAGGAGCAGGGAAGGGGTGGTAGTAGTGAGATAGGTAGGTATGAATGGGTTTGCTTGAGGGGAAGGGGCGGGGGGCCTGTCGGAGGGTGATTATAGGGAGGCCAGCTGGGCTGCTGGGGTGAATCACGAAGGGTTAGGAGGGGGAGGTAAAGTGGGGGGGGGGTTTATAAGGGGCAGGTTTGGGTGCAGGGGTTTAACTTTTCTTCTGGTTACAGGGAATGCTGCGGGAAGCAGGAGGGGTGTGGTGGCTGCGGAAGCCAGAAGGAATGACACTGGGGAACGGCAGGAGGACATCACGGATCCACCATTAGAGTTGGAGGCCAGTGGGAACTTTGAGGAGGAGGACCCATTGGAGGGAACATCGTCGGGTTCACGTACGGTTGGCCAGGTAGGGGGTATGTCTACCCTGGTGCAGCTTCTTCAATTGTTGTCTCCTCAACGGAGTGCAGTAGGGGCGGGGCAAGGGGAAGGGGAGGGAGGCCGGGGGGAAGAAGGGGGGGCAAGGGGGGTTTTGACTATGTCTTCTTCACAGTCTGTAGGTGCAGGTAGGAGGGGCTCATCACCTGCCATCAGGGTAGGAGGCTCCGGCGGTCGCCGGAGGTCGAGATCGCCGATACGGCGGCCTCAAGGAGGAGGCAGGTCTGGGTCGCCGCCCCGAGCGCAGGTGGAAAGAGAGCGGGACAGGAGCAGGCACGGCAGGGGACGTTCTCCTGCCAGGCGAGACGACGTACGTAGGAGATTGGACACCAGCAGAGGTCCTGAAGGCGAAAGGAGAGAACAGAGGAGGGAACAAGGGACGGAGTCGACTCAAATCCCAGTGACGGTGCAGCAGCCTACAGGTGAGGGTACGGCTGGGGGTGCGCCAGGAGTGACTGGTGTGGAGAGTGGTGAGAGAGGCATGATTTTGGCAGGTCTGAAGGGGTTGTTGGCGGCATTGGAGAAACCTAGCAGTGGGGGTGTCCCTGTTGCGGCAGCATGGGTGGCCCCTGGTTCGGTGACGCAGGGTGTAGTAGCGACGGGAGTAGCTGCAGGGACGCAGGGTCCAGTAGGGCCGGTGGCAGCGCAGAGTAGCGGGGTTGCGGTAGCAGGTGAGTCACCGGCTACGAGTAAGGAAGTGGTTAAAGTTCCGGAAGGGGCGCTTAGGAGGCCTTGTTTATGCTCGGTGGGCCCGTTGTGTATCCATCTCACGGCCGAGTTGCGGGAAAAGATAGGGAAGAGGGAATTTGTGGAGATATTCTCCCTGTTGCCCTTGGAGCATGTTTTAGAGGTGAAAGAAGATGAGAAAGAGAAAGGGAAAAAGGAGGAGGAGGAAAGAAAGAAAAGGTGGAGGAAGTTGCCCAAGACATTTGCGAATTGGTCTCGGGCCTTCGGATTTTAGCTAGTGTTTTTTGTGAAAAGTTCCCCGATCAGGGGGCTTCCCTTTTTTGCTATTATGAGGAGATAGCTAGTGCCTTCGGGACCTATGGGGGAATGGCCTGGTGGAGGTATGATGAGGGATTTAGGCAGCGAATGGCAGTTCGTCCAGAGATGCGGTGGGACGATAGGGATATGGGGATTTGGTTAGAAATGATGACCCCATTGAGGGGGGTTCGTTCCTTTCGGAATCCAGGGCAGTCGGGGAGCATCCCGGGAGCCAGCGCAGGAACTGGAACAGCTATCCGTAAAGGGCTGTGTTTCCAGTTTAATGAAGGGCAATGTAAGTTTGGATCCTTGTGTAAATACAAACATGAGTGTTCGGTGTGTGGAGGGATCCATTCCGGGGCGAAATGTTTCCGAAAGAGCAGAATGGGTAACAGGCCAGGGGAAATGGGTGTACCGGGCACGGACGCCGGTGAAAGTAAAAGAGATGGTCCCGTGGCTCGAGGCGTACGCCAATGAGCGGGGGCACGCCGGGGACGCGGAATTGCTCTTAACGGGATTTAGTACAGGATTTTTGATTCCTTTTAAGGAGCAAGAGGGGCCGTCTTTCACGGGAAATTTAAAGTCAGCGAGGGAATTTCCAGAGGTGGTGAGGGAGAAGTTGGGGAAAGAAATCAAACTGGGGAGGATGGCTGGCCCATTCAGGCTACCTCCGTTCCCGGGGCTAAGGGTGTCTCCTTTGGGGGTGGTGCCTAAGAAGACCCCGGGGCAATTCCGGATGATACACCATTTATCTTACCCGCGGGGTATATCAGTGAATGATGGCATTGACCCGGAATTGGTATCAGTGAAGTATGCCTCTTTTGACAAGGCAATTTCGGTAGTGAGGAAGGCGGGCCGGGGAGCCCTCTTGGCGAAGGCGGATGTTGAATCCGCTTTCAGACTATTGCCTGTTCACCCGAGGTCCCATCACCTCTTGGGGTGCAAGTTTGAGGATCGGTTCTATGTTGACCTTTGCCTCCCGATGGGTTGTTCAATTTCCTGCTCATATTTTGAGAGGTTCAGCTCGTTCGTGGAGTGGGTGGTGAAGAAGAGGTCGGGGAAGGTCTCAGTAGTACATTACTTGGACGATTTCCTCTTTGTGGGCCCGGTTGGGTCCGGTATATGTGAGCTCCTTGTAGCGGTTTTTGGAGAGGTGGCTCATGAGTTCGGTATTCCGATTTCAGAGGAAAAATCGGAGGGCCCGGCAATGACCTTGAGTTTTCTGGGGATTGAGATTGATTCGGTCAGAATGGAATGCAGACTCCCGGAGGACAAAGTCCGGGATCTGTGGGAAGTGATTGACGGGATACTGAGCAAGAAGAAGGTCTTACTTAAGGTACTCCAATCGCTACAGGGTAAGTTAAACTTTGCTGGTCGGATTATTCCCATTGGGCGGATTTTTTGTCACAGATTGTCTCTGGCTACAGCTGGTGTTTCTAATCCAAAATTTCACATCCGCATATCGGCAGATATGAAGGAGGATTTGAAGATTTGGAAAATCTTTTTGGAAGACTTCAATGGAGCTCTGTTTATCCAGGAGGTCGGTTGGTCGGACGACCAATTGTGTTTGTTTACAGATGCATCGGGTGCTCATGGCTTTGGGGCTTTCCTGAATGGTATGTGGTGTGCGGGGGCCTGGCCAGAGGCCTGGGTGGAATGGGGGCTGATAAGGAATCTGACATTTCTGGAGTTGTTCCCATTGGTGGTAGCGTTGAGAATTTGGCCTGAACACCTCAGGGACAGAAGGGTTTGTTTCCACTCGGACAATTTGGGGGTGGTATGGGCGATTAATCGCTTGACAGCGAATTCCCCGGCTGTGATCCGTTTACTAAGGGCATTTGTGTTGGAATGCTTGAGGTGTAATGTATCATGGAGGGCGGTGCATGTCCCTGGACGTCTTAATGTGATTGCTGATTCTTTATCCCGGTTTCAGTGGGATCGATTTCGAGAGGTGGCTCCAGGGGCGGATGCGGAAGGCCGGGAGTGCCCAGAGGATCTTTGGCAGCTTGGCTGTCAGGAACATTGAGTCTGGTACAAGGGGCGTTAGCTCCTAACACATGGAGGGCTTACGTCCGAGTGTGGAAGTTGTGGAGGAATAGGATGGAGCAGGATTATCAAGACGGTACTGTGGAGGAGGGGAGGAGAACTTTGGTGGAGTGGATAAAATGCTGGGGGACTGAAGGGCTGTCGCCCTCAGAAATACGGAGGAGGATGGCGGCTTTGGCGTTCCTGTTCAAACTGTTGGGACAGGTAGATTTGACAAAAATCTTGTGGTTAGGATGGCGGTGAGGAGTCTGTGTAAAAGGAAGTCGCGGGCGGATGGTAGGCGGCCGCTAACATTCGCCATATTAGAAGGTGTGATTGGGAGGCTGGGGGGTATTTGTTCTACAAGTTACGAAGAAAAATTATTCAAGATGGCATGTGTGCTGGCTTTTTTCAGAGCATTTAGGGTATCGGAGCTGATGGGGAGGAATCGGGGGGATGTAGGAGGCTTGGCAAGGCAGGACGTGGTGTTGAAGGGAGATTCAGTGGAGCTTTGGGTGAGAAAGTCCAAGACGGATCAGGAAGGGAGAGGTGCTATGGTTGTGCTGCGGGAGATTGGGGGCCGTTGCTGTCCGGTTGGGTCGGTTCGGGAATTTTTTGAGGTAGCTAATAATTCATCGGGTCCACTGTTGGTTCACAGTGATGGAAAGCCCTTATCTAGGTACCAGTTTGTGGCGGTGGTGCGTAAGGCATTAGTGGCGATGGGGTTGAGAGGGGAAGACTTCAGTTCCCATTCATTTCGGATTGGGGCAGCGACGGAAGCAGCATCCTTAGGTTTGGATGGGGGGGTGATCAGAAAGATTGGCAGATGGAGGTCTGAAAGGTTTCAAGGGTACGTGAGACAAGGGTTGGTGGTGCAGCCAGGGGTTTACTGACAAGTAATAATTTTTGCTTTATTTGACAGGGCCGGTGTCTTGCTGGATCTTAGGGCACTCCTACATATTTTGGGCGAGGAAAGCGGCAGCTGTTAAGGACAATGGGTTGCAGTTGGGGTTCTCCAGGGATCAGGTGCATTTACGTTGGTTGGGGGTTCGAGGTATGAAGTGGGCTCAGGTGGTCGGGAAGGTATCAGAATATGCAAGGGTGTTTGCCCCCCCTCAGTTGTTGGTCCTCCATGTGGGAGGGAATGACTTGGGGTGGATGCCTCAGAAGGATTTGCTGTGGGAAATGAAGAGTGGGATAGATAGGTTGTTATCACTGTTCCCTGGTATTATTTTGGTGTGGTCAGAAATTGAGAGCAGGGTGGTGTGGCGGTCAGCTTGGGACATCAGGAAATTGGAGGCATCCAGAAGGAAGGTAAATAGGACCGTCAGTGGGTATGTTAGGAAGCTGGGCGGAGTGAGCATTAGACACGTGGAGTTTGAAGGGGAGTCGGGCAAGTGTTTCTACTTGAAGGATGGGGTTCATTTGAATGAAGTGGGTCTGCACCTATTTAATTTCACTATTAAGGAGGGGATCGAAAAGGCCTTAACCCTGGGTGGCGGTACTCGCTGAAGGCGAGTGGTGGCGGGGTGCTTGCTGTGATCTGTTGAGGCTTACGCCTGATAGATAGTGGCTGGTACTTCTGTCGGTAAGAGAAAGTGAAAAAGTGATGGTGGACGCCCCGCCCCTGAAAATGGGTGGGGGCTTATGGAGAGGTTAAAAGCAAGCACTGGGTGGATTGTTAGATAAGAGGTTGTAATGTTGATAAAGTTTAACTTGTGTTGTTGATTTAATAAACAGGCTGCGGCCTTTTCTTCCCCATAAAGTTGGTTGTGTCTTATTGTGAATGGATGGAGTGGACTCAGAAATGGGGGGTCAAGACTAGCCCGGCGGACGCATGGAAAAAAGGGCTATTTTACCCCCACTTTATGGGAGCGATGGTAGGCTCCGCTGTGGGGGTGGAGAGTGATGGGAGGAGATAAATACTCCTCCCCTGCTGAGAGCTGTCAGTTGCAGAGTTGTGAGCAGCACGGAAGGGGGAAGTTTTCCCGCCCTCCCTCCCCAGGAATGGAAACTAGGTTGGTTGTCGCAGCTACGGCGGGGTGCTTGCTGTGATCTGTTGAGGCTTACGCCTGATAGATAGTGGCTGGTACTTCTGTCGGTAAGAGAAAGTGAAAAAGTGATGGTGGACGCCCCGCCCCTGAAAAGGGGTGGGGGCTTATGGAGAGGTTAAAAGCAAGCACTGGGTGGATTGTTAGATAAGAGGTTGTAATGTTGATAAAGTTTAACTTGTGTTGTTGATTTAATAAACAGGCTGTGGCCTTTTCTTCCCCATAAAGTTGGTTGTGTCTTATTGTGAATGGATGGAGTGGACTCAGAAATGGGGGGTCAAAAACTGTATAATGTATATAGCACCTCTTACTCTGTACTACTGTATAATGTATATAGCACCTCTTACACTGTAATACTGTATAATGTATATAGCACCTCTTACACTGTAATACTGTATAATGTATAGCACCTCTTACATTGTAATACTGTATAATGTATAGTACCTCTTACACTGTAATACTGTATAATATAGAGCAACTCTTACACTGTAATACTGTATAATGTATATAGCACCTCTTACACTGTAATACTGTATAATGTATATAGCACCTCTTACACTGTAATACTGTATACTGTATAGCACCTCTTACACTGTAATACTGTATAATGTATAGTACCTCTTACATTGTAATACTGTATAATGTATAGCACCTCTTACACTGTAATACTGTATAATGTATAGCACCTCTTACACTGTAATACTGTATAATGTTTATAGCACTAGTGATGTTCCGAACTGTTCGCCCGCGAACGGTTCACAGCGAACATAGCTTGTTCGCGTTTGCGTTTGTGGGCGAACACATGGCGATGTTCGATCCGCCCCTATGTGTCATCATTGTGGAAACTTTGACCCTTTATGTCACAGCCGCCTGACACATTAGAGTCAATCAACATCAGACACTCCCTCACAGACACTCCCAGCTACTCGGAATCCGCCATTTTAGACTCATAACGACCTTGCTTTTTTAATGATAGGACGTGTTATGTTTTTGCTCCTGACATTAATAGGAAAAACATAGCTAGGCTAGTGTATTTACAGTCCAGAAGGACTCCACTCATCTCTGCTGCAAGCACAGCACCCCAAAAAGCCCTTTTTAGAGCTATATTTCGTGCCGTTTTTTTTTTTTTCTTTTTTTTTTTATTAGCATTTGCCTTTCTTTCAGCTGTGTGTTTAAGGCTCACAGCATATGCTGTGACTACTGCCACCACTGATATCTCCCTAACAACATTAGTTTAAATTTAACTAACCCAAAAATATAATTATTTTTCTAGTGTAATTTTTTTTCATTTTCTATCAGGCCAGTGTCACACAGCATATACTCTGGTTCATTGCTCTGTGCCAGCCAGCAGCCAGCAGTGTTAATATCCGTTTATAACATTATTTTTAATTTAAAAAAAAAACACAAAAAAATATTTTTCTAGTGTAATCTAATTACATTTACTATCATGCCTGTGTCTGTCAGGCTCACTCAGCATTAATATACCTCTTTTTTTTTCAGTCTTTTGGTTAATTGGTCTGTGCCAGGCAGCCACCCAGCACTCATATCTATTTTTCTTTCACCTTAATTTTAATTTAAAAAAAAAAAAAGTTTAAATTTGTTTGCTAGTGTAATCAAATCTAATTTTCTATCCGGCCTGTGTGTTTTGCTGACATAGAGAGCCTACTGTGTTTACTTGCTGCCCTCCCTAGTCTATGAGCCACGACTCATATGTGTTTAACCTTTTTTTAATTTCCCCCCCAAAAAAAATAATTTCAATCATTTTTCTAGTGTAATCTAATAGTATTTTCTATCAGGCGTGTGTGTATCCGACATACATAGCCTACTGTTTTTAATAGCTGCCCTTCCAAGGCTATCAGCCACGACTCATATGTATGTGCTTAACCTTTTTCTTAAAATTTCCAAAAAAAAGTCTTTAAATCATTATGCTAGTGTAATCTAATTGTATTTTCTATCAGGCCTGTGTCTAACTGTCTATCTGACTTACACAGCATACTGTTGTTATAATTGCTGCCCTACGTAGCAGCCAGCCAGTGCGACCACTCATAGAGTCATATGTGCATTGCACTTCTTAACATAATTTTAATATTAAAATCTAAAATGTTAAAATATTTTGCTAGTGTAATGTAACTTAATTTTCTATCAGTCCTGTGTTTTTGTCACTTACACAGCATACTGTGTTAAATTACTGCCCTACCTACCATCCACGACTCATATCTGCCAGCCTGTCTGCCAGGCCCAAGTAGCCAATTAGTGGCACCAATCACAATTCTTGTAACAGTAATAAAAAAAAAAAAAACATAATTTTTTGGACTGCAAATATTCAGTCTCCTAGGGCCATTGAATTTC
This sequence comes from Bombina bombina, assembly GCF_027579735.1. Lineage (NCBI taxonomy): Eukaryota > Metazoa > Chordata > Amphibia > Anura > Bombinatoridae > Bombina > Bombina bombina. Next base: position 1,134,341,125 of record NC_069503.1, read on the forward strand.
ATTTACCTCCTGCCTGCCACTGCCAGCCTTTTGTGCCAGGCCGTCTAGCCAACTCAAGAACAATTAGTACGGCTGCACCAGAAAAACTGACGAGGAGAGCTTCGTAATGTGGTAAAAAGGATTTATTGGGCAAAAATATAAAATCAAAAATTATACTGACATAGTCACCATCAAGTGAAAAATAACTCACTCCCGGACCGGAGTGAGTAAAGAGTAGCAAAAAAGAAACAGTATACGCGTTTCGTGCGGGACTACCGCACTTGATCACTACATATCTAACAAATCCTAATGCTACTCTTAAATAGCCTCAAGCTATCTAATTAGTACAGCTTCCTGTTAACTCTTAAGTGGCTATTACTAAGACCTGACACACAAAATAGAATAAGCTATACCTTAATAGCAGAAATGTGATAAACATTCTAAGCACAAATTTAAACACTATTTTAAACACAATATTATTTAAAGAGGATATTATTAGCTAGTCACATAAATGCAAGAGTGAAACCCACACAAGCATTTATCTGAAAGCATTTATGTGAAAGCAGGGACAATAAGTAACACGTACTTGTAAACTAACATGATTTAGATAAATTTAAATAAAACCAATTTAAACAAATAAATTCACATCTGTTTCAATATTTAATCCCTCTGGTGATCTAGTTTGTAGATAAAAGATCCACTTCACTTCTTTCTTACATAGGGCATAATCCCTATCACCACCTCTTTTTGTCCAGGGTACATGATCAATAGCTTGAAAAAGAGCCAATGAGGAATCCCCATTGTGTTCAAATTTAAAATGCGAAGCTACCGATGTGAACACATCAGGGTCATCAATGTCCCTGAGATGTTCAAGGGCCCTATCTTTGAGAGCCCTCTTTGTTTTTCCTGTATATTGTTTTTTGCACCCCCCACAGGTAAGGAGGTACACAACATGTGTGGACTTGCAAGAAAGGGAAAATCTGATGTCATACTCTTTATTGGTGACACTTGATCTAAAAGTGTTCCCTTCAATGACATAATTACATGTTTTACAAATTCTCGCCCTGCATTTGTAGAACCCTATTCTCCTTTGAAGCCAGGTCCCAGATTTTTTCTCTGGTAACATGGAAGGCGCAACAAAATTGCCAATGGTTTTGGCTCGTCTGGAAACACATTGTACCCCATCTGCAATTACTTTACTGAGAATAGAATCATTCTCAAGTATTGGGAGACATTCCCTAATGATATTACTAATATTTTTAAATTCCAAACTGAAAGGGGTACTAAAAATAACTTTATTGGTATGATCTCTCTTTTTTTGTTTTTTATGTTTTTTGTAGGTAAGTAAAGAGTTACGGGGGATATTGTCAACAATTGTTTTAGTACTGTTTAAAAGTTTTTCTGAATAGCCCCTAGCCATCAAACGTGTTTTAAGAATTTCACTTTGTTTCTGATATAATGTCTCCTTAGAACAAATACGCTTTGTGCGTATATATTGGCCTTTGGGGATAGCTTTTAAAACATGTGGAGGATGACATGACCTAAAGTTAAGAATGGTGTTACCCCCAGTGGGTTTTCTATGTATGTCAGAAATTATTAGGCCATGATCTGGTTCAATTGATAATTCAATATCCAAAAAATTTATTTTTGATTCACTGTATGTTCCTACAAACTTCAAATTAAAATCATTAAGATTTAAATAATCAAAGAAGGAACAGATAGACTGTACATCTCCATCCCACACCAACAGGAGGTCATCGATATAGCGACCAAAAAATACAATTCTAGACTTGAAGGGGTTACTATCTGCAAAGACGTGCAACAACTCCCACCAACCCATATAGAGGTTGGCGTACGATGGGGCAAACTTTGCCCCCATCGCTGTTCCACGTCTCTGCAGATAGTAAGTACCCTCAAACAAAAAATAGTTGTGAGTTAGCAAGAATTCGACTGTAATAGACAAAAAGTGCTTAACATCTTCTGAATATTGTGATTGTTTGTCTAAAACACCCGAAATTGCTTCTAACCCCCTGCGGTGTGGAATGGAGGTGTACAATGAAGCTACGTCAATAGTTACAAACCTGTAAGTACTTTTCCATTCAAGGGTATGCATACTTTTCAACACCTGAGTGGAGTCCTGTATAAAACTCAGAAGGTCAGCAACAAGAGGTTGAAGAAAACTATCAATCAGCTCAGAGATGGGCTCCAACAAGGAACCCACCCCTGAGATGATGGGTCTGCCTGGCGGATGTACTGGGTCCTTATGTAGCTTAGGTAAAAAATAGTAAATTGGTACATTTGGAGCTTTAGGCAAGAATAATTCTTTTTTATGCTCCGGTATGATGCCTATTTGACACCCCAGGTTGACAATTCCTTCTAACTGTTCTCTGAAGATTTTAGTTGGATTTTCCTTCAATTTAATGTATACTTCCTCATCTCTGAGTTGTCTCAGTGACTCAAAGAGGTAATATTCCCTGTCCATCACAACAACATTACCACCCTTATCAGATGCTTTTATTACTATATTCTTGTTCTCCTTTAAAGAGGTAAGTGCCTTATGCTGACTGGTGGTAATGTTGCTGTGTCGACTAAAGGGCATTTTGGAGATTCTGGAGTTAACTCTTTCTGAAAGCTTTATTAATTTATGCTCTACACTCCTTTGGAAAATATCCAAGCTCTTCCCTCTTGTGTGTACAGGGTAAAAAGAGCTTCTACCCTTCATTTTAGGGAAACTAGTCACAACTTCATTTCCATGGACTGCTCCTAAGTCAACAGGTGATCCCTCCAAATTCTCAGATTCTTCTCCCAGCGTTATAAGATCAGCTATTGCACATTGATCCCTAAAGAGTATTAGAGACTCACAATCAAGTGCTTGCTCTTCAGCAGTGGCTAGAGTGTTTTCAGGAGTATCATTCTGTTCGTCACCATCCTGGCTCTCTGTAAAAAAATGTTTTCTGAGTGTCAATTTTCTGACAAATTTGTTGACATCCAGGATGGTGTCGAACAGACTGAAATGACTGGTAGGGGAGAAATTTAAACCTAAGCTAAGAACCTCTGTTTCTGCTAAGGTCAGGGTATGTTGAGATAAATTTACAACATTTTTTAGACATATTTGCGAGTCTGAATTTTCTTCTGTCTGGGGTAATAATGTCTCTTGTCTGTTTTTATTTTTTCTTTTTCTTCCCCTGCTGCCTCTTCTAGTTTTTTTCTTATGGGTTTTAGTGCCAGGCTCTCCCCGTTTTTTGAAGGGCCTGTTACCAATTCTGGAACATCCATTACTGATATCCCCTGAGTCACTGCTGTGTCATCTGGGGAATCATGATCTGATGTATCCACATCATAATCTGTCTCTGCAAACCTAATTTTTTTATTGTGTTTACTTTGCTGTGTTTTAGCTTTTTCATAATTACTATTCTGCTGTGAACTTGATTTGGTAAACGAAAAACTCTTTTGTGGACCTTTATTCCACCTATAGACTCTGTTAGCCTCATAATCCCTTTTATCCCTGGACAATTTGGTTTTCTTAAAATCCCACAATTCTTTAGAAAATTTTAACATGTTTTGTTCAAATTTAACATCATATTCCTTAAAGTCAGGATCTGTCTGTAAATTTTGTAAGTCAGTCTGAATGGCTTTTATCAAGATAATTTGTTCTTGTCGTTGTTGTTTTTTATAATCAATCAGCAGTTCCATTAGTGCAAATGAACAGTCATTAAGAATTTTATTCCATTTTAATATGAAATCGGAATCTGTAACCAAAAATGAAGGAAACTTTCTTATTCTGAGTCCTCTTGGAATACGTTCATATTTCTTATACAATAGGAATGCTTTGATATCTAGATCCAACTTGATGTCCTTTCTGCGAAGTTCATCAATATGAAAAAACAAATTATCCAGTGTATTTTCATTGTCCAAGGAAAGGGAATCCAGGTCTTGCTCATACTGATCAAGAGTATCTCCCAAATCTTTTAAAACAAAACTTTCACGTGTGTCAGACATACTTGAAAGGTACTATGTCAGTTAAAAGAGTCAATACACAGACTGAATCCTTAAAATTGCTTTTTTGTTAAAGATTCACTTATGTCCATACCCAATAGGCAATCTCTGAAGCCCAATACGAAATATGATTACCAATGTAGAATCAACTTAAAGGCTACACCTGCATGAATGATAAAGGGCAGGGGGTCTTACTCTTCAGTACCGCACACAAAATAACGCACCTGTATGAACGCTAACCTCTCACGGGCATAGGCAATGCTGCTTACGACGTGCAACCGCTTCAAAGGGCAAGAATAAGGCACAACATCGATACAATAAAGAAGCAGTGCTTACCCATCTTCTTGCAGACAATGCCACACAGCGTTGTTTCAGCGTTTCTTCGGCGTGTACACACTTGTGCCCCCCCTTCACCGCTGACGTCAGAATCCAGGAGCCATACAGGAGGAGTCTCCGCCCAAGACGTCCGATAAGCAGCAGCCAACACAAGAACAATTAGTACGGCTGCACCAGAAAAACTGACGAGGAGAGCTTCGTAATGTGGTAAAAAGGATTTATTGGGCAAAAATATAAAATCAAAAATTATACTGACATAGTCACCATCAAGTGAAAAATAACTCACTCCCGGACCGGAGTGAGTAAAGAGTAGCAAAAAAGAAACAGTATACGCGTTTCGTGCGGGACTACCGCACTTGATCACTACATATCTATCAAATCCTAATGCTACTCTTAAATAGCCTCAAGCTATCTAATTAGTACAGCTTCCTGTTAACTCTTAAGTGGCTATTACTAAGACCTGACACACAAAATAGAATAAGCTACTCTTTACTCACTCCGGTCCGGGAGTGAGTTATTTTTCACTTGATGGTGACTATGTCAGTATAATTTTTGATTTTATATTTTTGCCCAATAAATCCTTTTTACCACATTACGAAGCTCTCCTCGTCAGTTTTTCTGGTGCAGCCGTACTAATTGTTCTTGTGTTGGCTGCTGCTTATCGGACGTCTTGGGCGGAGACTCCTCCTGTATGGCTCCTGGATTCTGACGTCAGCGGTGAAGGGGGGGCACAAGTGTGTACACGCCGAAGAAACGCTGAAACAACGCTGTGTGGCATTGTCTGCAAGAAGATGGGTAAGCACTGCTTCTTTATTGTATCGATGTTCCGTCTAGCCAACTATTTACACCAATCCTAATTGTTGTCACAGTCAGACAGTATAGTTATTAATTTAAATAAAAAAATTTTTTAGTGTTGATCTTAACCCTCAGTTTGCTCGTGCCTTTGAATTGCACTTTTCTACAGCCTTCCAAGCCTGTGTGCCAGGCCTACTTAAAAAATATTTACACCAATCATATTTGTTGTTACAGTATTCTAATAATTAAATATTAAAATTTTTGGTAATAGTTGCTGTGATTTGAATCCTCAGTTTGCTGGTGCCATTAAATAGCACTTTCCTCCTGCCTTGCAGCCTGCTGTGAGCCAGGCCCACCTAGCCAATTGTTGTCAGCAATCATATTTCTGTTAACAGTATTGCAAAAATTGTCAATCATCACTGTTTAGACTGTCAGTAATCAGTCTCCTAGTGTCCTTGAATTGCATCTCCCTCCTGCCTGCCATCCTTTTGTGCCAGGCCGTCTTGCCAACTATTTACACCAATCCAAATATTTTGTCACAGTATAGTTACTAATTACAATTAAAAAAATCTTTATTGTTGATGATCTTAACCCTCAGTTTGCTCGTGCCTTTGAATTGCACTTTTCTACAGCCTTCCAAGCCTGTGTGCCAGGCCTACTTAAAAAATATTTACACCAATCATATTTGTTGTGACAGTATTCTAATAATTAAATATTAAAATTTTTGGCAATAGTTGCTGTGATTTGAATCCTCAGTTTGCTGGTGCCATTGAATAGCACTTTCCTCCTGCCTTGCAGCCTGCTGTGAGCCAGGCCCACCTAGCCAATTGTTGTCAGCAATCATATTTCTGTTAACATTATTGCAAAAATTGTCAATCATCACTGTTTAGACTGTCAGTAATCAGTCTCCTAGTGTCCTTGAATTGCATCTCCCTTCTGCCTGCCATCCTTTTGTGCCAGGCCGTCTTGCCAACTATTTACACCAATCCAAATATTTTGTCATAGTATAGTTACTAATTACAATTAAAAAAAATCTTTATTGTTGATGATCTTAACCCTCAGTTTGCTCGTGCCTTTGAATTGCACTTTTCTACAGCCTTTCAAGCCTGTGTGCCAGGCCTACTTAAAAAATATTTACACCAATCATATTTGTTGTGACAGTATTCTAATAATTAAATATTAAAATTTTTGGTAATAGTTGCTGTGATTTGAATCTTCAGTTTGCTGGTGCCATTGAATAGCACTTTCCTCCTGCCTTGCAGCCTGCTGTGAGCCAGGCCCACCTAGCCAATTGTTGTCAGCAATCATATTTCTGTTAACATTATTGCAAAAATTGTCAATCATCACTGTTTAGACTGTCAGTAATCAGTCTCCTAGTGTCCTTGAATTGCATCTCCCTCCTGCCTGCCATCCTTTTGTGCCAGGCCGTCTTGCCAACTATTTACACCAATCCAAATATTTTGTCACAGTATAGTTACTAATTACAATTAAAAAAATCTTTATTGTTGATGATCTTAACCCTCAGTTTGCTCGTGCCTTTGAATTGCACTTTTCTACAGCCTTCCAAGCCTGTGTGCCAGGCCTACTTAAAAAATATTTACACCAATCATATTTGTTGTGACAGTATTCTAATAATTAAATATTAAAATTTTTGGTAATAGTTGCTGTGATTTGAATCGTCAGTTTGCTGGTGCCATTGAATAACACTTTCCTCCTGCCTTGCAGCCTGCTGTGAGTCAGGCCCACCTAGCCAATTGTTGTCAGCAATCATATTTCTGTTAACATTATTGCAAAAATTGTCAATCATCACTGTTTAGACTGTCAGTAATCAGTCTCCTAGTGTCCTTGAATTGCATCTCCCTCCTGCCTGCCATCCTTTTGTGCCAGGCCGTCTTGCCAACTATTTAAACCAATCCAAATATTTTGTCACAGTATAGTTACTAATTACAATTAAAAAAATCTTTATTGTTGATAATCTTAACCCTCAGTTTGCTCGTGCCTTTGAATTGCACTTTTCTACAGCCTTCCAAGCCTGTGTGCCAGGCCTACTTAAAAAATATTTACACCAATCATATTTGTTGTGACAGTATTCTAATAATTAAATATTAAATTTTTTGGTAATAGTTGCTGTGATTTGAATTGTCAGTTTGCTGGTGCCATTGAATAACACTTTCCTCCTGCCTTGCAGCCTGCTGTGAGCCGGGCCCACCTAGCCAATTGTTGTCAGCAATCATATTTCTGTTAACAGTATTGCAAAAATTGTCAATCATCACTGTTTAGACTGTCAGTAATCAGTCTCCTAGTGTCCTTGAATTGCATCTCCCTCCTGCCTGCCATCCTTTTGTGCCAGGCCGTCTTGCCAACTATTTACACCAATCCAAATATTTTGTCACAGTATAGTTACTAATTACAATTAAAAAAATCTTTATTGTTGATGATCTTAACCCTCAGTTTGCTCGTGCCTTTGAATTGCACTTTTCTATAGCCTTCCAAGCCTGTGTGCCAGGCCTACTTAAAAAATATTTACACCAATCATATTTGTTGTGACAGTATTCTAATAATTAAATATTAAAAATTTTGGTAATAGTTGCTGTGATTTGAATCGTCAGTTTGCTGGTGCCATTGAATAACACTTTCCTCCTGCCTTGCAGCCTGCTGTGAGCCAGGCCCACCTAGCCAATTGTTGTCAGCAATCATATTTCTGTTAACAGTATTGCAAAAATTGTCAATCATCACTGTTTAGACTGTCAGTAATCAGTCTCCTAGTGTCCTTGAATTGCATCTCCCTCCTGCCTGCCATCCTTTTGTGCCAGGCCGTCTTGCCAACTATTTACACCAATCCTAATTTTTTGTCACAGTATAGTTACTAATTACAATTAAAAAAATCTTTATTGTTGATGATCTTAATCCTCAGTTTGCTCGTGCCCTAGAATAGCACTTTTCTACAGCCTTCCAAGCCTGTGTGCCAGGCCTACTTAAAAAATATTTACACCAATCATATTTGTTGTGACAGTATTCTAATAATTAAAAATTAAAAATTTTGGTAATAGTTGCTGTGATTTGAATCCTCAGTTTGCTGGTGCCATTGAATAACACTTTCCTCCTGCCTTGCAGCCTGCTGTGAGCCGGGCCCACCTAGCCAATTGTTGTCAGCAATCATATTTCTGTTAACAGTATTGCAAAAATTGTCAATCATCACTGTTTAGACTGTCAGTAATCAGTCTCCTAGTGTCCTTGAATTGCATCTCCCTCCTGCCTGCCATCCTTTTGTGCCAGGCCGTCTTGCCAACTATTTACACCAATCCAAATATTTTGTCACAGTATAGTTACTAATTACAATTAAAAAAATCTTTATTGTTGATGATCTTAACCCTCAGTTTGCTTGTGCCTTTGAATTGCACTTTTCTATAGCCTTCCAAGCCTGTGTGCCAGGCCTACTTAAAAAATATTTACACCAATCATATTTGTTGTGACAGTATTCTAATAATTAAATATTAAAATTTTTGGTAATAGTTGCTGTGATTTGAATCGTCAGTTTGCTGGTGCCATTGAATAACACTTTCCTCCTGCCTTGCAGCCTGCTGTGAGCCAGGCCCACCTAGCCAATTGTTGTCAGCAATCATATTTCTGTTAACAGTATTGCAAAAATTGTCAATCATCACTGTTTAGACTGTCAGTAATCAGTCTCCTAGTGTCCTTGAATTGCATCTCCCTCCTGCCTGCCATCCTTTTGTGCCAGGCCGTCTTGCCAACTATTTACACCAATCCAAATATTTTGTCACAGTATAGTTACTAATTACAATTAAAAAAATCTTTATTGTTGATGATCTTAACCCTCAGTTTGCTCGTGCCTTTGAATTGCACTTTTCTATAGCCTTCCAAGCCTGTGTGCCAGGCCTACTTAAAAAATATTTACACCAATCATATTTGTTGTGACAGTATTCTAATAATTAAATATTAAAATTTTTGGTAATAGTTGCTGTGATTTGAATCGTCAGTTTGCTGGTGCCATTGAATAACACTTTCCTCCTTCCTTGCAGCCTGCTGTGAGCCAGGCCCACCTAGCCAATTGTTGTCAGCAATCATATTTCTGTTAACAGTATTGCAAAAATTGTCAATCATCACTGTTTAGACTGTCAGTAATCAGTCTCCTAGTGTCCTTGAATTGCATCTCCCTCCTGCCTGCCATCCTTTTGTGCCAGGCCGTCTTGCCAACTATTTACACCAATCCTAATTTTTTGTCACAGTATAGTTACTAATTACAATTAAAAAAATCTTTATTGTTGATGATCTTAATCCTCAGTTTGCTCGTGCCCTAGAATAGCACTTTTCTACAGCCTTCCAAGCCTGTGTGCCAGGCCTACTTAAAAAATATTTACACCAATCATATTTGTTGTGACAGTATTCTAATAATTAAAAATTAAAAATTTTGGTAATAGTTGCTGTGATTTGAATCCTCAGTTTGCTGGTGCCATTGAATAGCACTTTCCTCCTGCCTTGCAGCCTGCTGTGAGCCAGGCCCACCTAGCCAATTGTTGTCAGCAATCATATTTCTTTTAACAGTATTGCAAAAATTGTCAATCATCACTGTTTTGACTGTCATTAATCAGTCTCCTAGTGTCCTTGAATTGCATCTCCCTCCTGCCTGCCATCCTTTTGTGCCAGGCCGTTTTGCCAACTATTTACACCAATCCTAATTGTTGTCACAGTATAGTTACTAATTAAAATAAAAAAAATCTTGATTGTTGATCTTAATCCTCATTTTGCTTGTGCCATTGAATTGCACTTTTCTACTGCCTGCCAGCCTGTGTGCCAGGCCCAACTATCCAATTAGTGCTAGTAATCATATTTCTTTCAACAGTATTGCAAAATTTGTCAATCAACACTGTTTTGACTGTCAATCTGCAGTCTACTAGTGCCCTTGAATTGCATTTTCCTCCTGCCTGCCTGCCTGTGTGCCAGTCCCAACTAGCCAATTAGTGCCACTACTCATATTTATTGTAACAGGATTGGAATTTTTGGTAATAGTTGCTGTGATTTGAATCGTCAGTTTGCTGGTGCCATTGAATAACACTTTCCTCCTGCCTTGCAGCCTGCTGTGAGCCAGGCCCACCTAGCCAATTGTTGTCAGCAATCATATTTCTGTTAACAGTATTGCAAAAATTGTCAATCATCACTGTTTAGACTGTCAGTAATCAGTCTCCTAGTGTCCTTGAATTGCATCTCCCTCCTGCCTGCCATCCTTTTGTGCCAGGCCGTCTTGCCAACTATTTACACCAATCCTAATTTTTTGTCACAGTATAGTTACTAATTACAATTAAAAAAATCTTTATTGTTGATGATCTTAATCCTCAGTTTGCTCGTGCCCTAGAATAGCACTTTTCTACAGCCTTCCAAGCCTGTGTGCCAGGCCTACTTAAAAAATATTTACACCAATCATATTTGTTGTGACAGTATTCTAATAATTAAAAATTAAAAATTTTGGTAATAGTTGCTGTGATTTGAATCCTCAGTTTGCTGGTGCCATTGAATAGCACTTTCCTCCTGCCTTGCAGCCTGCTGTGAGTCAGGCCCACCTAGCCAATTGTTGTCAGCAATCATATTTCTTTTAACAGTATTGCAAAAATTGTCAATCATCACTGTTTTGACTGTCATTAATCAGTCTCCTAGTGTCCTTGAATTGCATCTCCCTCCTGCCTGCCATCCTTTTGTGCCAGGCCGTTTTGCCAACTATTTACACCAATCCTAATTGTTGTCACAGTATAGTTACTAATTAAAATAAAAAAAATCTTGATTGTTGATCTTAATCCTCATTTTGCTTGTGCCATTGAATTGCACTTTTCTACTGCCTGCCAGCCTGTGTGCCAGGCCCAACTATCCAATTAGTGCTAGTAATCATATTTCTTTCAACAGTATTGCAAAATTTGTCAATCAACACTGTTTTGACTGTCAATCTGCAGTCTACTAGTGCCCTTGAATTGCATTTTCCTCCTGCCTGCCTGCCTGTGTGCCAGTCCCAACTAGCCAATTAGTGCCACTACTCATATTTATTGTAACAGGATTGGAATTTTTGTTAATCATAACTGTTTTGACTGTGATTCTTCAGTCTCCTAGTGCCATTGAATTGCAGTTTCCTTTCTCCCAGCGTGTGTGCCAGACAGGCTCATTTGCCAAATAGTGCCAAACAATCATATTTGTTGCCACAGTACTAGTAATATTTCAAAAAATTAACAATTTGTGATTTTTAAAACATCTGTCTTTTTTGTTGTTGTCAGTCTCACAGCGTATACTGTGCCCACTTTCACAGTGCCACCACTCAATTGGTGTAATAGTATTGTTAGTGTCCATTTAAAAAAAAATGACAGGCAGAGGCAGGCCACCCCGCAGGTTCCGTGGTCGTGGTCGTGGTGCTGTGATTCCTTTAGACCCTACAAATATGCACATTTTTCAGATGCCGGGTGCCAGGGGGGATGCAAAAACTTCTGAGGAGGACCTAGTTGAATGGCTAACACAGGAAACCCAATCTTCTTCAGCTTCCGCTGCTAGTCCTCCTAACCTTGACGCACCATCTAAGTCCAGCTGTGCTTTGGGCAGGTCTCAAGTGACCAGTGACACTCCGCCACCTGTCGCCACCACCAACACTAGCACCACAGCCGCTTCACTTGATCTGTCACAGGAGTTATTGACACATCATTTTGAAGAAATGAGTGATGCGCAACCATCATTGACAGATGATGTAGATAATAGTGATCAGTCTCAGTCAGGCAGCATTACCGACATGGAGGTACGGTGTGATGATGATGGTGATGTTGTACCCGCTGCTGCTTCCTTTCTTGATGTTTCAGATACAAGTGAAGCGGTTGATGATGATGTGTCGGTGGATGTCACGTGGGTGCCTGCTAGAAGAGAAGAAGAAGAGGGGGAAAGTTCAGATGGGGAGACAGAGAGGAGGAGGAGGAGATGATTTGGAAGCACGGGGAGGTCATCTCAAGGAGCTAGTGGCACAGTCAGACAGCATGCATCGTCACCAGGGGTCAGCCAGACAGCCTGCCGACGCCCATCAACGCATGCTGTTGCCACCACCAGAATGCCGTCATCGCAGAGCTCAGCAGTGTGGCATTTTTTTTGTGTGTCTGCCTCTGACAACAGCGATGCCATTTGCAACCTGTGCCAAAAGAAACTGAGTCGTGGGAAATCCAACAGCCACCTAGGTACAACTGCTTTGCGAAGGCACATGGTCTCCCATCACAAAGGCAGATGGGAAGAACACATGAGTAGAAGCAGAACACAAAGTGAAAGCCGCCCTCCTCCTCCTGCTCCAGCATCTTCAGCCACGTCAACCAGTGCTGTCCTCCTTGCCCCCTCTCAACCATCCTCCACTCAGTCTCTCTTACGTAGCAGTTCCTGGTCATCTGCCCACAGTCAGGTGTCTGTCAAGGACATGTTTGAGCGTAAGAAGCCAATTTCTCAAAGTCACCCCCTTGCCCGGCGTCTGACAGCTGGCTTGTCTGAACTCTTAGCCCGCCAGCTTTTACCATACAAGCTGGTGGAGTCTGATGCTTTCAAAAAATTTGTATCTATTGGGACACCGCAGTGGAAGGTACCTGGCAGAAATTTATTTTCACAAAAGGCAATCCCAAACCTGTACTCTGTTGTGAGAAAGGAAGTTATGGCATGTCTGGCACACAGCGTTGGGGCAAGGGTCCATATGACCATGGATAGCTGGTCTGCAAAGCATGGTCAGGGCAGGTATATCACCTACACTGCGCATTGGGTAAACCTGCTGACTTCTGACAAGCATGGAATGCGTGGCTCTGCAGAAGAGTTGGTGACACCGCCACGACTTGCAGGCAGGCCTGCTGCTACCTCCTCTACTCCTCCTACTCCATCCTCTTCCATAACCTCTTCCTCGGCTGAGTCCTCTTCAACTTCTGCGTCTTGCTCCACATCTATGGCACCCCCCCAGCTCCCCAGGTACTATGCTACATCCCGGGTACGGTAGTGTCACGCCGTCTTGGGGTTGACTTGCCTGAAAGCGGAGAGTCACACCGCACCAGCACTCCTGACCGCCCTGAACGCACAAGTGGATCAGTGGCTGACTCCGCACCAACTGGAGATTGGCAAGGTTGTTTCTGACAATGGAAGTAATTTGGTGGCGGCATTAAAATTGGGCAAGTTGACACATGTGCCGTGCATGGCACATGTGTGTAATCTGATTGTACAACGATTTGTCCATAAGTACCCAGGCTTACAGGATGTCCTGAAGCAGGCCAGGAAGGTGTGTGGCCATTTCAGGCGTTCCTACATGGCCATGGCGCACTTGTCTGATATCCAGCGTTGAAACAACCTGCCAGTGAGGCGCTTGATTTGCGACAGCCCGACACGGTGGAATTCAACACTCCTAATGTTTGACCGCCTGCTCCAACAAGAAAAAGCTGTTAATGAGTATTTGTATGACCGGGGAGCTAGGACAGCCTCTGGGGAGCTGGGGATATTTTTGCCAAATTACTGGACGCTCATGCGCAATGCCTGTAGGCTCATGCGTCCTTTTGAGGAGGTGACAAACCTTGTCAGTCGCACCGAAGGCACCATCAGCGACATCATACCATTTGTTTTCTTCCTGGAGCGTGCCCTGCGAAGAGTGCTGGATCAGGCAGTAGATGAGCGTGAAGAGGAAGCGGGAGAGTTGTGGTGTCCATCACCCCCGCAAACAGCCGAATCAGCATTGCTTGCTGGACTTGCGGCAACGCAGGAAGAGGATTGTGAGGAAGAGGAGTCAGAGGAGGAATGTGGCTTTGGGGAGGATGAGGAGGAGGAAGACCGAGCACAACAGTCATCCCAGGGTGCTCGTTGTTGTCACCTCTCTGGTACCCGTGGTGTTGTACGTGGCTGGGGGGGAAGAAGATACCATCAGTGAGATCAGTGAGGAGGAGGAACGCGACATGATTAGCTCAGCATCCAACCTTGTTCAAATGGGTTCTTTCATGCTGTTGTGCCTGTTGAGGGACCCTCGTATAAAAAAAGCTGAAGGAGAACGACCTGTACTGGGTGTCCACGCTCCTCGACCCCCGGTATAAGCATAAAGTGCCTGAAATGTTACCAAATTCACGCAAGTCGGAAAGGATGGAGCATTTTCATAATAAATTAAAAACTATGCTTTACACAGCGTATAAGGGTGATGTCACAGCACCACGGGAATGTAACAGGGGAAGAGATGAAATTAATCCTCCTCCTCCCACGACCACGGTGGCAAGGACCGGGCGCTTTCCTGTAGTCTTGTTGATGGAGGACATGCGTACCTTTTTAACTCCCATGCACCATCAGAGCCTTTCGGGATCCAGCCTTAGAGAAAGACTCAACCGACAGGTAGCAGACTACCTAGCTTTAACTGCGGATCTCGACACTCTCAGGAGCGATGGACCCCTTGACTACTGGGTGTGCAGGCTGGACTTGTGGCCTGAGCTATCCCAATTTGCAATGGAACTTCTGGCCTGCCCCGCTTCAAGTGTCCTGTCCGAAAGGACTTTTTGTGCAGCAGGAGGTTTTGTCACTGAGAAGAGAAGTCGCCTAGGTCAAAAAAGCCTTGACTATCTCACTTTTATAAAAATGAATGAGGGCTGGATCCCGAAGGGACTGACATTGGGCGATACATTTGAATAAAAAACTACTGATGATATGAGCTGCCTTGGGCTACAACTGGTACACAGGCTGGCCATTTTTTTTTGGTTATAAAGACGGAGGACTTGCTTATCCGCCAACAACTAGTGTTCAAGCCACAAGCTTTTAGGGCACTTTATAAATGTTTTACAAACCGATTTTTGTGGCCGCTGCTACAGCAGTTGCTCCAACAATACCCCAATTTTTCATTCATTTGTACATTCCTAATTTTTCTGGCCTCTGCTGCATCTCTGTGGGTACAAAACTCAAATAAAAAAATAATGCACATAACACTAGTGATTAAACTGTTATGAATTGTACAACTTTACACACCACTCATATACGGTGTACCATTCAATTGAATGCAAAATGCAACAAATTTGAAAGAGTAGGACCGACCAAGCATCTTTATCCGTCTCTTGGTTGCTCTAAATTATCTCCGTATTCCATCTATGACATACCTGTACTCTATTGTGCAAAAAGGTGGCATATGTTGTGTTTCATGCTGTTGTGCCTGTTGTGGGTCGTGGCCCATGATATAAAAAGGCTGAAGGAGAACGACCTGTTGTAATGGGTGCCCCATCCAGTTTTTAGAAAAATGTTCCTGGTTCCTCTCAATTATCTTTGGGTTTCTAAAATGGATGCCATACCTGTACTCGCTTGTGCAAAAGGATGGCATATGTGGTGGTGTTTCCTGCAGTTGTTTCTGTTGAGGGTGCTGGACCCTCTTATAAAAAAGCTGAAGGAGAAAGACCTGGAGTGGGAGTCCAAGCATGGTTTTTGGTGCTATTTCACTTTTACAAAAAATTATCTGTGGGTTTCACAAATCAATGCCGTACCAGTACTCTATTGTTCCAAAGTATGCCATATGTTCTCTTTCCTGCTGGTATTTTGTTTGAGGGTCCTGGACACTCTTATAAAAAGGCCTAAGGTGAAAGAGGTGTACTGGGTGTCCACTCTTTTTTATTTTCTATTTCTCATTTGACCAAAATTATCTCTGGTTTTGTAAAATCAATGCCGTACCTGTACTCTATTGTTCAAAAGGATGCCATACGTCCTCTTTCCTGCTGGTGTTTTTTTTTTGAGTGTCCAGGACCCTCTTATAAAAAGGCCTAAGGAGAAAGAGGTGTACTGGTTGGCCACTCATTTTTATTTTTCTATTTAACAATTGAACAAAATGATCTCTGGTTTGTAAAATCAATGCTGTACCTGTACTCTATTGTTCAAAAGGATGCCATACGTCCTCTTTCCTGCTGGTGTTTTTTTTGAGGGTCCAGGACCCTCTTATAAAAAGGCCTAAGGAGAAAGAGGTGTACTGGCTGTCCATCGAATCATTTTTTTTATTCAAATTTACATTTAAAAAAAAATTTCTATGGGTTTCTAAAATCTATGCCTTTCCTGTACTCTATTGTTCAAAAGTATGCCATATGTCCCCTTTCCTGCTGGTGTTTTGTTTGAGGGTCCTGGACCCTCTTATAAAAAGGCCTAGGGAGAAAGAATTGTACTGGGTGTCCATCCATTCATTTTTTTTTTATTAAAATTCACGGTTGCAACAAATTATCCCCGGGTTTCTAAAATCAATGCCTTTCCTATAATCTTTTTTTCACAAAGGATGCCATATGTCCTCTTTCCTACTGCTGGTTTTGTTGAGTGTCCTGGAGCCTCTGCTAAAAAGGCCTAAGGATAAAGAAGTGTACTGGGTGTCTATTCAATGTTTTTTTAGATTTCACGGTTGTAACAAATTTTTTCTGTCTTTCAAAAATCTATGCCTTTGCTGTAATCTATTTTTCAAAAGGATGCCATATGTCCTATTTCATGCTGTTCTTTCTGTTGAGGCTCCGGGACACTCTTCTAAAAAGGCCTAAGGATAAATAAGTGTACTGGGTGTATAATCTATTTTTTTTTTAGATTTCACGGTTGCAACTAATGATCTGTGGGTTTCTAAAATCAATGCCTTTCCTGTAATATTTTATTCAAAAGGATGACATATCTCTTCTTTCATGCTGTTGTTTCGGTTGAGGCTCCAGGACCCTCGTATTAAAAAGGCCTGAGCATAAATAAGTGTCACGGCTGTGTAATCAATGTTTTTTTCTAATTTCACGGTTGCAAATAATGATCTGTGGGTTTCTAAAATCAATGCCTTTCCTGTAATCTTTTATTCAAAAGTATGACATATCTCCTCTTTCATGCTGTTGTTTCGGTTGAGGCTCCGGGACCCTCATATTAAAAAGGCCTGAGCATAAATAAGTGTCACGGGTGTGTAATCAATGTTTTTTTCTAATTTCACGGTTGCAAATAATGATCTGTGGGTTTCTAAAATCAATGCCTTTCCTGTAATCTTTTATTCAAAAGGATGACATATCTCCTCTTTCATGCTGTTGTTTCGGTTGAGGCTCCGGGACCCTCGTATTAAAAAGGCCTGAGCATAAATAAGTGTCACGGCTGTGTAATCAATGTTTTTTTCTAATTTCACGGTTGCAAATAATGATCTGTGGGTTTCTAAAATCAATGCCTTTCCTGTAATCTTTTATTCAAAAGGATGACATATCTCCTCTTTCATGCTGTTGTTTCGGTTGAGGCTCCGGGACCCTCGTATTAAAAAGGCCTGAGCATAAATAAGTGTCATGGCTGTGTAATCAATGTTTTTTTCTAATTTCACGGTTGCAAATAATGATCTGTGGGTTTCTAAAATCAATGCCTTTCCTGTAATCTTTTATTCAAAAGGATGACATATCTCCTCTTTCATGCTGTTGTTTCGGTTGAGGCTCCGGGATCCTCGTATTAAAAAGGCCTGAGCATAAATAAGTGTCACGGGTGTGTAATCAATTTTTTTTTCTAAATTTACGGTTGCAAATAATGATCTGTGGGTTTCTAAAATCAATGCCTTTCCTGTAATCTTTTATTCAAAAGGATGACATATCTCCTCTTTCATGCTGTTGTTTCAGTTAAGGCTCCGGGACCCTCGTATTAAAAAGGCCTGAGCATAAATAAGTGTCACGGCTGTGTAATCAATGTTTTTTTCTAATTTCACGGTTGCAAATAATAATCTGTGGGTTTCTAAAATCAATGCCTTTCCTGTAATCTTTTATTCAAAAGGATGACATATCTCCTCTTTCATGCTGTTGTTTTGGTTGAGGCTCCGGGACCCTCGTATTAAAAAGGCCTGAGCATAAATAAGTGTCACAGCTGTGTAATCAATGTTTTTTTCTAACTTCACGGTTGCAAATAATGATCTGTGGGTTTCTAAAATCAATGCCTTTCCTGTAATCTTTTATTCAAAAGGATGACATATCTCCTCTTTCATGCTGTTGTTTCGGTTGAGGCTTAGGGACCCTCGTATTAAAAAGGCCTGAGCATAAATAAGTGTGACGGGTGTGTAATCAATTTTTTTTTCTAAATTCAGGGTTGCAAATAATGATCTGTGGGTTTCTAAAATCAATGCCTTTACTGTAATCTTTTATTCAAAAGGATGACAGTACTACCAAAATACTACAATATGGATTGTAGTATTTGGTTAGGCTAATCATGATGGCCATGTAGACCACCACCACCGAGAGTCCTGGAAGTAACAGGGATGATGAGATGAAAGAGCTAAGAATAGTAGAACTTGAAACAACAGAGTTAGCCATGGGTGTTAGTGCAAAACCGCTTGGCTTTTTTTTGGCTTTGGGTGCGGCTATTCATGCAGGCCATATAGAGCTGACAACATTCGGTGTCGTATCAGCTATTAAACTAATAAGAACAGTACTACCAAAATACAGCCAATGAAGGGCCTTAGGAAGACTGGGCCAAGGTTGGATTGTAGTATTTGGTTAGGCTAATCATGATGGCCATGTAGACCACCACCACCGAGAGTCCTGGAAGTAACAGGGATGATGAGATGAAAGAGCTAAGAATAGTAGAACTTGAAACAACAGAGTTAGCCATGGGTGTTAGTGCAAAACCGCTTGGCTTTTTTTTGGCTTTGGGTGCGGCTATTCATGCAGGCCATATAGAGCTGACAACATTCGGTGTCGTATCAGCTATTAAACTAATAAGAACAGTACTACCAAAATACAGCCAATGAAGGGCCTTAGGAAGACTGAGCCAAGGTTGGATTGTAGTATTTGGTTAGGCTAATCATGATGGCCATGTAGACCACCATGTAGTAATAAGAACAGTACTAGCAAAATACAGCCAATGAAGGGCCTTAGGAAGACTGAGCCAAGGTTGGATTGTAGTATTTGGTTAGGCTAATCATGATGGCCATGTAGACCACCACCATCGAGAGTCCTGGAAGTAACAGGGATGATGAGATGAAAGTGCTAAGAATAGTACTACTTGAAACAACAGAGTTAGCCATGGGTGTTAATCCAAGACCGCTTGGATTTATTTTTGTATTGGGTGCAGCTAATCATGCAGGCCATATAGAGCTGACAACATTCGGTGTTGTATCAGCTATAAAAATAATAAGAACTGTACTATCAAAATACAGAAAATGAAGGGCCTATGAAGACTGAGCAAAGGTTGGATTGTAGTATTTTGTTCGGCTAATCATGATGGCCATGTAGACCGCCCATAACAGGGATGAAAGTGCTAAGAATAGTACTAATTGAAACAACAGAGTTAGCCATGGGTGTTAGTCTAAGACCACTCGGCTTTTTTTTGGGTTTGGGTGCAGCTAATCATGAAGGACAGATAGACCTGCCACCATTTGGTGTTGTAACAGGTATGAAAATGCAAAGAACAGTACTACATAACACAACCTACTTACCATGGGTCCCAGAGCATATGTTTGGTTGTTATATTTTGTAAGGGTAATCATGCAGGCCATATAGACCTCCACCGATAGGGTGAGTATGAGTAACAGCTATTAAAATGCGAAGGACATTACTAATTAACACAACATAGTTACCATGGGTCGCAGACCAAGAGCAGATGTCTTATTATTATATTTTGTATGGGTAATCATCCAGGCCGTATAGACCTCACCAAATAGGGGGAGTTACTGAGATTAAAGTGCTAAGAATGGTAGTACTTAAAACACAACCTCGTTAAAATAGGTAGCAGACCACATGTCTTATTATTATAATTTTTCAGGGTAATCTGGCAGGCCATATAGAACTCCCCCGATAGGGGGGGGGGGGGAACAGGGATTAAAGTGCTAAGAAAAGTACTAATTGACACAAGCTAGTTGGGTCCAAGAACGCATGTTTGATTATTAGAATTTATTAGGGTAATTATATATCTAACAAATCTATCTATTTCTCTTCTATCGATTCTATCTAACTATCAATCTATGTATATCTATCTATCCTATCTATCACTATCAATCTATCTTCTGTCCGGGATGTTTTGAGACAGCCACTTTGGGAATGTTAGTTGATTTAGACCCATTATGGCTTAAAAGCAGACTCTGCATTAACTATGTAATTTTCCATGGGAGTTTTGCCAGGGATCCCCCTCCAGCATGCAACAGTCCAGGTGTTAGTACCCTTGAAACAACTTTTCCATCACTATTGTGGCCAGAAAGAGTCCTTGTAGGTTTTAAAGTTCGCCTGCCTATTGAATTCAATGGCGGTTCGCGCGATTCGCGCGTTCGCGAACAATACCGGAAGTTCGAGTCCGCGGTTCGCGACATCACTATATAGCACCTCTTACATTGTAATACTGTATAATATATAGTACCTCTTACACTGTAATACTGTATAATGTATATAGCACCTCTTACATTGTAATACTGTATAATATATAGTACCTCTTACACTGTAATACTGTATAATGTATAGCACCTCTTACACTGTAATACTGTATAATGTATAGCATCTCTTACACTGTAATACTGTATAATGTATAGCACCTCTTACACTGTACTACTGTATAATGTATATAGCACCTCTTACTTTGTAATACTGTATAATATATAGTACCTCTTACACTGTAATACTGTATAATTTATAGCACCTCTTACACTGTAATACTGTATAATGTATAGCACCTCTTACACTGTAATACTGTGTAATGTATATAGCACCTCTTACACTGTACTACTGTATAATGTATATAGCACCTCTTACATTGTAATACGGTATAATATATAGTACTTCTTATACTGTAATACTGTATAATGTATAGCACCTCTTACACTGTAATACTGTATAATGTATATAGCACCTCTTACACTGTAATACTGTATAATGTATAGCACCTCTTACACTGTAATACTGTATAATGTATAGCACCTCACACTGTAATACTGTATAATGTATAGCACCTCTTACACTGTAATACTGTATAATGTATAGCACCTCTTACACTGTAATACTGTATAATGTATAGTACCTCTTACACTGTAATACTGTATAATGTATATAGCACCTCTTACACTGTAATACTGTATAATGTATAGCACCTCACACTGTAATACTGTATAATGTATATAGCACCTCTTACACTGTAATACTGTATAATGTATAGCATCTCTTACACTGTAATACTGTATAATGTATAGCACCTCTTACACTGTACTACTGTATAATGTATATAGCACCTCTTACTTTGTAATACTGTATAATATATAGTACCTCTTACACTGTAATACTGTATAATTTATAGCACCTCTTACACTGTAATACTGTATAATGTATAGCACCTCTTACACTGTAATACTGTGTAATGTATATAGCACCTCTTACACTGTAATACTGTATAATGTATAGCACCTCTTACACTGTACTACTGTATAATGTATATAGCACCTCTTACTTTGTAATACTGTATAATATATAGTACCTCTTACACTGTAATACTGTATAATTTATAGCACCTCTTACACTGTAATACTGTATAATGTATAGCACCTCTTACACTGTAATACTGTGTAATGTATATAGCACCTCTTACACTGTACTACTGTATAATGTATATAGCACCTCTTACATTGTAATACGGTATAATATATAGTACTTCTTATACTGTAATACTGTATAATGTATAGCACCTCTTACACTGTAATACTGTATAATGTATATAGCACCTCTTACACTGTAATACTGTATAATGTATAGCACCTCTTACACTGTAATACTGTATAATGTATAGCACCTCACACTGTAATACTGTATAATGTATAGCACCTCTTACACTGTAATACTGTATAATGTATAGCACCTCTTACACTGTAATACTGTATAATGTATAGTACCTCTTACACTGTAATACTGTATAATGTATATAGCACCTCTTACACTGTAATACTGTATAATGTATAGCACCTCACACTGTAATACTGTATAATGTATATAGCACCTCTTACACTGTAATACTGTATAATGTATATAGCACCTCTTACACTGTAATACTGTATAATGTATAGCACCTCTTACATTGTAATACTGTATAATGTATATAGCACCTCTTACATTGTAATACTGTATAATATATAGTACCTCTTACACTGTAATACTGTATAATGTATAGCATCTCTTACACTGTAATACTGTATAATGTATATAGCACCTCTTACACTGTAATACTGTATAATGTATAGCACCTCTTACACTGTAATACTGTATAATGTATATAGCACTTCTTACACTGTAATACTGTATAATGTATATAGCACCTCTTACACTGTAATACTGTATAATGTATAGCACCTCTTACACTGTAATACTGTATAATGTATATAGCACTTCTTACACTGTAATACTGTATAATGTATATAGCACCTCTTACACTGTAATACTGTATAATGTATAGCACCTCTTACACTGTAATACTGTATAATGTATATAGCACCTCTTACACTGTAATACTGTATAATGTATAGCACCTCTTACACTGTAATACTGTATAATGTATAAAGCACTTCTTACACTGTAATACTGTATAATGTATATAGCACCTCTTACGCTGTAACACTGTATAATGTATAGTACCTCTTACATTGTAATACTGTATAATGTAAATAGCACTTCTTACACTGTAATACTGTATAATGTATATAGCACCTCTTACACTGTAACACTGTATAATGTATAGTACCTCTTACACTGTAATACTGTATAATGTATATAGCACATCTTACACTGTAATACTGTATAATGTATATAGCACTTCTTACACTGTAATACTGTATAATGTATATAGCACCTCTTACATTGTAATACTGTATAATGTATATAGCACCTCTTACATTGTAATACTGTATAATGTATATAGCACCTCTTACACTGTAATACTGTATAATGTATATAGCACCTCTTACACTGTAATACTGTATAATGTATATAGCACATCTTACACTGTAATACTGTATAATGTATATAGTACCTCTTACACTGTAATACTGTATAATGTATATAGCACCTCTTACACTGTAATACTGTATAATGTATATAGCACCTCTTACATTGTAATACTGTATAATGTATATAGCACCTCTTACACTGTAATACTGTATAATGTATATAGCACCTCTTACACTGTAATACTGTATAATGTATATAGCACATCTTACACTGTAATACTGTATAATGTATATAGTACCTCTTACACTGTAATACTGTATAATGTATATAGCACCTCTTACACTGTAATACTGTATAATGTATATAGTACCTCTTACACTGTAATACTGTATAATGTATATAGCACCTCTTACACTGTAATACTGTATAATGTATAGCACCTCTTACACTGAAATACTGTATAATGTATATAGCACCTCTTACACTGTAATACTGGTAATGTATATAGCACCTCTTACACTGTAATACTGTATAATGTATAGCACCTCTTACACTGTACTACTGTATAATGTATATAGCACCTCTTACTTTGTAATACTGTATAATATATAGTACCTCTTACACTGTAATACTGTATAATTTATAGCACCTCTTACACTGTAATACTGTATAATGTATAGCACCTCTTACACTGTAATACTGTGTAATGTATATAGCACCTCTTACACTGTACTACTGTATAATGTATATAGCACCTCTTACATTGTAATACGGTATAATATATAGTACTTCTTATACTGTAATACTGTATAATGTATAGCACCTCTTACACTGTAATACTGTATAATGTATATAGCACCTCTTACACTGTAATACTGTATAATGTATAGCACCTCTTACACTGTAATACTGTATAATGTATAGCACCTCACACTGTAATACTGTATAATGTATAGCACCTCTTACACTGTAATACTGTATAATGTATAGCACCTCTTACACTGTAATACTGTATAATGTATAGTACCTCTTACACTGTAATACTGTATAATGTATATAGCACCTCTTACACTGTAATACTGTATAATGTATATAGCACCTCTTACACTGTAATACTGTATAATGTATAGCACCTCTTACATTGTAATACTGTATAATGTATATAGCACCTCTTACATTGTAATACTGTATAATATATAGTACCTCTTACACTGTAATACTGTATAATGTATAGCATCTCTTACACTGTAATACTGTATAATGTATATAGCACCTCTTACACTGTAATACTGTATAATGTATAGCACCTCTTACACTGTAATACTGTATAATGTATATAGCACTTCTTACACTGTAATACTGTATAATGTATATAGCACCTCTTACACTGTAATACTGTATAATGTATAGCACCTCTTACACTGTAATACTGTATAATGTATATAGCACTTCTTACACTGTAATACTGTATAATGTATATAGCACCTCTTACACTGTAATACTGTATAATGTATAGCACCTCTTACACTGTAATACTGTATAATGTATATAGCACCTCTTACACTGTAATACTGTATAATGTATAGCACCTCTTACACTGTAATACTGTATAATGTATAAAGCACTTCTTACACTGTAATACTGTATAATGTATATAGCACCTCTTACGCTGTAACACTGTATAATGTATAGTACCTCTTACATTGTAATACTGTATAATGTAAATAGCACTTCTTACACTGTAATACTGTATAATGTATATAGCACCTCTTACACTGTAACACTGTATAATGTATAGTACCTCTTACACTGTAATACTGTATAATGTATATAGCACATCTTACACTGTAATACTGTATAATGTATATAGCACTTCTTACACTGTAATACTGTATAATGTATATAGCACCTCTTACATTGTAATACTGTATAATGTATATAGCACCTCTTACATTGTAATACTGTATAATGTATATAGCACCTCTTACACTGTAATACTGTATAATGTATATAGCACCTCTTACACTGTAATACTGTATAATGTATATAGCACATCTTACACTGTAATACTGTATAATGTATATAGTACCTCTTACACTGTAATACTGTATAATGTATATAGCACCTCTTACACTGTAATACTGTATAATGTATATAGTACCTCTTACACTGTAATACTGTATAATGTATATAGCACCTCTTACACTGTAATACTGTATAATGTATAGCACCTCTTACACTGAAATACTGTATAATGTATATAGCACCTCTTACACTGTAATACTGTATAATGTATAGCACCTCTTACATTGTAATACTGTATAATGTATATAGCACCTCTTACATTGTAATACTGTATAATATATAGTACCTCTTACACTGTAATACTGTATAATGTATAGCATCTCTTACACTGTAATACTGTATAATGTATATAGCACCTCTTACACTGTAATACTGTATAATGTATAGCACCTCTTACACTGTAATACTGTATAATGTATATAGCACCTCTAACATTGTAATACTGTATAATGTATATAGCACCTCTTACACTGTAATACTGTATAATGTATATAGCACCTCTTACACTGTAATACTGTATAATGTATATAGTACCTCTTACACTGTAATACTGTATAATGTATAGCACCTCTTACACTGAAATACTGTATAATGTATATAGCACCTCTTACACTGTAATACTGTATAATGTATAGCACCTCTTACATTGTAATACTGTATAATGTATATAGCACCTCTTACATTGTAATACTGTATAATATATAGTACCTCTTACACTGTAATACTGTATAATGTATAGCATCTCTTACACTGTAATACTGTATAATGTATATAGCACCTCTTACACTGTAATACTGTATAATGTATAGCACCTCTTACACTGTAATACTGTATAATGTATATAGCACTTCTTACACTGTAATACTGTATAATGTATATAGCACCTCTTACACTGTAATACTGTATAATGTATAGCACCTCTTACACTGTAATACTGTATAATGTATATAGCACCTCTTACACTGTAATACTGTATAATGTATAGCACCTCTTACACTGTAATACTGTATAATGTATAAAGCACTTCTTACACTGTAATACTGTATAATGTATATAGCACCTCTTACGCTGTAACACTGTATAATGTATAGTACCTCTTACATTGTAATACTGTATAATGTAAATAGCACTTCTTACACTGTAATACTGTATAATGTATATAGCACCTCTTACACTGTAACACTGTATAATGTATAGTACCTCTTACACTGTAATACTGTATAATGTATATAGCACATCTTACACTGTAATACTGTATAATGTATATAGCACTTCTTACACTGTAATACTGTATAATGTATATAGCACCTCTTACATTGTAATACTGTATAATGTATATAGCACCTCTTACATTGTAATACTGTATAATGTATATAGCACCTCTTACACTGTAATACTGTATAATGTATATAGCACCTCTTACACTGTAATACTGTATAATGTATATAGCACATCTTACACTGTAATACTGTATAATGTATATAGTACCTCTTACACTGTAATACTGTATAATGTATATAGCACCTCTTACACTGTAATACTGTATAATGTATATAGTACCTCTTACACTGTAATACTGTATAATGTATATAGCACCTCTTACACTGTAATACTGTATAATGTATAGCACCTCTTACACTGAAATACTGTATAATGTATATAGCACCTCTTACACTGTAATACTGTATAATGTATAGCACCTCTTACATTGTAATACTGTATAATGTATATAGCACCTCTTACATTGTAATACTGTATAATATATAGTACCTCTTACACTGTAATACTGTATAATGTATAGCATCTCTTACACTGTAATACTGTATAATGTATATAGCACCTCTTACACTGTAATACTGTATAATGTATAGCACCTCTTACACTGTAATACTGTATAATGTATATAGCACCTCTAACATTGTAATACTGTATAATGTATATAGCACCTCTTACACTGTAATACTGTATAATGTATATAGCACCTCTTACACTGTAATACTGTATAATGTATATAGTACCTCTTACACTGTAATACTGTATAATGTATAGCACCTCTTACACTGAAATACTGTATAATGTATATAGCACCTCTTACACTGTAATACTGTATAATGTATAGCACCTCTTACATTGTAATACTGTATAATGTATATAGCACCTCTTACATTGTAATACTGTATAATATATAGTACCTCTTACACTGTAATACTGTATAATGTATAGCATCTCTTACACTGTAATACTGTATAATGTATATAGCACCTCTTACACTGTAATACTGTATAATGTATAGCACCTCTTACACTGTAATACTGTATAATGTATATAGCACTTCTTACACTGTAATACTGTATAATGTATATAGCACCTCTTACACTGTAATACTGTATAATGTATAGCACCTCTTACACTGTAATACTGTATAATGTATATAGCACCTCTTACACTGTAATACTGTATAATGTATAGCACCTCTTACACTGTAATACTGTATAATGTATATAGCAACTCTTACACTGTAATACTGTATAATGTATAGCACCTCTTACACTGTAATACTGTATAATGTATATAGCACTTCTTACACTGTAATACTGTATAATGTATATAGCACCTCTTACACTGTAACACTGTATAATGTATAGTACCTCTTACACTGTAATACTGTATAATGTATATAGCACTTCTTACACTGTAATACTGTATAATGTATAGCACATCTTACACTGTAATACTGTATAATGTATATAGCACCTCTTACACTGTAATACTGTATAATGTATATAGCACTTCTTACACTGTAATACTGTATAATGTATATAGCACCTCTTACATTGTAATACTGTATGATGTATATAGCACCTCTTACATTGTAATACTGTATAATGTATATAGCACCTCTTACACTGTAATACTGTATAATGTATATAGCACCTCTTACACTGTAATACTGTATAATGTATATAGCACCTCTTACACTGTAATACTGTATAATGTATATAGTACCTCTACACTGTAATACTGTATAATGTATATAGCACCTCTTACATTGTAATACTGTATAATGTATATAGCACCTCTTACACAGTAATACTGTATAATGTATAGCACCTCTTACACTGTATTACTGTATAATGTATATAGCACCTCTTACACTGTAATACTGTATAATGTATATAGCACCTCTTACAATGTAATACTGTATAATGTATATAGCACCTCTTACATTGTAATACTGTATAATGTATATAGCACCTCTTACACTGTAATACTGTATAATGTATAGCACCTCTTACACTGTAATACTGTATAATGTATATAGCACCTCTTACACTGTAATACTGTATAATGTATATAGTACCTCTTACATTGTAATACTGTATAATGTATATAGCACCTCTTACACAGTAATACTGTATAATGTATAGCACCTCTTACACTGTAATACTGTATAATGTATATAGCACTTCTTACACTGTAATACTGTATAATGTATATAGCACCTCTTACACTGTAATACTGTATAATGTATATAGCACTTCTTACACTGTAATACTGTATAATGTATATAGCACCTCTTACATTGTAATACTGTATGATGTATATAGCACCTCTTACATTGTAATACTGTATAATGTATATAGCACCTCTTACACTGTAATACTGTATAATGTATATAGCACCTCTTACACTGTAATACTGTATAATGTATATAGCACCTCTTACACTGTAATACTGTATAATGTATATAGTACCTCTTACACTGTAATACTGTATAATGTATATAGCACCTCTTACATTGTAATACTGTATAATGTATATAGCACCTCTTACACAGTAATACTGTATAATGTATAGCACCTCTTACACTGTATTACTGTATAATGTATATAGCACTTCTTACACTGTAATACTGTATAATGTATATAGCACCTCTTACATTGTAATACTGTATAATGTATATAGCACCTCTTACATTGTAATACTGTATAATGTATATAGCACCTCTTACACTGTAATACTGTCTAATGTATATAGCACCTCTTACACTGTAATACTGTATAATGTATATAGCACCTCTTACACTGTAATACTGTATAATGTATATAGTACCTCTTACACTGTAATACTGTATAATGTATATAGCACCTCTTACATTGTAATACTGTATAATGTATATAGCACCTCTTACACTGTAATACTGTATAATGTATAGCACCTCTTACACTGTAATACTGTATAATGTATATAGCACCTCTTACATTGTAATACTGTATAATGTATAGCACCTCTTACACTGTAATACTGTATAATATATAGTACCTCTTACACTGTACTACTGTATAATGTATATAGCACCTCTTACACTGTAGTACTGTATAATGTATATAGTACCTCTTACACTGTAATACTGTATAATATATATAGCACCTCTTACATTGTAATACTGTATAATGTATATAGCACCTCTTACACTGTAATACTGTATAATGTATATAGCACCTCTTACACTGTAATACTGTATAATGTATATAGCACCTCTTACACTGTATTACTGTATAATGTATAGCACCTCACACTGTAATACTGTATAATGTATATAGCACCTCTTACACTGTAATACTCTATAATGTATATAGCACCTCTTACACTGTAATACTGTATAATGTATAGCACCTCTTACACTGTACTACTGTATAATGTATATAGCACCTCTTACACTGTAATACTGTATAATATATAGCACATCTTACACTGTAATACTGTATAATGTATATAGCACCTCTTACACTGTAATACTGTATAATGTATAGTACCTCTTACACTGTAATACTGTATAATGTATAGCATCTCACACTGTAATACTGTATAATGTATATAGCACCTCTTACACTGTACTACTGTATAATGTATATAGCACTTCTTACACTGTAATACTGTATAATGTATAGCACCTCTTACACTGTAATACTGTATAATGTATATAGCACTTCTTACACTGTAATACTGTATAATGTATAGCACCTCTTACACTGTAATACTGTATAATGTATATAGCACCTCACACTGTAATACTGTATAATGTATAGCACCTCACACTGTAATACTGTATAATGTATATAGCACCTCTTACACTGTAATACTGTATAATGTATAGTACCTCTTACACTGTAATACTGTATAATGTATATAGCACCTCTTACACTGTAATACTGTATAATGTATAGCACCTCTTACACTGTAATACTGTATAATGTATATAGCATCTCTTACACTGTAATACTGTATAATGTATAGCACCTCTTACACTGTAATACTGTATAATGTATAGCACCTCACACTGTAATACTGTATAATGTATAGCACCTCACACTGTAATACTGTATAATGTATATAGCACCTCTTACACTGTAATACTGTATAATGTATATAGCACCTCTTACACTGTAATACTGTATAATGTATAGCGCCTCCAGCAGGTCTATGATTACGACACCACGCCGAAACTACTAGGACCAGCTGTCTCCTGTTCTGTGCTGGTGTTATTGGATTTTTCCCAGCCACAAAAAAGAAAAGTCCCAGACCGGCTCCTCCTCAAACTTTTATTCCATAAAAACATTACAGCACACAATTATCTATGATTACGGGCACCACCGAAACGCATCAGATGTGAGGGGGTACCTATCATATCTTGCTTTTATTTACTTACCTGTAGGTGCATCTGGGACTATTGTCATAATATTGTGCTGTAATGTTTTAACGCAAAGGAATACAAGTTTTAGGAGGAGCCGGTCTGGGACTTTTCTTTTTTGTGGCTGTGATTGGACCTTTCCACAGGGCTCTCCTAGGAAACTTGCAGCAGGAAACTCCGACCGTGAACCCGGAACCCGGAAGGACAGAATCCAGCATCAGTGATACAGCGGCGGTGAAGCAGAGGGATACTATTCACAGAAGAAGTTCTACCTCGAGTAAGTCCGCTAAACATTAATGTTTATGTCTCTGAGCTGTACCTACATAAGACTTCTGTGAAGGGCTGTATTTATAACAGTTAACTGTCTATCAATTGAGAGGTTTGCTGTTCACCTTAACTGAGTGCACGGACATTTGTTTTGTGGTTCTTGGTTATTGGATTTTTATCAGCCAATAGGATTTTTCACCTTTAATTCCGATTGGCTGATAGAATTCTATTTAGCCAATCGGAATTCAAGGGACGCAATCTTGGATGACGTCATTTAAAGGAACCTTCATTCTTCAGCGACCATCGAAAGAAGAGGATGCTCCACGCCGGATGTCTTGAAGATGGAGCCGCTCCGCATCGGAAGGATGAAGATAGAAGATGCCGTCTGGATGAAGACTTCTGCCCGCATGGAGGACCACTTCTTGCCGCTAGGATGAAGACTTTTCCTGGCTTCGTTGAGGACTTCTTGCTGCTTGGATGAAGACTTCTCCCGGCTTCGATGAGGATGGATGTCCGATCGTCAAAAACTGTAAAATAGGAATTAATTAGTTAATGATAGTAATTTTTATTTAGATTTATTTTAATTATATTAAAGTTAGTGGGTGTTAGGGTTAGACTTAGGGTTAGGTTTAGGGGTTAATAACTTTAGTATAGTGGCGGCGATTTTGGGGGCTGCAGATTGAGGGTTAATAACAGTAATGTAGGCTGCAGCGATGTTATGGACAGCAGATTAGGGGTTAATAATATTTAACTAGTGTTTGCGATGCGGGAGTGCAGCGGTTTAGGGGTTAATATGTTTATTATAGTGGCGGCGATGTCCGGTGCGGCAGATTAGGGGTTAATAATTTTATTTTAGTGTTTGCGATGCAGGAGGGCCTCAGTTTAGGGGTTAATAGGTAGTTTATGGGTGTTAGTGTACTTTGTAACACTTTAGTTATGAGTTTTATGCTACAGATTTGTAGCGTAAAACTCATAACTACTGTCTTTCAGTTTACGGTATGGATCTTGTAGTTATAGGCTGTACTGCTCACTTTTTGGCCAGACAGGCAAACTCGTAATACCGGCGCTGTGGAAGTCCCATTGAAAAAGGACTTTTTGAAAGCTGTGGTAGTTATGTTGCGTTACGGCCAAAAAAGTGTGTGGTACACGTTATGAAGCTATTTCACTCATAACGCAAAACTCGTAATCTAGCCGAAAGTCTTTGGATGTTTTTAATCTGAATAGAGACTCTTTATCCGTCTTTGCTTTATATTGATTCCGGACCACAAGGAGTCCTTTCCTACAAGAGTCTCAGCAGCCTCCACCTAGTGCAAGAAGCCGCCCCTGTACACAGTACCTAGGAGAGTTGAAGAGCCGGTAAAACCGGGAGAGCTGATTTGAGAGATACTCACACACCCCCTAAGTGACGTCACATGCCACACTCGAGGAGAGACATAGGTGCAAGCAGTACTCACAATGGAATAAGGTTTGGTCAGTGAATAATCCCACACCGGAGCTGTGGTTCACTCATGACGTTCGAATTTCCTTACTGGCACCTACTCCGGGATTTGTTTAAGTGAGTTCTGTGGCTACGTTTCAAGTGAGGTGAGTGTGTGTGTTAATCACAGCTGATATCTGAACTTATATCAGTTATAGGACTTTGCTATCTCAAGCTCCTGTGCTATCTGAATGTATTTTCCTGGGGTATTCATATTGTGCTGAAGGGTTTGAAGATTTTGGCATTGCTCAGCATCAGGATTTGCTTACTTTTATTGTTAATGACAGTTACAACAGGGAATTTCGTCTTGTTTTTTGGTTAGTTAATAATTGTAACTTTAATTTAGCTCTATTTTAATCATGTTAAAGTTAGGGGGTGTTAGGTTTAGTGTTAGGGTTACGGTTAGGGTTAGATTTAGGGGTTAATATAGTTTAATTTTGGTTGTTGCGATGTGGGGGGCTGTCGGTTTAGGGGTTAAAAGGTTTATTTAGTGGCAGTGATGTGGGAGGCCAGAGGTTCAGGGATTAATAACTTTATTTAGTGGCGGCGATGTCGGGGAGCGGCGGAATAGGGATTAATAACTTTAATATAGTGGTGGCGATGTTGGGGTGCGGCGGAATAGGGGTTAATAACTTTAGTATAGAGGCGGCGATATCGGGAGCAGCAGAATAGGGGTTAATATCTTTATTTATTTAAGGTATATAAATAGATTTAATAAAAAATAAAAAATGAAATCTATGTGAAGAACATAGGAATGTAAAATATGAGTAATGCGCTTCAGGTTTTGTGCTTTTGGTCTAACTGTGTTAGACCTAAAAAGCAAAAACCCAAAGCACATTATGCATATTTTACATTCCTATGTTCTTCACAGAGATTTTTTTTTATTATTAAACATATTTCCATAGACAGTATATATCTGATACTGTTAATGTAAAATATATATCTATACCTATATATCTAAGGAATAGATATGCAGGTATAGGTTTATACATATATATATATATATATATACACACAATAAAAATATCATAAAAATAATTTACTGCTATTATAAAATAATGTTTGTTCTCTTGTAATCTTTTTTTGAAAGCCAGCCCCTTTCTAATCTAGAGCACTATAAGGCAGCAGTTTTGCAAGAGAGCACTAGAGGGCAGAACTATTTCCTGTCATGTAGTGCTCCAGATGCTACCGAGGTTTCTCTTCAACACAGAATAGCCTGGGGAAAAAAGCTAATTTGATAATAGAAGTAAATTGGAAACTTTTTAGAAATTGTCTGCCCGGTCTGAATAAAAAAACAAATCCTTGTGTTTAATATCCCTTTAAATGACGAATATGAACAGCACAATTCCCAATAAGTAATGGACACCTCACAACATACAATCTGTGTCTATAATTTCGTATAAAATAGCTGTCCTATTGCCATCACGTTTGTTCTCCTGCTTACTGCTGACAAAACCAATCAATATGCAGGAATAGCTAGAGATTCTACTCATTTTGTAATCTCAGATTAATAAGATAATTAAGGAACAAACATCCTGATATAAATATTTCTGTGAGCCTTTTATTTCCGGGATGCTATTGGTTCCCCGTCAGTGGCACAACACGCAGTAATTTATGTGACTCGCTTGCACTATGGAAATGGCAAGGACTTGGCTCACATATTGTGCTAATCCTGACAGCCTAAACATTGGCTGAGTGGAATTCTGATGAATTATGGATTTAACTTGATTTATTATCGCACAGCTGAGGGACTTGTTACAACTAAAAACACAGCAGGGACTTGTTTATATCTGATATCAGGACAGGCTGATAAAGATGATATTGCCCAGAGTGTGACTAATCAGCCAGATAAACACAAGGGTCTTGTACATCTCATATTGCTGTATAACTGCCTATTGGTCATCAGGGGAAATTCCCACAGCTCATAAGGTTTATCAGTGCACAGGTTTATAGTGAGACATTTAGCAACACTAATTCTCCAACCACAGGAAGTAGGCACCTCATTGAGGCTGGCAGAACATCACCCCTGCAGCCGGGCATCTTGTGGCACCTTCTACCCTTTAAGAAGTAAAACAATAATAAGACACTCTGTATATAATGCATGTCATTAGCAACACTAGATACCTACATGGTGGCTTTTTGCCCTGCAAAGAAATGAAACAGAAAATATAAAATGATGCTTGGGAGCTGCAGAACTTTACATATCTTGAGACACAGTCAGTGATTGGTGGGTTATGCGGCTGCTGGACTTGATTGGCTGAGCAATTATGTCTTTCTCTAGACCTGAAAGTTTTGTGGCTACCAAGCTTTACTTTGCCTCTGTGTTTTACCTATCTCGATCTACCTATTGGGTACCCCTGCCTTACAACTTCTTCTTACATATATTCTATTACATAAATCCTCCCTCCTTGTCCTGTACCCTCCTCCTTGCTCTGGGCAGCACACTGGGCACCTAAACTGGCACCAGCTTGTAGCTTGCCCTGAGCACCTGTGAGGTTAGGGGGTGCACCAGTAATGTACTCTCCGGGATAGCCACTGATTAGAATTTCTGTGCTACATACGCCCCTTTACCGCACATGGGCACAATAACATCTGTATCTGAACATACTCAGTCTATGGGATAGATTTATTAAATGCCGGGCAGACATGATTCGCTGTGGCGAATCATGTCTGCCCAACATCGCTAAATGCCGACTGCATACGCTGTCAGCATTTAACATTGCACAGGCATTTCTTGTGAACTGCTGGTGCAATACCACCCCCTGTACCTAAAAGGTGGTGGACAAGTTGCTTCTTAAAGGGATACTAAACCCAAATTTATTCATAAATGATTCAGATAGAGCATGCAATTTTAAGCAACTATCTAACTTACTCTTATTATCAATTTTTCTTCATTCTCTTGGTATCTTTATTTGAAAAAACAGGAATAAACGCTTTGGAGACGGCCCCTTTCTGGTTCAGCACCCTGGATAGCGCTTGCTGATTGGTTGCTACATTTAGCCATCCAATTAGCAAGCGCAGCACAGGTACTAAACCTAAAATGGGCTGGCTCCAAAGCTTTCATTCCTGCTTTTTCAAATAAAGATACCAAGAGAACGAAGACAAATTTATCATAGGCGTAAATAAGGAAGCTGTTTAAAATTGCATGCTCTATCTGAATTATGAAAGAAAAAAAATTGGCTTTAGTGTCCCTTTAACTTAAGTTTCTGGCGAGCCTATGGGGCCTATCTATCAAGCTCGGAATGGTGCCCCGTGTTTCTGGCGAGCCTGCAGACTCGCCAGAAACAGCAGTTATGAAGCAGTGGTCACAAAAACCGCTGCTCCATAACCCTGTCCGCCTGCTCTGAGCAGGCGGACAGGAATCACTGACTCGCGGCCAATGGGCCGCCAGCAGGGGGTGTCAATCAACCTGATCGTACTCAATCGGGTTGATTGACATCCCCTGCTGGCGGCCCATTGGCTGCGAGTCAGCAGGGGGCGGCGTTGCACCAGCAGCTCTTGTGAGCTGCTGGTGCAATGTTAAATGCGGAGAGCGTATTGCTCGCATTTAGCGAGGTCTTGCGGACCTGATCCGCACTGTTGGACCACTTCCGCAAGACCTTTGATAAATAGGGGCCTTTATGTTAAATCCTTTTTTGAGTTTAATCAAACATTGAAATACAGCTCATGCTCACGGAAATTGTACTTGCATAAAAATGGTCAGCAGATTATTAATTTATAATTGCAAGCAATCAGTTACACCTGGGGTTGCTGGCAAATTGCTATGCCCAAGTAATGCAGGGAGATAAAACGGACAGGTGTGGGTGGGGGTAGAGAATTAAAGGGAAAGTCTAGCGGAAATTAAACTTTGATTATTCAGATAGGGCATGTAATCTTTCCAATTTACAGTACTTTTATCATCAAATTTAGGTAGGCGCATATACTAATTTCTAAGTCCTTGAAGGCCATCTTATGTCAGGGCATTTTGACCGTTTTTCACAGCTAGACAGTGCTAGTTCATGTGTGCCATATAGATAACACTGTCTTCCCTCCCATGGAGTTATTTATGAGTCAGCCAAAAGAACTGAAATAAGGGGGCAGTCTGCAGAGGCTTAGATACAAGGAAATCACAGAGGTAAAAAGTATATTAATATAACTGTGTTGCTTAATAAAAGGTATTATCTATCATTCAGCTAGATTACGAGTTTTGAGCGCTATAGGGATTTTAATGACCGCCACAAAAGTGGGGTTACTTCACTTCCCTATAGCGCTGCTATTACAAGTTTTAAAAAAGCAGGCTTGTTCGGGCAATATGGTTGCGTTGAGCTCCATACCGCACCGAAATCAAGCGCTGCTTGGACGTGCTCATGCACGATTTCCCCAGAGACATCAATGGGGAGAGCCGGCAAAAAAAAAGCCTAACACCTGCGATCACGGAATGAAAAGCTCCGTAACGCAGCCCCATTGATGTCTATGGGGAAAGAAAAAGCTACGCTTAAACCTAATACCCTAACATAAACCCTGAGTCTAAACACCCCTAATCTGCCACCCCCGACATCGCTGCCACCTACATACAGTTATTTACCCCTACTCTGGCGCCCCAATATCACCGCCACCTACATACAGTTATTAGCCCCTAAACCTCTGGCTTCCCACATCACCACCACTAAATAAATCCATTAACCCCTAATCTAACCCTAACGTAACCCTAAGCCTAACACCCCCTAACTTTAACATAATTAAAATACAGCTAAACTAAAGTTAACTATTTTAAACTAAATACAAACTTGCCTGTCAAATAAAACCTAACATTAAAAAAATAAACACTAAAATAACAAAAAATAAAAATAACTAAATTACATAAAAAAACAAACACTAAATTACAAAAAACAAGAAACAAATTATCAAAAATAAAAAAGAATTACACCTAATCTAATAGCCTTCAAAATAAAAAGCCCCCCCCCCCAATAAAAAACCCCTAGCCTACAATAAACTACCAATGGCCCTTAAAGGGGCCTTTTGTGGGGCATTGCCCCAAAGATAACAGCTCTTTTACCTGTAAAAAAAATACAACCACCCCCTCAACAGTAAACCCACCACCCCCACAACCAACCAACCAACCACCCCAAATAAAATAACTATCTAAACAAAAACTAAGCTCCCCATTGCCCTGAAAAGGATGAGAGCTCAATCCTATTGGCTGATTGAAACAGCCAATAGGATTTTAGCAGCTCTAATCCTATTGGCTGATTGGAATCTTTCAGCCAATAGGAATGCAAGGGATGCCATCTTGGATGACGTCACTTGCTTTGAAGTTCCAGTTTACGGTGGCAACCATATGAAGAGGATGCTCCTCGCCGAATGTCTTCAGGATGGACCCGCGCCGGATGGATGAAGCTAGAAGATGCCGTCTGGATGAAGACTTCGCCGGCTGGATGAAGATGGAAGAGGCCGTCTGGATGAAGACTTCTTGCTGCATGGATGAGGACTTCTCCGGCTGGAACCTTCAAGCGGGACTTCAAGAACTGTAAGCGGATCGTCGGGGGTTAGTGTTAGGTTTTTTTAATTTTTTTTGGGTGGGTTTTATTTTTAGTTTAGGATCTGGGCATCTAAAAGAGCTAAATGCCCTTTTAATTGCAATGCCCATACTAATGCCCTTTTCAGGGCAATGGGGAACGTAGGTTGTTTTAGATAGTTATTTTATCTGGGGGGGGGGGGGTTGGTTGTGGGGGTGGTGGGTTTTACTGTTGGGGGGGGGTACTTGTATTTTTCTTACAGGTAAAAGAGCTGATATCTTTGGGGCAATGCCCCACAAAAGGCCCTTTTAAGGGCCATTGGTAGTTTATTGTAGGCTAGGGTTTTTTTATTTTGGGGGGCTTTTTTATTTTGATAGGGCTATTAGATTAGGTGTAATTCTTTTTTATTTTTGATAATTTGTTTCTTATTTTTCGTAATTTAGTGTTTGTTTTGTAATTTAGTTATTTTTTTTGTAATTAGATACTTTTTGTAATTTTTAGAGTAGTTTTAGGATTTTTTTAATGTGTAGTTTAGTTTAATTTAATTAATTTATATTTAAATAGTGTCTGCGATGCGGGAGGGCGGTGGTTTAGGGGTTAATAGGTTTATTATAGTGGCAACTAGGTCGGGGGAGCGGCGGAATAGGGGTTAATACATTTTAATAGTGGCGATGATGTCTGGAGCAGCAGATTAGGGGTTAATAACTTTATTATATTGTTTGCGATGCGGGAGGGCCTCGGTTTAGGGGTTAATAGGTAGTTTATGGGTATTAGTGTACTTTTTAACAATTTAGTTATGAGTTTTATGCTACAGCTTTGTAAAGTAAAACTCATAACTACTGACTTTAGATGGCTGTACGGATATTGTCGGTATAGAGTGTACCGCTCACTTTTTGGCCTCCCAGGCAAACTCGCCGGCTCCAAAGCTTTCATTCCTGACTTTTCAAATAAAGATACAAAGAGAACGAAGAAAAATTGATAAAAGGAGTAAATTAGAAAGATGCTTAAAATGGCATACTCTATCTGAATCATGAAAGAAAAAAAAAATGGGTTTAGTATCCTTTTAATATAACAATCGTGGTTTTACAAAGCAGGGGAATGGGTAGTAAAGGCATTATCTATCTTTTTAAACAGTAACAATTTTGGTGTAGACTGTCCCTTTAAACAGATGTCACGCTGTTGAAAAAAGGTCTATTATCTATAGCATATTTCTATAGTACTCAGTGATATGTACCACATGACCATTTAACCCTGCCAGTCCCATTACCCTGTAGCCCCTAACTAAATAAATATAGTGAACGTCCCAAGCTCTAGTCAGAAAATCAGTATTTCCAAATGTGCCAACATCTGTATTCAGTGCCAGACTTTAGAATAACAGTACAGCAAGTGGCTCCAGGGATTTCATTTGCTGGATTAACACTACGCTCCTCTGCTGCCAACCCTTCCTATGTTTGGGGTTTGCAGACCACCCCTCTCCCCTCATACACACATCCCTGGGACAACAGCTTTAGCGTACCCAGCATTCCCTGACTTTCCTAAACAGCTGTCCCCCTGGGCATGGAAATTAGTTATTAAAGCGTTAGGGGCTCTGCAGTGTTGCTCTATACCAAGGCTGGGGGGGGGGGAGCAGGCAGGGGGTATATTTAGAACACATTCCTTGGGTGCCATTCTCAGGGGGCAGAGAAGGAGGAGAAGGGGCAGACGCGGCTTTAGACTCACTCGCTCATGAAGTGACATAACCATTTGGGGGCTACAGAGGGAATCACACTAACGTCATTCATACAGATTTAGATAACACATAGGGGGAGGGAGACACAGGCCTTGTACTTAGTATTATAGCAAATAACAGTCTAGATTCACTAACAACCTCTCCAGTCTCACCAATTCCTGTGTTATTCTATAAAGTTGAGTCATCAAACTATCAAGAGATAAGGGAGATTTAAAGGGACATGAAACCAAAATATTTATCTTGTGATTCAGATAGAGAATATAATTTTTCACAACATTTCAATTTACTATTATCTAATTTGCTTCATTCTTTAGATTTCCTTTGTTGAAGATGAAATAGCAATGCCCATGGGTGAGCCAATCACAAGAGGTATCTATGTGCAGCCACCAATCAGCAGCTACTGAGCCTATTTAGATATGCGTTCAACAAAGGATATCAAGAGAATTAAGAAAATTATATAATTGAAGTTAATTGGAAAGTTGTTTAAAACTGCTGCTCATTCTAAATCATGAAGGAAAAAATGTGGGTTTCATGTCCCTTTAGACTCCATGGAATAACAAATTGAATGGAGAAATAGAAGAGGTTCTGTGTGTATGTGATTGTATGTGTGAGTGTAGCGTATGTGTATAGTGTATGAGTCTGTGTAGTGTTTGAGTGCATGGGTGTGTGTATGTGAGTGTGTGTAGTGTGTGTGTGTAGTGTATGTGTGTGTGAGTAGTGTGTGTGTAAGTATGTGTAGTGTATGTGTGAGTGTGTGTGAGTGTGTGTAGTGTATGTGGGAGTGTGTGTAGTGTATGTGTGAGTGTGTGTAGTGTATGTGTGAGTTTGTGTAGTATATGTGTGAGTGTGTGTGAGTGTGTGTAGTGTGTGTGTAAGTATGTGTAGTGTATGTGTGAGTGTGTGTGAGTGTGTGTAGTGTATGTGTGAGTGTGTGTAGTGTATGTGTGAGTGTGTGTGAGTAGTGTGTGTGTGAGTGTGTGTAGTGTATGTGTGAGTGTGTGTAGTGTATGTGTGAGTGTGTGTGAGTAGTGTGTGTGTAAGTGTGTGTAGTGTATGTGTGAGTGTGTGTGAGTGTGTGTAGTGTATGTGGGAGTGTGTGTAGTGTATGTGTGAGTGTGTGTAGTGTATGTGTGAGTTTGTGTAGTATATGTGTGAGTGTGTGTAGTGTATGTGTGAGTTTGTATAGTATATGTGTGAGTGTGTGTGAGTGTGTGTAGTGTGTCTGTAAGTATGTGTAGTGTATGTGTGAGTGTGTGTGAGTGTGTGTAGTGTATGTGTGAGTGTGTGTAGTGTATGTGTGAGTTTGTGTAGTATATGTGTGAGTGTGTGTAGTGTATGTGTGAGTTTGTGTAGTATATGTGTGAGTGTGTGTGAGTGTGTGTAGTGTGTGTGTAAGTATGTGTAGTGTATGTGTGAGAGTGTGTGTAGTGTATGTGGGAGTGTGTGTAGTGTATGTGTGAGTGTGTGTAGTGTATGTGTGAGTTTGTGTAGTATATGTGTGAGTGTGTGTGAGTGTGTGTAGTTTGTGTGTAAGTATGTGTAGTGTATGTGTGTGTGAGTGTGTGTAGTGTATGTGTGAGTGTGTGTAGTGTATGTGTGAGTGTGTGTGAGTAGTGTGTGTGTAAGTGTGTGTAGTATATGTGTGAGTGTGAGTAGTGTGTGTGTATGTGTAGTGTATGTGTGAGTGTGTGTAAGTGTATGTGTGTGTGAGTAGTGTGTGTGTAAGTATGTGTAGTGTATGTGTGAGTGT
The DNA here is from genome assembly GCF_027579735.1 of Bombina bombina. Classification (NCBI taxonomy): domain Eukaryota; kingdom Metazoa; phylum Chordata; class Amphibia; order Anura; family Bombinatoridae; genus Bombina; species Bombina bombina. Next base: position 1,134,382,614 of record NC_069503.1, read on the forward strand.
GTGTGAGTGTATGTGTGTGTAGTGCATGTGTGAGTGAGTGTGAGTAGTGTGTGTGTAAGTGTGTGTAGTGTATGTGTGAGTAGTGTGTGTGTGTGTAGTGTATGTGTGAGTGTGTGTAAGTGTGTGCTGTGTGTGAGTGTATGTGTGAGTGTATGTGTGTGTGTATAGTGTATGAGTGTGTATAGTGTATGAGTGTGTGTAGTGTGTATGTGTGTCGTGTATGTGTGTAGTGTATATGTGCAGTGTGTGAGTGTATGTGTGTGTAGTGTATGTGTGTAGTGTGGGTGTATGTGTGTGTAGTGTATGTGTGCAGTGTGTGTGTGTGTATGTGTGTTTAGTGTGTTATGTCCTTACATAGCAAACATTAACTCTTAATATGAATGATGCACTTGCAACTTCTAAATGTAGACTGGCACTTCTTTTAACTGGATTACATAACAAGGTGGTTCCTTAGATTTGTACACAGTAATATGGATACACACACACACACATATATATATATATATATATATATATTATATATATATATATATATATATATATATATATATATATATATATATATATATATATATATATAGTCCTTTATAATGAATGGCTGCTGCACTCCATGTATTAGCAGTCCTGTACACTGTGTATGCAGCACTATAGTAATCTCAGTATCAGGTAGGATGCAAGATGACAGGGGAACTACCTGACCTAACTTATAGCTGTAATGTGTAACTGACAGTACTTACACTTCCTGACTAGCTGATGCTGTATCCTGCTGCACTGATCTGTAGCTGACATTATGGAGAAATAGAAGAGGCTCTATGTGTATAGTGTATGAGTCTGTGTAGTGTGTGTGAGTGCATGTGTGTGTGTGTAGTGTACGTATGAGTGTGTGTGAGTATGAGTAGTGTGTGTGTACCTGTGTGTAGTGTATGTGTGAGTGTGTGTGAGTGTGAGTAGTGTGTGTAAGTGTGTGTAGTGTATGTGTGAGTGTATGTGTGAGTGTGTGTAGTGTATGTGTGAGTGTGTGTGAGTAGTGTGTGTGTAAGTGTGTGTAGTGTATGTGTGAGTGTGTGTGTAAGTGTGTGTAGTGTATGTGTGAGTGTATGTGTGTAGCATATGTGTATAGTGTATTAGTGTGTGTAGTGTGTGAGTGCATGTGTGTGTGACGTGTATGTGTGTGTGTAGTGTATGTGTGCAGTGTGTGTATGTGAGTGTATGTGTGTGTAGTGTACGTGTGCAGTATGTGTGTGTAGTGTATGTGTGCAGTGTGTGTGTATGAGGGTATGTGTGTGTAGTGTATGTGTGAGTGTATGTGTGTAGTGTGTGTGTGTGTGTGTGTGATGGTATGTGTGTTTAGTGTATGTGGTCAGTGTGTGTATTAGTGTATGTGTGCAGTATGTGTGTATGGGTGTGTAGTGTGTGTGTGCACTGTGTGTGTGAATGTATGTGTGCAGTATGTGTGAGTGTATGTGTGTGTAGTGTATGTGTGCAGTCTGTGTGCGTGAGTGTATGTAGTGTATGTGTGCAGTGTGTGTGTGTAGTATATGTGTGCAGTGTGTGAGTGTATGTGTGTGAGTGTGCAGTGTGTGTATGTGTGTGTGTGTGTGTAGTGTATGTGTGCAGTGTGTGTGTGTATGTAGTGTGTATGTGTGTGTAGTGTGTAAGTGTATGTGTGCAGTGTGTGTGTGTAGTGTATGTGTGCAGTGTGTAAGTGTATGTGTGTAGTGTATGTGTGCAGTGTGTGTGTGAGTGTATGTGTGTGTAGTGTGTATGTGTGTTTAGTGTTTGTGTAGTGTATATGTGTATATGTGTGTGTAGAGTGTGTGTGAAATGTATGTGTGTAGTGTGTATGTGTGTATTTTGTGTATGTGTGAGTATATGTGCAGGTGTGTATGTAGTGTGTGAAGTATGTGTGTGTGTGCATATGTTAAATTAAATAGCTTGCACAATGTATGCCTTTTCTATTTTATTAGCTTTTTATATGTATGTATGTGTATATATATATATATATATATATATATATATATATATATATATATATATATATATATATATACAGTATGTGTTAGTATATATATATATATGCTTCAGTGAGGTAAGTGATCCTGAAGCACTTACATAGCCCACAGGCTATTTGAAGATACTTTTCACGCAAGTATAGCATAGCCAGGGACTTAGCCTGCCTACCTGTTAACACACTTTTTGGCCCCTTTTAGCAAATTATTGCCCTAGTTACATCTGTGGGGGCTATCTAGGAACCCATATATCCCTCTTGACCATCTGAAGTCTCTTTTGGGACCAATTTGCACTGTTTTTAAAATGGAGTGTCTGGTCCTTTAAGAAAAATGCTGACTGCTCTCTCAGGTTCAGTCAACAATGTCTTTATCTTTGAGGGCTGTCTTCTGTTCTCCAGTCCCTAGAGGGGGTGAGTACCCATTCTGGAGCTGTCAGGGGGATTTTTTTCCAGTCAGTTTGTTCATATGACTGGTCTCAGAGATGTATATTTATTGCAAAACTATTGCAGTGTGTCAGGTAACCAGCAATGTAATAGTTGTGTTCCTCAAATTATGCATTTCAGTCCCCCCTGTGTTTATGTCAGATTCAGTAGAGGGTAGTTCTACAGATAATTCCTCTGTGCGATTCGTCTGAATACTTTGCGAAACTGTTAGAGTTTGTCAGGTCAATCAGCTATACAATAGTTGTGTGCCTTTCATTGAACATGTGAATCAGCCACAAGCCATTAGCCCTGCTAAGGGTCTCTCTTCTGCTCCAGTGCATATCCACAAAGAGCAACCTCTGATTTAATAATAAATCTGCATAAAACAATGGCATTATATCTCAAGATGTGGTATTTACAAGGAGAATCAGGAGAGGTCAATGACAAAAAAGGACTGGAAGGACAAGAAAAGTTTCAAAATCTGATAACATAATTTATGTAAGAACTTACCTGATAAATTAATTTCTTTCATGGTGGCGAGAGTCCATGAGCTGTTATATATGGCATACACATTCCTACCAGGAGGAGGCAAAGTTTCCCAAACCTCAAAAGCCTATAAATACCCCACCCACCTCTCACATACCTCAGTTTAACTTATAGCCAAGTGGTGAGGTGTTTAAGGAATAAAAGCCATAAAAAAGATGAGCAGGAAAAAAGATGTGCTTTAAACAAAAATATAACCCACAAATTGGTGGGGAATCGTAGACTCTCGCCACCATGAAATAAATTAATTTATCAGGGAAGTTCTTACATAAATCATGTTTTTTTCCATATAGGTTGTGAGAGTCCACAGGCTATTATGTATGGGATATAATACCCAAGATGGGGAAGTCCATGAATAACAATAAAGGGAGGGATAAAATAAAAACAGCTTTTTTCACTGAAAAATTCAATCCAAAAACTCAAAATAAAGTCTTTTATGACAAAAAAAAAACTCAAAATATAAGCACCATTATCAAACTGAAGAACCTGAAAAACCTTTCTACCAAAAGCTACTTCTGATGAGGCAAAAACATAAAAGTGGTAAAATTTAATAAAGGTATACAGAGAAGACCAGGAGGCTGCTTTGCAAATTTGATCAACTGAAGCCTCATTCTTGCTAGCCCAAAATGTGGCAATCGATCTAGTAGAATGAGCTGTAATTCTCTGTGGTGGAGGCTGACTCGCCTCCAAATAAGCCTTGTGAATCAGAAGTTTCAACCAAGAGGCTAAAGCAATAGCCAAGGCCTTCTGGCCTTTCTTAGGATCAGAAAAAAGAACAAAAAACAGGAACAAAAAGTCTTTCTAAAATCTTTAGTAGCATTGACATAATATTTTAAAGCTCTAACAACATCCAAAGAATGCAAGGTTCTTTCAGTAGCATTCTTAGGATTAGGACACAAAGAGGGAACGATAACTTCCCTATAAATGTTGAGAGTTAACAACCTTAGGTAAAAACAGCTTTATCGTGATGGAAAACCAGATAAGGAGACTCACAAGAGAAAGCAGACAATTCAAAAAACTCTTCTAGCAGAAGAGAAAGCCAAATGAAACAATACTTTCCAAGAAAGTAGTTTAATGTCCAAAGAATGTATAGGCTCAAAATGAGGAGCCTGTAAGATCTTTAACACCAGGTTAAGATTCCATGGAGGAGAAATAGGTTTAATAACAGATTTAATTCAAATTAAAGCCTGAACAAAACAATGAATATCTGGAAGATTAGCAATTTTTCTGTGAAACATTACAGAAGGAGCAGAGATTTGTCCTTTCAAGGTACAGGCAGACAAACCTTTATCCAAACCATCCTGAAGAAACTGAAGAATCCTAGGAATTCTAAAAGAATGCCAAGAATAATCATGAGTAGAACACTATGATATATGTTATCCAAACTTTTTGATAGATCTTTCTTGAAACAGGTTTGCGGGCCTGAATCATGGTGTTAATCACTGAATCAGAGAAACCTCTTTAACTGAGAACTAAGAGTTCAATTTCCATGTCATTAAGTTCAGAAACCTTAGATCTGTATGGAAGAAGGGACATTGAGACAGAAGGTCTAGAGAAAGCGGCCATGGTGTACAACTGGACATCAGAATTAGATCTGCATATCAAATCCTGTGAGGCAACGCAGGGGCTATCAGAATTACAGAGGACTGTCCCATTTTGACTTTGAAAATCACTCTGGGAAGTAGGACCAGAGGAGGGAATATGTAAGCAGGCTGGTAAGACTAATGCACTGCTAGAGCATCCAACACCTTTGCTTGAGGATCCCTGGACCTCACAAGATACCTGGGAAGTTTCTTGTTCAAACAAGAAGCCATCAGATCTATTTCCAGAAGACCCCATTTTAGAACAATCTGATAGAACACATCTGGGTGGAGAAACTACTCCCCTGGATGTGGGGATCTGCCTCCCAGTTTTCTACACCTGGGATGTGAATCACAGTAATGAGGCCTGTATTGTATTCCACCCAAGAAAGTATTTGAGATACTTTCATCATGGCTTAGAAACTTCGAGTTCCCCCTTAATGATTGACATATGCCACTGTTGTGATATTGACAGTCTGAAATAGTATATTAGGCTCATTCTTCAATAGGGGCCAAGCCTGAAGAGCCCTGTAAAGAGCACAAAGTTCCAAGATATTGATTGGTAACCTCGCCTTCTGAGGATTCCAAACTCCCTGTGCTGTTAGAGACCTCCAGATGCCCCCCCAGCCTGTAAGACTTGCATATATGGTGATCACAGGCCAGGTAGGACAAGCAAAGGAAGTCCCCTGAAGAATAGAGTGGTGGTTTAACCACCAAGTCAGAGAAAGTTATGTTTTGGGATCTAAGAATATAAGTTGTGATATCTGAGTATAGTCCTTGCACTATTGGTGCAGCATGCAAAGTTGAAGAGGTCTCATATGAAAACAAGCAAAAGGGATCACTTCCGATGCTGCAATCATGAGGCCTAAAACTTCCATATACATAGCCACTGAAGGGAAAGATAGAGACAGAAGGTTTTGACAGGATGAAAACAATTGTATTAGTCTCTTTTTCATCAGAGAAAGAGTCATGGACACCGAATCGATCTGGAAACCTAGAAAAGTGATCTTTGTCTGAGGAATCAAGAAACTTTTTGGTAAATTGATCCTCCAACCATGTCTTTGAAGGAACGATAACAGTTGTTTTGTTTGAGATTCTGCTAAATTAGAAGATTGAGCTAGTACCAAGATATCCTCCAAATAAGGAAAAATCGCAATACCCTGCACTCTGATTACAGATAGAAGGGCACCGAGAACCTTTAAAAATATTCTTGGAGCTGTTGCTAGGCCAAAAGGAAGAGAAACAAATTGGTAATGCTTTTCTAGAAAAGAGAACATCAGAAATTGATAATGTTTTGGGTGGATTGGGATGTGAAGATAAGTATCCTGTAAGTCTATTGTGGACATAAATTAACCTTGCTGAACACAAGGCAGAATAGTCCTTATAGTCACCATCTTGAAAATTGGAATTATCACAAATTTGTTTAGAGTTTTCAGGTCTAAAATTGGTCTGAAGGAATTTTCCTTTTCCGGTACAATGAAGAGAAACCCATCCCTTGTTCCTGTATGGGAACTGGGACAATCTCTTCCATGAGTTTCAGGTCTGAAACACATTTCAGAAATGCATGGGCTTTTATTGGATGTCTTGGAATATGGGTGAGAAAAAAATCTTCCCATAGGAGGTCTTATTTTGAATCCAATTTGATCCCTGAGAAATTATATTCTGAATCCATGGATTTTGGACAGATTCTGACCAAAATTCTTGAAAAAGTTTTAGTCTGCCCCCTAATAGAAGAACTGGATTGGGGCCATACCTTCATGCTGTCTTAGGGGCTGGATTCTGTTTTTTTATATTGTTTTGATTAATTCCAATTTGAAAAAAAGGTCTCCAGTTAGAGCCAGAGACTTTAGGGGAGGGGGTAAATTTCTGTTCTCTATTCTGACGAAAGGAGCGAAAAAGATTGGGAGCCTAAAATTTCCCCTTAGACTTTTTTGTCTTGAGAAAGGAAAACTTCCTTACCTCCAGTAATAGTGGAAATAATAGAATCTAGTTGGGAACCAAAAAGATTCTTGCCTTTAAAAGTTACGCGGTCCAATGATATTGCGTATTGCGACCAGCGTTATTATTATAGCGCCACTTGTAATCTAGTCCATGGAAAGTAGAAAACACTGTTAGTCGAAAGATCTGCTTGTGCATTCTTTCCTATAATATTTTGGTTGAGATGGTTTAGACATATATATTTGGTTGTGTTTTTTAAATGTTCTGCAATAATCTGTTTTGCCCTGGTGCTGGGGGAGCATAAACTAGGTCTCATGATAGTACTGAAAAAAGGGAAACTGATGCATAGCCCATAAAACTCTTAACTAAAGTGCTAAAAAGTACACTAACACCCATAAACTACCTATTAACCCCTAAACCGAGGGGCCCCCCCACATCGGAAACACTTAACTAAAATGTTTAACCCCTAATCTGCTGACCGGACATCGCCGCCACTTTAATAAATGTATTAACCCCTAAACCGCCGCACTCCCGCCTCGCAAACACTAGTTACATTTTATTAACCCCTAATCTGCCGACCCCAACGTCGCCACTACTATATTAAATTTATTAACCCCTAAACCTAAGTCTAACCCCCCTAACTTAAATATAATTTGAATTAAACATACTAAATTTGCCATAATTAAATAAATTAATCCTATTTAAAACTAAATACTTACCGATAAAATAAACTCTAAGGCCTAGATTTGGAGTTTGGCGGTAGCCGTGAAAACCAGCGTTAGAGGCTCCTAACGCTGGTTTTAGGCTACCGCCGGTATTTGGAGTCATTCAAAAAAGGGTCTAACGCTCACTTTTCAGCCGCGACTTTTCCATACCGCAGATCCCCTTACGTCAATTGCGTATCCTATCTTTTCAATGGGATCTTTCTAACTCCGGTATTTAGAGTCGTGGCTGAAGTGAGCGTTAGAATTCTAACGACAAAACTCCAGCCGCAGAAAAAAGTCAGTAGTTAAGAGCTTTCTGGGCTAACGCCGGTTTATAAAGCTCTTAACTACTGTGCTCTAAAGTACACTAACACCCATAAACTACCTACGTACCCCTAAACCGAGGCCCCCCACATCGCCGACACTCGATTAAATTTTTTTAACCCCTAATCTGCCAACCGCCACCTACGTTATACTTATGTACCCCTAATCTGCTGCCCCTAACACCGCCGACCCCTATATTATATTTATTAACCCCTAACCTGCCCCCCACAACGTCACAGCCAGCTACCTACAATAATTAACCCCTAATCTGCCGACCGCAAAGAGCCGCCACCTACATTATAGCTATGTACCCCTAATCTGCTGCCCCTAACACCGCCAACCCCTATATTATATTTATTAACCCCTAATCTGCCCCCCTCAACGTCGCCTCCACCTGCCTACACTTATTAACCCCTAATCTGCCGAGCGGACCGCACCGCTACTATAATAAAGTTATTAACCCCTAATCCGCCTCACTAACCCTATAATAAATAGTATTAACCCCTAATCTGCCCTCCCTAACATCGCCGACACCTAATTTCAATTATTAACCCCTAATCTGCCGACTGGAGCTCACCGCTATTCTAATAAATGTATTAACCCCTAAAGCTAAGTCTAACCCTAACACTAACACCCCCCTAAATTAAATATAATTTTAATCTAACGAAATTAATCAGAATCAAGTTCAATCCGATTGGCTGATCCAATCAGCCAATCAGATTGAGCTCGCATTCTATTGGCTGATCGGAAGAGCCAATAGAATGCGAGCTCAATCTGATTGGCTGATTGGATCAGCCAATCGGATTGAACTTGATTCTGATTGGCTGATTCCATCAGCCAATCAGAATATTCCTACCTTAATTCCGATTGGCTGATAGAATCCTATCAGCCAATCGGAATTCGAGGGACACCATCTTGGATGACGTCATTTAAAGGAACCGTTATTCGTCGTTCAGTCGTCGGCCAGGATGGATGTTCCGCGTCGGAGGTCTTCAGGATGCTGCCGCTCCGGATGGATGACGATAGAAGATGCCTCTTGGATGAAGACTTCAATCGGATGGAAGACCTCTTCTGCCCCGCTTGGATGAAGACTTCTACCGGATGGAGGACCTCTTCTTGCTCCGCTTGGATGAAGAATTTGGCTCGGCTGGGTGAAGACGACTCAAGGTAGGGAGATCTTCAGGGGCTTAGTGTTAGGTTTATTTAAGGGGGGTTTGGGTTAGATTAGGGGTATGTGGGTGGTGGGTTGTAATGTTGGGGGGGTATTGTATGTTTTTTTTTACAGGCAAAAGAGCTGAACTTCTTGGGGCATGCCCCCGCAAAGGGCCCTGTTCAGGGCTGGTAAGGTAAAAGAGCTTTGAACTTTAGTAATTTAGAATAGGGTAGGGCATTTTTTTATTTTGGGGGGCTTTGTTATTTTATTAGGGGGCTTAGAGTAGGTGTAATTAGTTTAAAATTGTTGTAATATATTTCTAATGTTTGTAAATATTTTTTTATTTTTTGTAACTTAGTTCTTTTTTATTTTTTGTACTTTAGTTAGTTTATTTCATTGTAGTTATTTGTAGGAATTGTATTTAATTTATTTATTGATAGTGTAGTGTTAGGTTTAATTGTAGATAATTATAGGTATTTTATTTAATTAATTTATTGATAGTGTAGTGTTAGGTTTAATTGTAACTTAGGTTAGGATTTATTTTACAGGTAATTTTGTAATTATTTTAACTATTTTAGCTATTAAATAGTTCTTAACTATTTAATAGCTATTGTACCTGGTTAAAATAAATACAAAGTTACCTGTAAAATAAATATTAATCCTAAAATAGCTATAATATAATTATAATTTATATTGTAGCTATATTAGGATTTATTTTACAGGTAAGTATTTAGCTTTAAATAGGAATAATTTATTTAATAAGAGTTAATTAATTTCGTTAGATTAAAATTATATTTAATTTAGGGGGGTGTTAGTGTTAGGGTTAGACTTAGCTTTAGGGGTTAATACATTTATTAGAATAGCGGTGAGCTCCAGTCGGCAGATTAGGGGTTAATAATTGAAGTTAGGTGTCGGCGATGTTAGGGAGGGCAGATTAGGGGTTAATACTATTTATTATAGGGTTAGTGAGGCGGATTAGGGGTTAATAACTTTATAATAATAGTGTGCGGTCCGGTCGGCAGATTAGGGGTTAATAAGTGTAGGCAGGTGGATGCGACGTTGTGGGGGGCAGATTAGGGGTTAATAAATATAATATAGGGGTCGGCGGTGTTAGGGGCAGCAGATTAGGGGTACATAGGGATAATGTAAGTAGCGACGGTTTACGGAGCGGCAGATTAGGGGTTAATAATAATATGCAGGGGTCAGCGATAGCGGGGGCGGCAGAATAGGGGTTAATAAGTGTAAGGTTAGGGGTGTTTAGACTCGGGGTGCATGTTAGAGTGTTAGGTGCAGACGTAGGAAGTGTTTCCCCATAGACAACAATGGGGCTGCGTTAGGAGCTGAACGCGGCTTTTTTGCAGGTGTTAGGTTTTTTTTCAGCTCAAACAGCCCCATTGTTTCCTATGGGGGAATCGTGCACGAGCACGTTTTTGAGGCTGGCCCATCCGTAAGCAACTCTGGTATCGAGAGTTGAAGTTGCGTTAAATATGCTGTACGCTCCTTTTTTGGAGCCTAACGCAGCCATTCTGTGGACTCTCAATACCAGAGTTATTTTTATGGTGCGGCCAGAAAAAAGCATGCGTAGCTAACGCACCCCTTTGGCCGCAGAACTCTAAATCTAGCTGTAAGATAGCTACATTATAACTAATAGTTACATTGTAGCTAGCTTAGGATTTATATTTATTTTACAGGCAACTTTGTATTTATTTTAACTAGGTACAATAGTTATTAAATAGTTATTAACTATTTAATAGCTACCTAGCTAAAATAAGTACAAAAGTACCTGTAAAATAAACCCTAACCTAAGTTACAATTACACCTAACACTACACTATCATTAAACTAATTACCTAAACTACCTACAATTAATTACAATTAAATTAAATAAACTAAATTACGGAAAAAAAAACCACTAAATTACAGGAAAAAAAAAAAGAATTACAAGAATTTTAAACTAATTACACCTAATCTAATCCCCCTAATAAAATAAAAAAGCCCCCCAAAATAATAAAATTCCCTACCCTATACTAAATTACAAATAGCCCTTAAAAGGGCCTTTTGCTGGGCATTGCCCCAAAGTAATCAGCTCTTTCACCTGTAAAAAAATACAATACCCCCCCCCAACATTAAAACCCACCACCCATACACCCAACCCTACTCTAAAGCCCACCCAAAACCCCCTTAAAAGATCACCCTACCTTGAGCCGTCTTCACCCAGCCGGGCACAAGTGGTCCTCCAGAGGGTCCGAAGTCTTCATCCTATCCGGTCCTTTAAGTGAATGACGTCACTTAAAGGACCAGTCATTCAGTCATCGGCCATTGGATGAAGAGTATGCTCCACGTCCGATGTCTTGAAGATGGACCCGCTCCGCTCAGGAAGGATGAAGATAGAAGATGCCGCCTGGATGA
>NC_069503.1:1134401194-1134403694 GCF_027579735.1 Bombina bombina
TAGTTTGGCCTTAGGGGAAGTAACTCCCGGCAACAAGCGCTCCATTCTTTTCAGGAAAATCCTCCCCATCGGGATGACCCTCCCTGCAAAGTTGAGCAGACCCAAAACCGATTGGAGCTCTTTCAGCGTGCAAAACTGCGCCGCTGCGAGGCTCCTGACTGCTGCCAACATCTTCTGTACCTTATCAACCGGAAGCCTACATTCCTGGGCTACCGAATCAATTTCGATACCCAGGAAGGTTAGACAAGTGCAAGGGCCCTCCGATTTGTCTTCTGCTAAGGGGACTCCAAATTTCTCCATCAACAGCCGCATGGCGTAAAGGAGCAGCTCACATTCCCTAGACCCCTGTCTGCCGACCAGGAGAAAGTCGTCCAAGTAGTGAGCAATCCTATCCTCTCCTGTCACTTCCGCCACGGCCCAATGCAAGAAGGAACTAAACGCCTCAAAATAGGCGCAGGAAATGGAACACCCCATGGGCAAACAACGGTCAACATAATAGTGTCCGTTGAAAAAACAACCCATTAAGTAAAATGATGCGGGGTGAATCGGCAAGAGTCTGAAAGCAGACTCGATGTCAAGCTTGGCCAGTAAAGCCCCATGACCCGATCTGCGTACTACTTGCAAGGCATCATCAAATGACTGGTAATATACGGTACTTAAGTCCTGAGGAATGGCGTCATTGACTGACTTTCCCTTTGGGTATGAGAGATGTTGTATCATCCTAAACTTTCCTGGGTCTTTCTTGGGCACGACCCCTAGAGGCGAGATAACCAATCCCGGCATAGGTTTTTCCCTAAACGGGCCAGCCATTCTACCCAGTGAAACTTCCTTACCCAATTTCTCCTTCAATACCTCCGGGAAAAGGGAGGCAGATTTCAGGTTCCTGCGAGAAGCCGCACCCGAAACCGGACCTTGTACGGGGATAACAAAACCTTCCCGGAGCCCTGACTCCAACAAGGCCGCCGTTACCCTATCGGGGTATAGCGTGAGCCACTTACTAATTGCGGCCACCTTCAGCGGGGTGTCCGCTCTTAGCGACAGCAGGGCCTCTTGGCCCAGTCCTGTCCTGTCTCTCCCCTTTTTTAACGCAGTCCGCGGCAGGGTGAAATCCCCCGCAGATGCGACAAGCGTGCCGAAAGGAACACGCGGTTCCCAACGTGCATTGCTTGTCCTGGAATTTCCAACAAACCCCAGCTGGGCGTCTGCGAAATCTATTTGCGGGTCGAAACTGCGTTGCACCCGCCGGGGCCCCCGCAGTACCTAGTGATTTCTCGGGACCCAGCCGGGCCCAGAGTTGCATTTCTACGCACCCGAAATCCAACAGTGGATTACCCACCATCTTTCTGCGGAACTCCTCATCGTAATCCCGCCAGGCACCATCGCGATAATTATCAGCAATGATCTCCATGTTTTCCATGTATTTCAACACGGCTAAACACTGGTCCGGCCATTTTTGCAAATAGCAGGACGCATAGATCCTGAAACACCGGCGCCATTCGTGAAATGTATCTGGGCGCTGGTACTTCTTGGGGCCTGTCCCATTCTCCGCTCTCGCTTTCTGCCTTAGGGCTTCCACCGAGAGCTCGAAGATGTTAACAAATTTACCCTCTTGAATTCTCCGTACTGTCTTAGTCTTCAAATGCTCGTGCAGATCATAAGAAGACCAGGATCTAGTATCCCCTTGGAGTGCCACCTTCCGATTAACAGGCCTCCCCACCCCACTTATGCGAAGTCTGGGTGGGGCAGCCCTGTCGGACCTACCAGAGGCAATATAGTCATGACGGTCACGCAAACCCCCTTTTTCTGATCTCTTCTCATCAGTTAACCATCTAAGCATCTTATACATTCTTTTATTGCCCTTCCCATGCAACCCCAGTTCCTTGTCATTTTCTGACCCAGAATCATCCGAGGATGAGGTAAAACCCCGCAACCCCACTGAAACTGAGGACTCACCATCTCTCACACCAGTCCTGTTTGGAATCGCCACGACTCCCGAAGTAGAAGGACGCTCATCCTCTGACACCATGGAGTCCTGGCCGCTCTCAGCACCTCTCTCCAACCCGCTGCCTGAATCTCCTGACGTAGCCATGTCGCTTTCCTGCAAAAGAGATTGCCAGAGAGGAGTACCACGAAGGGGAAGGTCTGCTCTACCCCTCCCCCTGTGCCCAGACCGTTCATGCATCCCCTCACACACATCATGGTTGTCTTCGCCACTTGCAACATCATCATACACACCCTGCTCATCTTCTGTAAAGTCCTCTATCTCTTCACTAAAATGTACTGACTTCTGAGTGATAGGGGTGGCTTTCTTACGTCTAGTGGATGCAACCGCTAAATCTAAACTCTGAAACTGTTCTGGTGAACCATGTTTGGTAGAAGACCTAGTTACTACCTTCCTCGCTGCTGCCGGGGATGCGCCCGGAGCCTGAGGCCTAGCCCCTACACTCCCACTAATTTGCGCGCCAAAAGCGCCGCCTGCACGGGCGCCGCCTTTGCCCAA
>NC_069503.1:1134416194-1134470414 GCF_027579735.1 Bombina bombina
CCAGATTCCACAGTGCAAATTATTGGGGCGACTTACAATAATGTACTAAGGCAACATACCTTATGTACAAGAGTAAATAAACAATATCATCCAAATATATATTAAGATATGGCGCACTTGCATCATAATAGTGTGTAATAACAATATATTTTTTATTTTGGAAGTTGATTGTCACAACTTTTTGAACTTACCCTTAGGCACAATACAAGCAAAGAATCCACTTTTTGCCACACACGTAATCCATCTGACAATCACTGTACAAACTAACTGGCAATTACACCAGAGTGAGAAACACTATAAAGACATGGTATAAAGGCCAGACAATAATAGATCTCACAAGTAATCTATTTCAGCTTGAAACAATAAAATGATTTTAATTGTTTGTGTTTACCCATCTTTTAATTTAGTAAAATAAAAGTTAAATTTTAACCCAATTTTTGCCTCTACAAGTCAGTCTGGGCAAAGAGTGCTATAAGAGCATTTCTTTTAGGGACCTCAATCCCTACTGTTCAAACCAATTTCCACAGTCTGTGTTGATTTGGGGAGCCATGTCATCTGCTGGTGTTAGTCCACTGTGCTTCATTAAGTCCAGGGTCAACGCAGCCGTCAACCAGGAGATTTTGGAGCACTTCATGCTTCCTTCCGCAGACGAGCTCTATGGGGATGCTGACTTCATTTTCCAGCAGGACTTGGCACTTGCCCACACTGCCAAAAGCACCAAAACCTGGTTCAATGACCGTGGGATTACTGTGCTTGATTGGCCAGCAAACTCGCCTGACCTGAACCCCATAGAGAATCTATGGGGCTTTGCCAAGAGAAAGATGAGAGACATGAGACCGAACAATGCAGAAGAGCTGAAGGCCGCTATTGAAGCATACTGGTCTTCCATAACACCTCAGCAGTGCCACAGGCTGATAGCTTCCATGCCACGCCGCATTGAGGCAGTAATTGCTGCAAAAGGGGCCCAAACCAAGTACTGAGTACATACAGTATGCATGCTTATACTTTTCAGAGGTCCGATATTGTTCTATGTACAATCCTTGTTTTATTGATTGTATGTAATATTCTAATTTTCTGAGATTGTGGATTTGGGGTTTTCATGAGCTGTAAGCCATAATCATCACAATTATGACAAATCACGGCTTGAACTATCTTGCTTTGCATGTAATGAGTTTATCTCATATATTAGTTTCACCTTTTAAGTTGCATTAGTGAAATAAATGAACTTTTGCACGATATTCTAATTTTTCGAGTTTCACCTGTATATGAAGAATATTCCTAACTCACCTAAGCAATGTCTTAAATGTTTAACTAACGGCTAAATTATGAGTTTTGCGTTATGAGTAAAAAAGTAGCGTTAAGGCTCATAACACTGCTTTTTCACTACCGCTGCTATTACGAGTCTTGTAGGTACAGCTGTCCCGCACACTTTTTTGGCAAATAAACTTATGCAATTTGTGTAAAGTCTATTTTCAATGGGACTTCCATAGCGCCAGTATTACAAGCTTTTTTTTTAGGCCAAAAAGTGAGCGGTACAGTCTATCCCGCAAGATTCGTAACGCATTCTAAAGTCAGTACTTATGAGTTTTACACTACAAAGCTGTAGCATAAAACTCATAACTAAAGTGCTAAAAAGTACACTAACACCCATAAACTACCTATTAACCCCTAAACCGAGGCCCTCCCGCATTGCAAACACTAAAATAAAATTATTAACCCCTAATCTGCCGATCCGGACATCGCCGCCACTAGAATAAACATATTAAGCCCTAAACCGCCGCACTCCCGCCTCGCAAACACTAGTTAAATATTATTAACCCATAATCTGCCGCCAATAACATCGCCACCACCTATCTACATTTATTAACCCCTAATCCTCCCCCCCAATGTCGCCGCCACTATACTATATTTATTAACCCCTAAACCTAAGTCTAACCCTAACCCTAACACCCCCTAACTTAAATATAATTAAAATAAATCTAAATAAAACCTACTATTAATAACTAAATTATTCCTATTTAAAACTAAATACTTACCTGTAAAATAAACCCTAAGCTAGCTACAATATAACTAATAGTTACATTGTATCTAGTTGAGGATTTATTTTTATTTTACAGGCAAGTTTGTATTTATTTGAACTAGGTAGAATAGTTAGTAAATAGTTATTAACTATTTACTAACTACCTAGCTAAAATAAATACAAATTTACTTGTAAAATAAAACCTAACCTGTCTTACACTAACACCTAACCTTACACTACAATTAAATAAATTACCTAAATTAAATAAAAATACCTAAATTACAAAAATAAACCCACTAAATTAAACAAAATAAAAAACAAATTACAAGATATTTAAACTAATGACACCTAATCTAATAGCCCTATCCACCCAATAAACCCTTAAAAAAAACCTTACACTAACCCCTGAAGATCCGCTTACAGTTTTGAAGAGCCGACATCCATCCTCAACGAAGCCGGGAGAAGTCCTCAGCGAAGCGTCAAGAAGTCCTCAACAAAGCAGAGAGAAGTCTTCATTCAAGCCGGGAGAAGTGGTCCTCCAGACGGGCAGAAGTCTTCAACCAGACGGCATCTTCTATCTTCATCCATCCGGCGCGGAGCGGATCCATCTTCAAGACATCCGACGCGTAGCATCCTCTTCTTCCGACGACTACACAACGAATGAAGGTTCCTTTAAGTGACGTCATCCAAGATGGCGTCCCTTAGATTCTGATTGGCTGATAGAATTATATCAGCCAATTGAAATTAAGGTTGAAAAAATCCTATTGAACTTCAATCCTATTGGCTGATCCAATCAGCAAATAGGATTGAGCTTGCATTCTATTGGCTGATTGGAACAGCCAATAGAATGCGAGCTCAATCCTATTGGCTGATTGAAACAGCCAATAGGATTGAAGTCCAATCCTATTGGCTGATTGCATTTTCAACCTTAATTCCGATTGGCTGAAAGAATTCTATCAGCCAATCGGAATCTAAGGGTAAATTTGTATTTATATTAGCTAGGTAGTTAGTAAATAGTTAATACTATTCTACCTAGTTAAAATAAATACAAACTTGCCTGTAAAATAAAAATAAACCCTAAGCTAGCTACAATGTAACTATTAGTTATATTGTAGCTAGCTTAGGGTTTATTTTACAGGTAAGTATGTAGTTTTAAATAGGAATAATTTAGTTATTAATAGTAGGTTTTATTTAGATTTATTTTAATTATATTTAAGTTAGGGCGTGTTAGGGTTAGACTTAGGTTTAGGGGTTAATAAATAGTATAATGGCGGCGACGTTGGGAGCGGCAGATTAGGGGTTAATAATTGTAGGTAGGTGGCGGCGATGTTAGGGGCAGCAGATTAGGGGTTAATAATATTTAACTAATGTTTGTGATGCGGGAGTGCGGCGGTTTAGGGATTAATATGTTTATTATAGTGGCAGCGATGTCCGGAGCAGCAGATTAGGGGTTAATAAGTATAATGTAGGTGGTGGCGATGTCGGGGCAGAAGATTAGGGGTTAATAAGTGTAAGATTAGGGGTGTTTAGACTCGGGGTTCATGTTAGGATGTTAGGTGTAAACATAAATTTAGTTTCCCCATAGGAATCAATGGGGCTGCGTTACTGAGCTTTACTTTTTCTCAGCCGGCTCTCCCCATTGATGTCTATAGGAAAATCGTGCATGAGCACGTACAACCAGCTCACCCCTGACTTAAGCAGCGCTGGTATTGGAGTGCGGTATGGAGCTCAATTTTGCTCTATGCTCACTTTTTGTCTTTTAACGCCGGGTATATAAAAACCTGTAATACCAGCGCTGTAGGTAAGTGAGCGGTGACAATAACGTGCAAGTTAGCAACGCACCCCTCTTACCGCAAAACTCGTAATCTGGTGTCAAGACTTTTAATTTTAAGAAAGCAAAATTGAACAATTTAAGGAAATCATTAAATAACATAAATTGGGACAAAGTATTCACTAATAAAAATACAGAGCATAAATAGATAACATTTAAAACTTTGTTAAAGGGACACTGAACCCAAATTTTTTTCTTTCATGATTCAGATAGCGCAGCAATTTTAAGCAACTTTCTAATTTACTCCTATTATCAAATTGTCTTCATTCTCTTGGTATCTTTATTTGAAATGCAAGAATGTAAGTTTAGATGCCGGCTCATTTTTGGTGAACAACCTCGGTTGTTCTTACTGATTGGTGGATAAATTCATCCACCAATGAACAAGTGCTTTCCAGGGTGCTGAACCAAACAAACAGCTTAGATGCATTATTTTTCAAATAAAGATAGCAAGAGAACAAAGAAAAATTGATAATAGGAGTAAATTAGAAAGTTGCTTAAAATTGCATTATCTTTCTGAATTACAAAAGAAAAAATTTGGGTTCAGTGTCCCTTTAAATAAATATACATGGGGCGGAGCCTAGCTACACACATAGATGGACGTGTGAAACCGGAGCTCCTGAGAGTGATACCGGTAAAAAGGAGATAAATGCTTTCAAATTGAGCAAAAAGAGACATTATGAGCCTAAACTTGAGAAGTGGAACTACCCCAGCTGTTTTGTGGAAGTCCCCGGCAGAAGTAGTAAACCGCAACAGAAGATTGAGCGCACACAAGAATCTAACTTATGCAGCAGGCGCCCTCTTGGGATAACTACGCAGCGGTTCTTTCAAAAAAAGCAAGCGCAGAACAGTGCCTGAAGTGTGGTAAGCGGCTTACAATTATAAAGTTGTCTAGATACCGGAGCTATGCCAAATGAGCCAGACTTACCAGAGACAATGGCAGCGCGACAGGCGAGATTCAAATGATAATGCGGGACCAGACATAAACAGTTAAGCAGAACACACAGCTCAGAATATGCTTTAGATATACAAAGCTACCCTAACGGTCAGACCACTGAACAGAGAATTAATAGGACTTATGTGAGGTTGATGAAAGTATTTAATGAGGGACACTAAAACTACCAACATATTGCAGATGAGAGACGTAATCGCACTGCAGATGAGATAAAAAAAGGCTTTGAGGCCTATTTGTTGCCCCGGGCCGAACTGTTATTAACAATAAGTCACAATAGCAGCAAAAGTTACTGTGCTGTGTTTGGAGCCTGATATTGCCATACCTTCTGAGGGATATTGACACATCGGAGGTAAACTGCAAACACGAACTTTAATTATTTCCTGTGGCGTGGCTTTCTTGGTTCTCTAGCTCCCATTTACAGGGAGTGCAGAATTATTAGGCAAATGAGTATTTTGACCACATCATCCTCTTTATGCATGTTGTCTTACTCCAAGCTGTATAGGCTCGAAAGCCTACTACCAATTAAGCATATTAGGTGATGTGCATCTCTGTAATGAGAAGGGGTGTGGTCTAATGACATCAACACCCTATATCAGGTGTGCATAATTATTAGGCAACTTCCTTTCCTTTGGCAAAATGGGTCAAAAGAAGGACTTGACAGGCTCAGAAAAGTCAAAAATAGTGAGATATCTTGCAGAGGGATGCAGCACTCAATCAAGCGTTTCATTCAAAATAGTCAACAGGGTCGCAAGAAGCGTGTGGAAAAACCAAGGCGCAAAATAACTGCCCATGAACTGAGAAAAGTCAAGCGTGCAGCTGCCAAGATGCCACTTGCCACCAGTTTGGCCATATTTCAGAGCTGCAACATCACTGGAGTGCCCAAAAGCACAAGGTGTGCAATACTCAGAGACATGGCCAAGGTAAGAAAGGCTGAAAGACGACCACCACTGAACAAGACACACAAGTTGAAACGTCAAGACTGGGCCAAGAAATATCTCAAGACTGATTTTTCTAAGGTTTTATGGACTGATGAAATGAGAGTGAGTCTTGATGGGCCAGATTGATGGGCCCATGGCTGGATTGGTAAAGGGCTGAGAGCTCCAGTCCGACTCAGACGCCAGCAAGGTGGAGGTGGAGTACTGGTTTGGGCTGGTATCATCAAAGATGAGCTTGTGGGGCCTTTTCGGGTTGAGGATGGAGTCAAGCTCAACTCCCAGTCCTACTGCCAGTTTCTGGAAGACACCTTCTTCAAGCAGTGGTACAGGAAGAAGTCTGCATCCTTCAAGAAAAACATGATTTTCATGCAGGACAATGCTCCATCACACGCGTCCAAGTACTCCACAGCGTGGCTGTCAAGAAAGGGTATAAAAGAAGAAAATCTAATGACATGACCTCCTTGTTCACCTGATCTGAACCCCATTGAGAACCTGTGGTCCATCATCAAATGTGAGATTTACAAGGAGGGAAAACAGTACACCTCTCTGAACAGTGTCTGGGAGGCTGTGGTTGCTGCTGCACGCAATGTTGATGGTGAACAGATCAAAACACTGACAGAATCCATGGATGGCAGGCTTTTGAGTGTCCTTGCAAAGAAAGGTGGCTATATTGGTCACTGATTTGTTTTTGTTTTGTTTTTGAATGTCAGAAATGTATATTTGTGAATGTTGAGATGTTATATTGGTTTCACTGGTAAAAATAAATAATTGAAATGGGTATATATTTGTTTTTTGTTAAGTTGCCTAATAATTATGCACAGTAATAGTCACCTGCACACACAGATATCCCCCTAAAATAGCTATAACTAAAAACAAACTAAAAACTACTTCCAAAACTATTCAGCTTTGATATTAATGAGTTTTTTGGGTTCATTGAGAACATGGTTGCTGTTCAATAATAAAATTAATCCTCAAAAATACAACTTGCCTAATAATTCTGCACTCCCTGTATATCTAGGTGGTGTCATCTGGTTATCCAGAGAATCTAATCTACATTAAAGATGTCATCCAGAAGAGTACAAAAAGCTTCCATGGATACATATCTTAAATCCAATTTTACCCACAAACAACCAGAGTCCAGTATAATGGATATTGAGGGAGAGTCAGATGTGGAATCTAACCCCTGTGAAACTATTGATGCACAGACCCCTGCAACTAAAGCAGATCTACACCTACTAGTGTCAAAGCAAGATATATCAATGAATTTCGAGAAGCTATGGGATAAAATTGATAATCTTCACAATACAGTTACCAATAGTCTATCAGAAATTAAGAAAGAGATAGTGGACATTGGTAATAGAGTGGATGCTCTGGAAAATGACAGGGGAGACCTTGAGGAGAATGTTTGTGTGATGTCGCAGACGGTTTCCCTACAACAACAACAAATTGTAGATCTGCAGGATAAATTGGAAGACATGGAAAACCGTGACAGACGGTCGAATCTTCGGCTTAAAGGTATACCAGAGTCCATAATTCAGTCAGATTTACTCCCTTATCTTCAAAGTCTATTTAGAGCTATAACAATGGACTCTGAAGGTGCAGAATATCAAATTGAAAGGGCACACAGGGCTTTCAGGGCAAGACCCCAAAGAGATATGCCACCAAGAGATGTAATTATTAAATTCCTGAAGTTCACTGATAAAGAAAAGATCCTCAATGCATCAAGAAAGAGTCCTACATTTAAATTTCAGGGTAATGTGGTGCAATTTTTCCAGGACTTAAGCGTGAGAACATTACAAAGGCGAGGCAGACTCAAACCATTTACATCACTTCTCAGAAAGCACCAAATCCCGTACCGCTGGGGCTTTCCTTTTGCCCTTAATATACTTAAGGATGGGAAAATGACGTCAGTCAAGACACCTACAGAAATCCCTGCAGCTTGCAGAATCTTCGGCCTGGAGATCCCAGAGCTCCCACAGGACACTGACCTCGGAAGTAAATCAGGAGTACAGTCTGCAATACAGAGCAATAGAAAATCCAATTGGACAAAGGTCAACAATAATAAGAAATCTGGACCTTGACTCTGTAGTCACTTTAAAGTGGTAAAGCAACACGCTCAAAACAAGGGACTGGTAAGATGTCTGACCACCTGTCATTAGGACAGATGATAAAGACTCTATCTTAGGTTTACCAAACACACTTTATAAATGTATTAAGCTGTGGTGGTTTTGTATTGTGTTAACAGGTTGAATAGTAGGCTCATGACAAGTTGATATTCTTTACCGACTATATAGAAGAGGAACGAAGGTAAAATGATTCTTAGTATCACTTCTCATGTGAAATGTTAAACTAATTGAAGTACTATACCTTGAATATGTTTTGTAATTTTTATTCAAGTTACCTAAATGTCAAGTTTTTGTTATTGTTATCATTTTTTTGTCAAGAATCAAGCCAGGTGTTAGGTCCACTGAGGATTTTCCACAGACTCCGGACGGAGTAAGAGATCATAGGAGAATATGTACTAGAAGGATAAAGAGGTATCAGGTTAGTCAAATAAGGGAGAAAGGGCTAAGGTGTAATCTTAGAAACATTTTTATGATGA
The DNA here is from genome assembly GCF_027579735.1 of Bombina bombina. Classification (NCBI taxonomy): domain Eukaryota; kingdom Metazoa; phylum Chordata; class Amphibia; order Anura; family Bombinatoridae; genus Bombina; species Bombina bombina. Next base: position 1,134,424,535 of record NC_069503.1, read on the forward strand.
TATTTAATAATGGCTAGAATGTTACACTTCCCAGGAGTTAACCTAATATCGCATAATGTGAGAGGGCTTAACTCTGATATAAAAAGAAGAACTGCACTGACACAATATAAAAAACTTGGGGCTAATATCTTATATCTGCAAGGTACCTAAGTATTGGTCCAAAGCTTACTCCCAAAGCTTTCATGCTACCTCCAACACCAAGACAAAGGGAGTATCTATACTGATACATTCATCCCTGAATTTTGAGCATATAGACACAGTAAAAGATAAGGAAGGTCGGTATGTGGTGGTGCGGGGAAAACTGCAGGGAACAGAAGTTTTGCTATGTAATATCTATGCACCTAACGAACAACAAGAACCCTTCTTTAGACATATATCTGATTTGCTCACAAATTGGTCTAGGATAAGAATAATTCTGGCGGGTGATTTTAATATAGATCTAGCAGCATTAGGGAAACCAATATCGAAAGGTGAATCCAAAAAGAAAATGAGACAACAGAGCATAGCCAAAAAAATTGTTGAGCTACTCACACCGCACGATATACAAGATTCATGGGCTACACTATATGGGGACACCACTGACACTACCTACTACTCTGCAGCACACAAATGTTACACCAAAATCGACTATATTTTTATCAGTCAATTGCTGCAACCCATTTTACACAAGGCTAGTATACATACATGTGTCTGGTCAGACCACTCCATTACGCAAATTCTTATGGGATCTATGGCAACCCCAGGCAGAACGAGAACGTGGGTGTTTGATCCAAGTTGCCTGAGATACCCTGACACTAAGGCTAGAGTATTGAAGGAGATGAGTGACTACTGGAAAATTAACATAAATTCAACTGAAAATCCAGTATCAGTGTGGGCAGCGCATAAACTTGTACTCCGAGGAGTGTTAATTAAAGAAAAAGCGCTTTACAAGAAAAAGGCAGAGATGCAGCAATTGAAACTCCAACAGGAAATTCTCCTTTTGGAAAGAGAACACAAACAGACTAAGTCACAAATGATTTTACATACCTTACAACAGAAAAAAGCAGAATTACACACCATACTGAATGATAACTCGATTAGGGCAGCCCAAAGACTCAAATCTAATCATTTTATATATGCAAACAAACCAGACAAATACTTAGCAAAGAAAATTAGAGATTCGTATCACTCAGTAGCCATTCCAAATATACAAACTGCAACAGGACGAGTTACCTCACACCGGCAGGAAATTGTAGATGCTTTTGCAGAATATTATAGAGAGTTATACGATGGTAAAAAGGTTCAACTTAGTGACAAAACACAGACTGTTCTTGAGAACTTCTTAGACCTAGCTGATTTGTCACATTTGACTTTAGAACAACAAGACCCATTAAATGCTGAGGTAACGCAGATGGAGGTGGTAGCGGCTTTAAAGGAGCTCAAACCAGGGAAAGCCTGATGGGTTCCCGGGAGAATATTATAGTCTTTTTAGACAAACACTGATTCCCCATATAGTCAAATTTGCTAATTATATTTTAGATGGCCAACCTATACCTGAAGACCTTTTACAGGCCAAAATAATTGTGATCCCGAAAAAAGGTAGAAACAATACGTTATGCTCTAGTTACCGGCCCATATCCCTAATAAACCAGGATTTGAAAATTGTAACTCAAATTCTCGCTAACCGTTTGAAACATATACTCCCCTCTCTTATACATCCTGACCAGGTTGGTTTTATCAAAAACAGGGAAGCACCAGATAATATTCGATGAATGATTACAATCATTGATTATCTACACCACAAGCGAACGCCTTCTCTGGTCCTATCGCTGGATGCGGAGAAAGCGTTCGATAGGATAGATTGGACTTACATGAATACGGTGCTAACAAAGATGGGATTTAATGGATCATTTATGAAAGCACTAGGATGCATATACTCAAACCCCACAGCACATATAAGAGCGGTTGGACACCAATCAAAAGTTATTAACATACGTAATGGGACAAGACAGGGCTGTCCACTATCACCCCTCCTCTTCGCAATATGTATCGAGCCCCTGGCCGCGAGTATACGAAATTCCCCAAATATCACAGGACTTCAGTTGCAACACACACATCATAAGATAGCTTTATTTGCAGATGATGTGTTGTTGACGGTAACCAAACCACTCATTTCACTCCGTAATATTTATAAGATTTTACAACAATTCTCTGAGATCTCAGGGTACAAGATTAACACTGAAAAATGTGAGGCATTATCACTAGGCTTGCCAAAACACACTATCAAATTAATAGAAATGAATTTCGATTTTAAATGGGTGAAAGACGATATCAAATATTTGGGAATTAGACTGTCGAAACGATCTACCCAACTGTACAGAGCTAACTATCTACCCTTGTTTAAATTAATAAGATCTGACCTACTGAAATGGAAGAAACACAATTTCTCCTGGTACGGCAGACTATCTCTCTGTTAAGATGAACATTCTTCCGAGAATTATCTACTTGTTTCAAGCCCTACCTATCAATATAGACAAAACTAACCTGAGGAATCTGCAGACAGATCTCCACAGAAACTTGAGAGGCTCTAGACACGCAAGGATCCCACAAGATATACTCACAAGACACAGACAGTTGGGTGGAGTGGGATTTCCTAATTTGATGGACTATTACTCAGCGGCCAGGCTGGCTCAAAATTCACTATTGGGGAGGAAGCAGGATGAGGTGATATGGCCCCAATTAGAGGCTACTGTTGGAGGATATGAGACTCCTGAAGATCTCATATGGGGTGGAGTCAACCAGACACATAAGAAGGACTATCAAAATCCAGTCACTAAGATGGCAATTAAACACCTGAAGGCAGCAAATAGAAAGAACTTGATCTTACCCACTAACTCGTTAATAAAACCTCTTAGATACATCCTGGCAGGAGAGTCAGGGTGACTGATAGATAAATGGGCACATAAAGACCTATACCGAATAGCCGACTTCCTAGACAATAAAAAAATATTGACTTTCAACCAACTGCAGAGTAAACTTGAGAATATCCGTTTACCATGGTTTCTATATCTGCAAATAGCCTCAGCTATTAATATGTACATCAGAACTGAGTTAGGTCACAAGGCTAAAACTATCTTTGAAAAGCTATGTAGCACAACACACAGACAGAAACAAGCAATCTCACACTTGTACTTTCATATACAAGAGACAAACATAGGCTCCAAACCTACCATCATACTTCAATGGGAAAACGATATTGATAAGACATTAGATCTGAATACTTGGAATCAAATATTTTTAAATTCTACTAAAGGCCTGTTAGGAGCAGATTTAAAAGAAAACAATATCAAGACGATGTTTCGTTGGTATCTAACCCCATTAAAGGCAGCCCACATGGTTAAGGGTAGCTCCAGACAATGTTACAGAGGGTGTGCACAGCTAGGCACCTACCTTCCTATGTGGTGAGAGTGCCCTAGGATACGGAAGGTATGGACTGATCTCTCTAAGATGATCACCACAATTTTGGAGGAACAAGTATTGTTAACACAGATGCAAGGGTTACTAAATGAGGGAGACCAAAGATTCAATGTGTACATAAACAAATTTATTAGAATTGTGTGTTGCCTGAGATACCCTGACACTAAGGCTAGAGTATTGAAGGAGATGAGTGACTACTGGAAAATTAACATAAATTCAACTGAAAATCCAGTATCAGTGTGGGCAGCGCATAAACTTGTACTCCGAGGAGTGTTAATTAAAGAAAAAGCGCTTTACAAGAAAAAGGCAGAGATGCAGCAATTGAAACTCCAACAGGAAATTCTCCTTTTGGAAAGAGAACACAAACAGACTAAGTCACAAATGATTTTACATACCTTACAACAGAAAAAAGCAGAATTACACACCATACTGAATGATAACTCGATTAGGGCAGCCCAAAGACTCAAATCTAATCATTTTATATATGCAAACAAACCAGACAAATACTTAGCAAAGAAAATTAGAGATTCGTATCACTCAGTAGCCATTCCAAATATACAAACTGCAACAGGACGAGTTACCTCACACCGGCAGGAAATTGTAGATGCTTTTGCAGAATATTATAGAGAGTTATACGATGGTAAAAAGGTTCAACTTAGTGACAAAACACAGACTGTTCTTGAGAACTTCTTAGACCTAGCTGATTTGTCACATTTGACTTTAGAACAACAAGACCCATTAAATGCTGAGGTAACGCAGATGGAGGTGGTAGCGGCTTTAAAGGAGCTCAAACCAGGGAAAGCCTGATGGGTTCCCGGGAGAATATTATAGTCTTTTTAGACAAACACTGATTCCCCATATAGTCAAATTTGCTAATTATATTTTAGATGGCCAACCTATACCTGAAGACCTTTTACAGGCCAAAATAATTGTGATCCCGAAAAAAGGTAGAAACAATACGTTATGCTCTAGTTACCGGCCCATATCCCTAATAAACCAGGATTTGAAAATTGTAACTCAAATTCTCGCTAACCGTTTGAAACATATACTCCCCTCTCTTATACATCCTGACCAGGTTGGTTTTATCAAAAACAGGGAAGCACCAGATAATATTCGATGAATGATTACAATCATTGATTATCTACACCACAAGCGAACGCCTTCTCTGGTCCTATCGCTGGATGCGGAGAAAGCGTTCGATAGGATAGATTGGACTTACATGAATACGGTGCTAACAAAGATGGGATTTAATGGATCATTTATGAAAGCACTAGGATGCATATACTCAAACCCCACAGCACATATAAGAGCGGTTGGACACCAATCAAAAGTTATTAACATACGTAATGGGACAAGACAGGGCTGTCCACTATCACCCCTCCTCTTCGCAATATGTATCGAGCCCCTGGCCGCGAGTATACGAAATTCCCCAAATATCACAGGACTTCAGTTGCAACACACACATCATAAGATAGCTTTATTTGCAGATGATGTGTTGTTGACGGTAACCAAACCACTCATTTCACTCCGTAATATTTATAAGATTTTACAACAATTCTCTGAGATCTCAGGGTACAAGATTAACACTGAAAAATGTGAGGCATTATCACTAGGCTTGCCAAAACACACTATCAAATTAATAGAAATGAATTTCGATTTTAAATGGGTGAAAGACGATATCAAATATTTGGGAATTAGACTGTCGAAACGATCTACCCAACTGTACAGAGCTAACTATCTACCCTTGTTTAAATTAATAAGATCTGACCTACTGAAATGGAAGAAACACAATTTCTCCTGGTACGGCAGACTATCTCTCTGTTAAGATGAACATTCTTCCGAGAATTATCTACTTGTTTCAAGCCCTACCTATCAATATAGACAAAACTAACCTGAGGAATCTGCAGACAGATCTCCACAGAAACTTGAGAGGCTCTAGACACGCAAGGATCCCACAAGATATACTCACAAGACACAGACAGTTGGGTGGAGTGGGATTTCCTAATTTGATGGACTATTACTCAGCGGCCAGGCTGGCTCAAAATTCACTATTGGGGAGGAAGCAGGATGAGGTGATATGGCCCCAATTAGAGGCTACTGTTGGAGGATATGAGACTCCTGAAGATCTCATATGGGGTGGAGTCAACCAGACACATAAGAAGGACTATCAAAATCCAGTCACTAAGATGGCAATTAAACACCTGAAGGCAGCAAATAGAAAGAACTTGATCTTACCCACTAACTCGTTAATAAAACCTCTTAGATACATCCTGGCAGGAGAGTCAGGGCGACTGATAGATAAATGGGCACATAAAGACCTATACCGAATAGCCGACTTCCTAGACAATAAAAAAATATTGACTTTCAACCAACTGCAGAGTAAACTTGAGAATATCCGTTTACCATGGTTTCTATATCTGCAAATAGCCTCAGCTATTAATATGTACATCAGAACTGAGTTAGGTCACAAGGCTAAAACTATCTTTGAAAAGCTATGTAGCACAACACACAGACAGAAACAAGCAATCTCACACTTGTACTTTCATATACAAGAGACAAACATAGGCTCCAAACCTACCATCATACTTCAATGGGAAAACGATATTGATAAGACATTAGATCTGAATACTTGGAATCAAATATTTTTAAATTCTACTAAAGGCCTGTTAGGAGCAGATTTAAAAGAAAACAATATCAAGACGATGTTTCGTTGGTATCTAACCCCATTAAAGGCAGCCCACATGGTTAAGGGTAGCTCCAGACAATGTTACAGAGGGTGTGCACAGCTAGGCACCTACCTTCCTATGTGGTGAGAGTGCCCTAGGATACGGAAGGTATGGACTGATCTCTCTAAGATGATCACCACAATTTTGGAGGAACAAGTATTGTTAACACAGATGCAAGGGTTACTAAATGAGGGAGACCAAAGATTCAATGTGTACATAAACAAATTTATTAGAATTGTGTGTACAGTGACTCGTATTGCTATAGCAAAATACTGGAAACTGGGAGCACCAGAGTGGGGGGAGGTTATGAGTAGAATTAGAAACATATTTGCTATGAGTGAAACAGCTGCTTACCTTCAGGACACAGTGGAATCTTTCAATAAGATATGGTTTTATTAGATGTTAAACGAAAAAAAACTTACTTTATTGAGGTGATAAAAGAATAGGGCGGAGAGTAAGGATGGGTTTGGCACAAAACTAAGTTGGCAGGACATTTGAGCTAGCTCAGTGGATAATTAATAATTAATGATTAAGGACATATTTTGAGATATTTGCTAAACACCTATTAGCAGGAGGTGCACAGTGGGACGGTGAAACGGTTTATTGGTTATGTTTGTTTTATATGTTATTCATTATATATCTTTTAGAAATGGAACATTTAAGGATAGATTCTTGCCCAGGCAAGGGATCTACCTTTCTTTTGTTTTGCCTGAAATACACAAGTTTACTACGTCAAAAGAATGATTTATTTGGAGAAACTATAAACTGTGAATAGATGTATTTTGTTTATATACTGGTTTCCAAGTGGAAATATTTGTGTATTGAGAAGATTGTTCAATAAAAAATATTTCAATCTAAATAAATATACATATCAACACATACCATATGGTTATAAAAATAAAAAATCCAAACCAATGTGGCTAAATAAAAATGTGTTAAGAGAAATTAGGAAAAAAACGTAGGGCATTTAAATTATTCAAAGAAAATAGTACAGACTCCACATACCAAATTTATAAGGAATGTAGCAAAGCATGCACAAAGGCAATCAAATTAGCCAAAACTGAAAATGAAAGATTAATTAGTTAGTGCACCTCAGTCTTTCACTTGCGTACTACCTTTTTACTTTCAACTTGTAATATGTGGTTGTGAACTAATGTGGGCGCAATCATTTTTTATTTTGAGCCCAGTTTGCGCGCAAGCAAAAAAAATTAGCAGGCCCACTTGAAATCTGGCCCCATATGTTTATCTAGTTTACTACATGATTAGGCTGAAGAATATTTTTTGTGGATATATTATCATATTGTTGCTATGATGCAATATTTTATACATTTATGTGAATCATTATCATAATAAATGCAGAGATTAGACTCTTCCGGAAAATATTCTATAGCCCCCACAATCTCAGGTTTTGTCTCCTCAAGCAGAGCATGGAATGCCTCTTAGCACGTCTGTCTGATGTTCCGGCACTATCCTCATCGCTGCATTTTCTTGCTTTGAAAACACAGGCTGTTTTTTAGGTAGCAACCAGAAACATGAAGGAACAGGAAATATAACAAGCACCAAAGTATTATAAAAGTATCCAAAGTTTATTGTGTACACAAATAAAAACAAGGCTCCACTAAAGGAAGAGACACCAAAGGAACCCAGGCAGTTTCCTGGAGTTCATTCAATTATTATCTAAGAACTTGATCAGCTCATTGCCAACATAGAGCTGATCATGTATACCTCCATATCAATATGTCCATGTGCATATCTCATCTAACCAGATCATTTTAAGTTCCTCGGGTTACCCATGGGACAATCTTATAGGCCTTCTGTGACGTTTCAAAATCTGATTACAGATAATCTCATTAACTTTCTTGACAACATCCAAGTAAAGACCTTGGCCTCTATTTATCAAAGTCTGGTGGACCTGATCCGACAGTGCGGATCAGGTCCGCCAGAATTCGCTGAATACGGAGAGCAATACGCTCTCCGTATTCAGCATTGCACCAGCAGCTCACAAGAGCTGCTGGTGCAACGCCGCCCCCTGCAGAATCGCGGCCAATTGGCCGCCAGCAGGGGGGTGTCAATCAACCCGATCGTACTCGATCGGGTTGAATTGCGGCGATGTCTGTCCGCCTGCTCAGCTGCTTCATAACTGGTGTTTCTGGCGAGTCTGCAGGCTTGCCAGAAACACGGGGCCTCAAGCTCTATCCGGAGCTTGATAGAAAAGCCCCATTGTCACAAGAGGTACCAGGCTGTTATTTAGATCATTCAGATTAACCTCTCAAAAACTGTAAAGGGACACTCAAGTCAAAATAAACTTTTAATGATTCAGAAAGAACAGGAGGTTTTAAAACACTTTCCAATTTACTTCCATTATCAAATTTTGCACAATCTTTTTATTCACACTTTCTGGGGAACAAGATCCTACTGAGCATGTGCACAAGCTCACAGGGTATACGTATACTAGTTTGTGATTGGCTGATGTCTGTCACATGATACAGGGGGCCATCAAAATGGGAGAAAAAAATTAATTTGTCAGAAAAAAATCTACTGTTTGAAATTCAGAGTAAGTTTTATTGCTTTGTCTTTTTATTCTACTGCATTGAGTGGTCCTTTAAATGTGTCAAGGGTGCTGAAAACCATAACATTCACAGCTGTATGTAACAGACTGTGTGGTAACCAATGGTTTAAAATGGCACCCTGGGAATGATCCAATTTGCACTCATTACAAGTTTCTTAGATCAGTAGAACCAGCCTACCCATTGTCAAAAACCCAGATTTCCCAGCGGGTTCGGAGACCCAGCCCTTCCTGGTTTGGGAACAGAGAGGGTTGAGATTGCTTAAACAATTATTAGATCCTCTCTCGAAAGAGGTCAAAAACTTTGGTACCTTACAAAGAGAATATGGATTACCGAGAACACATTTCTTTGCCTTTCTACAGGTGCGTCACTATGTCACCACCTTAGTTAGGGGCACGTCGGAATTTTGGGAAGGTTCCCCCTTCCGTATCACACAAACTCTGTATCAGATAGGGAGGTTCTCTCTATCTGAAATCTACCAGACTCTCATACAGCAGCGCTCACCAAAACTTACGGGAATCATTTCAAGCAGGGTGGGCTCGAGAGGGAATTGGTGACATTACATGGGAGGAAATTCGGAGAGACCTGGAAAGAACCAAATCAACCACATTGTTCGCCATGTTCAGGGAATCCCAGATACACTTCCTCCATAAAGCCTACCTCACACCGAGAGCATTAGCAAAGTGGGTACCTACCCGCCCCAATGAGTGTGTTAAGTGTGCACTGGGGGCCCCTACTCTCCTACACTACATGTGGGAATGTCCATCAGTTAGACAATATTGGGGTAAAATACAATACTGGATTAACCAATCCTTGCTGATACGGCTCACTCTCCACCCGGAAACTATCATGTTCTTACACTGGGAACCCCAACACAAACAACAAGATGCAGTACTGAGCTTGGTAATACTGTTGGCCAGAAAATGTATTTTAAAAAACTGGACAGTGAGGATGGGTCCTTCTTTTCAAGGTTTTAAGAGCTTACTAAGAACACAAATATTCACTGAACAAATGGATGTTAGGATGGATGTCCAAAATAGACTAGGCCTATTCCTACGCAAGTGGCGCAGGCTCATACTTACTTTTGAGTTAGAGATACAAAGACTGATCTTGATGCCATTTAAAGACTCGGTCATCTTTATGGAGGGGGGCCTGAGGGGCGAGTGGGAACACCTACTTTAGGAAACGACAAAACATATGATAGAGGTGCTTTGCTCCCTCCTTATCCATTCTTACCCCCACCTCTGGACCTGGCTGCCCTTCTTTTGGACCTCCCCTCCCCTGCCCCTATCCTCTTTCCTTCCCCCTTCGCCCCTTCTTTTTTTTTCCGCTTCCTTTGTCACCGCTGGACCCCACGGTCCCAAACTTAGTTTAGGGTTAGTTAGTTGAATAGTTAGGTTTATTGTAGTTAGGTTTTAACTTTTGTTTTGGATTGAAAAATTAATGAAAAATTGATGTGTTGGGGAATGCAATCACGCAGAAAAGAAAGATGTTAAACATTATAGAAGCAGAATAAGTGATCTTGGAGGCTGTTGTATGCCTAAATTGCTCTCCTGTTACTCTGTATTCATTTCATGTTAATTGCGGGGGCTGGAGGCTTGTGTATATGAATCAAAGTAAAACCTGTAACATGCACTTTACTATCTTCATGTATCTTTTAAATAAAAATATGTGTATTGCTTTGCCTGACATCAATAAAAAGATATTTAAAAAAAAAAAAAAAAGCAGTTTACTCAGCTGGTGTGTAATCCAGATACCTCTCAGAGCACAATAAGTCGTTTTTACAAATAAAAGTACAGTGATTACTTGTGTAATAATAATCTGTTACTTAAAAAGTGATTAAAGAACATATAACAAATAAAGGATATGTGATCTGCAACATCAGGGTGCGGAATGTGTCCTTCAAGGGACATGAAACCCAGATTTGTTTTCTTACATGATTAAAATAGAAAGTACAATTTTTTTTATTTTTTTTTTATTTTTATTGAGGTGTTAAAAGTCTGATTGCCAATTTTTTTGTATTAAGTTTATATATATAAAATGGGAAAAAAAGTATTTGTTTTTACGTGCTCTTCCCTTCTTTACTCCTCCCTCCATCAATTTCCTGCTTGCTGAGACTCTGACGTATAGAGCGGGCCCACCCGTTCTACACGTAGTTCAAAAGCGCGTTCTCGACAATTTGCACATGCGCACACTGCGTCGTCCATTCGATTTGCAGCCCAAAATACTGTTGCAAGGTTGTAACTAAATACGACGTAGCTAATGTTTTAAGGGGAATCCGTATTGCGCATGCGATATACTGGAACGCGCTTTGCTTTTAACATAGAGTAAGTGAAGGCAACGCATGCGCATAGAGTCCAACAATGCAGTGACGTAATATGACGGCCGCCTAACGGCCAGTGTTTCAATTGGCTTCGAAAAAAACGTGACCGGGCTGAGAAAAAAAACCTAAAAAACGGGTCGTTTTAACAGTGTTCAGAAAAGGATTAATAAACGTTAAAAACAAAAATATAGCGATTTGAAAAAAATCATGAATTAAAGTCCCATTAAATTTTAGAGTACTTACAGGGGAAACAATATTATAGATGAAACATTACCTTCACTTTAAGACAAACATTACACATATATAATACACATATATAATACACATATATAATACACATATATAATACACATATATAATACACATATATAATACACATATATAATACACATATATAATACACATATATAATACAAGATACAACTTAAAACATAACGAACAGTTCAGAATAAATACAATTCCAAAGATAGAACAATACTGAAATCCAATGACGTCGAATGCTTTACATGTGCACAGAGACACACCGTATGATACCTCTGTTTTTTTGTTAATTATAGAAGAGATATCCTCCACACTAATTGAAGCCACTTTTGGACTTCAGGACACTGTATGACACTGTAATAAGAGGGATAATGTTTAAATTGTACAGGCCACGTTTGTACCTCTAAAACTATAAGACAGTTAATATTATAAAGCTATTATTTATGTTGCTATAGCATAAAGCTAAGCTGACAAAGATAAAGTATCTATTGCGCCCATACACAAATTGGAGCCACTATAGGATACATTATGACATTTCAATAAGGGAGATAATCTCCTCTTCTGGACCTCTAGAAACTATAAGACTGTTAATAATATAAAACTATTTTGTGTGTTACTATAGTGAATAGCTAAATCAAGAAAAGTAGAGTCCCTCTATAAACTCTATAAAAATAGTTCTAAACTAGGTCTATAAAGTCAAACTGATTAGCAAGAAACTACTGCAGTGTTTTGCATAAATATCTCAGTTTAACATACACAATATCACATAGATAAAATACAAGATATATACTTACAGTCTGGTAACAAAGCTAGTACTAGTACCCAAGTAGACCACATAGTGCTTCCACAAATTGCTTATAATAACATAGTATTGGAACTCTAATAAGAGCAGAATAAACAAGCATACAGGACATGGGTAGCACTGTAAAAGCTCTCTAAGGACTGTGTTGTGCAACAGTTATATAGTGATTGTATCTCCATAATAGGGGATTAAATGGTAGGGCCACTGTGTGTATATAGTGATTGTATCTCCATAATAGGGGATTAAATGGTAGGGCCACTGTGTGTATATAGTCACACTTAAGAAAAAACATAACTTATGCTTACCTGATAATTTAATTTCCATCTGTGGGAGGAGAGTCCACTGCTTCATTCATTACTTGTGGGAATTAAGATATCAAAAAAGGTTAGAGAGAGAAAAGAGGTATCATACGGCACACTCCGCATTCAGCGATGTCTGTCGGACCTGATCCTGAACTGTCGGATCAGGTCCGACAGACATTTCATAAATAGGCCTCTCTGTCATCACTCATTTCATAAATAGGCCTCTTTGTCATCCCTTGTACACATGTACACTTATGGTATTGGGCTTATAATATCATTTCTGTGGATACTTTTGTCTCTTTATGACATATATGTGCTAATACTGATAGAAGCTTGATAATTGGAACCCTCCGAGTTCAACGCATTTGATAAGTCTGTAATACTGGTCACAGTTAACATTGGTCAGTTAAAATTTAGAGCTGACACAAAATACACATAATTAGTATATTTTCTTTAAGAATTAATTGCCACGCTGATGCAGGATATGCTACTAGATAAAGATACCATGTGTGTGGTTTTTTTGTGTTTTAATTTGTACTGTCAATTTATATTTTAAATTATACCAATAAATTTTATATTTTAATATGCTATGAGTCCTTCAAGCTCCTTCCTTATAATATGAATGTCTTGACGCTTAACATAAGTGTGCCGTATGATACCTCTTTTCTCTCTCTCTAACTTTTTTGATACTTTAACCCAGTATCCAGGCACTGCCCTACAGAGATACATAGGTTTACCCTGCTGGGACCCCATGTTTTGAGAGTCTAGCCTTTCCCACATCTTAACTCCTCCATTATAGGGGAGTTATATTTTCTTATTGTGAGAATTAAGAACCTGGCCACCAGGAGGAGGCAAAGACACCCCAGCCAAAGGCTTAAATACCTCCCCCACTCCACTCATGCCCCAGTCATTCTGCCAAGGGAACAAGGAACAGTAGAAGAAATATCAGGGTATAAATGGTGCCAGAAGAATATAATTAAATTTAGGTCCGCCCACCAGAGAAACGGGTCATTCATTACTTGTTCCCACTGTGTCATTCATTACTTGTGGGAACAAATACCCAAGCTCTAGAGGACAGTGAATGAAAAACACGGGAGGGCAAAAGGAGGCGGACCCTAAACTGAGGGCCGAAGCAAAAACATCAAATTTATAAAACTTTGCAAAAGTATGTAAGGAAGACCAAGTGGCCGCCTTACCAATTTGCTCCATAGAGGCCTCATTCTTAAAGGCCCAAGAAGAGGCCACAGCTCTAGTTGAGTGAGCCGTAATCCTCTCAAGAGGCTTGTGTCCCGCTGTCTCATATGCCAGATGGATCATATTCCTCAACCAAAAGGACAGAGAAGTAGCAGAGGCCCTTTGCCCCCTGCATTTCCCTGAATACACAACAAATAAGGACAAAGACGGTCTGAACTTTGTGACCTGAAGATAAAACTTTAAAGCATGAACCACGTCCAGATTATGAAGTAACCTTTCCTTTGAAGAAGAAGGGTTAGGAGACAAAGAAGGAACTACTATTTCCTGATTGATGTTATGACTCAACACCACCTTGGGTAGGAATCCCAATCCAGTGCGAAGAACATTCTTATCGGCGTGAAAAACTAAGTAGGGAGGCTCACATTGTAAGGCCGCCAACTCAGAGACTCTGCATGCCGATGCAATAGCCAGTAGGAATAGGATTTTCCATGAAAGACTCATAATGTCAAGCGCATGCATAGGCTCAAACAGAGCCCTCTGCAAAACCTTTCAAACCAAGTTTAAGCTCCAAGGAGGAGCCAAATTCCTAAAGACAGGCCTGATCCTAACCAAAGCCTGAACAAAGAACTGAATGTCATGAAGCTCCTCAAGCTTCTTATGCAATAGTACAGCTAAAGCCGAAATCTGTCCCCTTAGGGAACTGGCGGCAAGACCCTTATTCAGAGTGTCCTGGAGAAATGCTAAAATCCTGGATACCCTGACCTTGTGCCAGGGGTATCCTTGTTCCTCACACCAGGACAAGTAGGCCCTCCACACCTTGTGGTAGATGCGTCGAGTGACCGGCTTCCTAGCCTGAACAAGAGTGTCAATCACTCTCTCTGAAAATCCTCTCTTGGCTAAGACTAGACGTTCAATCTCAATGCAGTCAGCCTCAGAGAATCGAGATTTTGATGAAGAAAAAGACCTTGAACCAGCAGATCCCTGCGACAAGGTAACCTCCATGGCAGAGATGATGACATCCCAACCAAATCCGCAAACCACATTCTCCGTGGCCATGACAGAGCAATCAGATTAGCTAAAGCTTGCTCCTGCTAGATGTGGGCCACTACACGAGGTAGAAGAGGCAACGGTGTAAATATATAAATTAGGTCGAAGTCCCAGGGCATCTCCAAGGCATCTATCAGTTCAGCCTAGGGATCCCTGGATCGCGACCCCTATCTGGGTAGCTTGCAATTGAGCCTGGACGCCATGAGATCTATCTCCGGTGTCTCCCATCTGTTGCAGATCTCTGCGAACACCTCTGGATGGAGAGACCATTCCCATGGAAGAAACGTATGTCTGCTCAGAAAATCCGCTCCCCAGTTGTCCACACCCGGAATGTGGATCGCTGACAGCGAACAATTGTGAATTTCTGCCGATTCCAGAATCCAAGATACTTCCCTCATGGCTAGGGAACTTCTTGTTCCCCCCTGATGGTTTATGTAAGCCACGAGGTAATGTTGTCCGACTGGAATCTGATGAATCGGGACAACCCCAGGAGGGGCCAAGCCCTCAGAGCATTGAATATCGCTCGAAGTTCCAGAATATTTATAGGTAGACTCGACTCCTCTCAAGTCCATCTGCCCTGTGCCTTTCTGGCACCCCAAACAGCTCCCCATCCTGATAGACTTGCATCTGTGGTCACAATCTCCCAGGATGGTCTCAAGAAGGATGTCCCCTGTGATAGCTGCCCCGGTCGGGTCCACCAAGATAGGGACTCCCTCACTCGTCCGTCCAGAGATATCTGTTGGGACAGATCTGAATGATCACTGTTCCATTGTCTCAACATGCACAGCTGAAGAGGTCTGAGATGGAACCTGGCAAATGGAATGACATCCATGCTGGATACCATGAGCCCGATCACCTCCATACACCTGGCCACAGATGTCCTGGAGGATGTCTAAAGAGCTAGACAGTGGGACGCAAGCTTTCAACGTCTCTGATCTGTCAAGAATATCTTCATGACTGAAGAATCTATTATCGTACCCAGGAATTTCACCCTGTTGCTGGGGACCAATGAACTCTTTCCTTTGTTTATCTTCCACCCGTGGGACCGAAGAAGAAGGAGAAGAGCTCTTGAGTTATCCTCCGCAAGACTGTAGGACGGAGCCTGGAAAAAGGATATCGTCCAGATAAAGTGCCACTGCAATCCCCCTGGCTCTCACTACCACGAGTAGAGCTCCAGAACCTTTGTAAAGACTTGTGGGGCAGTCGCCAAACCAACCGGAAGGGCCACAAACTGGAAGTGCTGGTCCAGGAATGCGAATCTTAGAAACCTGAAATTATCCCTGTGGATTGGAACGTGAAGCTAAGCATCCTTCAGGTCTATAGTCGTCATGAATTGCCTCTCTTGAACCAGGGGCAAAATTGACCTGATCGTCTCCATTTTGAACGATGGAACTGACAAAAATTTTTTAGGGTCTTTAGGTACAGGATTGGACAAAACGTGCCCTCCTTCTTTGGGACCACGAAAAGGTTTGAATAATACCCCAGACCTCTTTCTGCCGGAGGGACTGGGAGGATTACCCCGAGAGATGAGAAATCCCTCACACACCTTAGGAAGGCGTCTCTTTTCTGTCCTTGAAGATATGTTTTACAGGAGGCATCTGCCACTGGGCGGATATGACTTGAAACCTATCCTGTAACCCTGGGCTACGACCTCCAGAACCCAAGGGTCTATAACGTCTCTTCTCCAGGCCTCTGCAAAAAGAGATAGCCTGCCCCCTACATGATCCGAGGACGGCTTGGGGGCTGCCCCTTCATGCCGATTTTGACTCAACAGGCTTCTTGTTCTGCTTGGACTTGTTCCAAGAGTTAGCTGGTTTCCAAGATCCCTTGGACTGCTCAGACTTTGCAGCAGGCTGCTGGTGCTGAGACTTGTCTGAATGAAAGGGATGAAAAGTAGACCCCTTAGGTTTAGCCTTTTTATCCTGAGGACCGTAGATATGATGGAATCCAGGCCGGGGCCAAACAAAACTTTTCCCTTGAATGGGAGGGAAAGCAGTCGAGACTTGGAAGTTATGTCAGCAGACCATGACTTTAGTCACAGAGTCCTGCAGGCTAAAACAGAAAAACTTGATGTCTTAGCATTCAGGCTAATAATCTGCATGTTTGCATCACAAATGAATGAATGCGCTACCCTTAAGGCCTTAATTCGTTCTATAATCTCATCGAGGGGAGTCTCCACCTCGACCATTGCTGATAGAGTGTCCCACCAGTAGGTAGCCGAACCAGCCACCGCAGCGACTGCCGCCGGTTGAAAAATGAACCCTGTGAGTTGGAACATCTTCCGCAACATGGACTCCATCTTTTTATCCATGGGTTCCTTGAAAGAGGAGCTATCCTCTAGCAGAATAGTCGTTCTCTTAGCGACTGTGGAGATAGCACCATCCGCCTTAGTTCAAGCTGCTCTTCTGGATTGTGGAATAGCTTTTTTTAAAAAAATAGAGGGTGAAAAGGACGAGCCTAGGGCACTACCCTGTCCTCGTAAACCCTATCATGTTTAGGGATTGAAGGTTCCTCAGGTAGTTTTGGTTCCGGAACCTCCAATTTAGCAAGCACCTCTTTCAGCAGAAAGTGCAAATGCTCCATCTTAAATTTAAAATCTGGTTCCTCCGCAGACGGAGGCTTAGAAGTAGCCGATTCCGACCCAGAAGCGACATCCTCCGATAAGTCGGAGTTATCCTCCTCAGCAAATAATCTATCTGAGACATCCAGTGGAATTGAAGACCCCTGAGACGGATTGCAGTGCTGTACCTTCCGCTTGCACTTAGTAGGGCGAGGCATCGCATTAATGGCCGCAGGAACTGCCATCTGTAACTGATTGGCGAAGTCTGGTGGCCAAAGGGCCCCTCACGCGGGAGGATTAGCAGTGCCCTGGGGAACTGCTTGTGTAATTAGAGATGATTGCAGGGAACGCAATTTGCGGGGCGGAGAACCTTCAGAGGTGGATGGCTCAGTCATACTAAATATTTTATTCTTCTTAGATATATCAATATTGTCAAAGCATGTGGAATAGAGTTGAGCAGGTGGTTCAACTGGAACCTCCTCACAATCTACACAGGTAATAGGTTTAGATAAAGAGGGAGTATCCTCCAACATATCAGAGTCCTCCATAGCTTGCGCCTTTATTGCGGACTTGATAAAAAGTTAAATGGCACCTTTATATCCCTATGACCCAGACTACAAGAAACAGCTTTCATCTCCTCCGAATGCAGGTCGAGAAAGAGGAGGTTACAGAGGCCACATCCGGCCACATGGAGTGCCATGCAGGACCGCCCCTGCACTCGAGAGAGAAACGCGCCAAAAAAGCCTGCCTCAATCTCTCGCTAAGTGAACTAACTGTTCCACACTGACAGAGCCTCATCTCACACAAATGCAGCAGAAACACAATAAACAATATTATGCACAATAAAATCCCCCTTGTTCAATAACCCCTTCCGAGGGTATTACCCTAGATTCTATAAAGATAAAGGAAGCCACACTGTGACCCTGTCTTCTTACGTTATCAAATATATATAAATGAAACAATATTACTAGAATCAACAATGTGGAAGAGGAACACGGCCTTTCAAGTGTGACAGGGTAGTAGCTCCTTACATGGACTTGAGAGAAGAAAAGCAGGCAGCGAAACTCACCAACGCTGATTGCTAATGGAGCTGTTAAACTGAGTCGGGATGGGTTCGCAGAAAGACTCTCCCTGTATCTCCGGACTCTAACATTCACCCATACTCTCATTGAGAGGCTGACAGGACTACTTAAAACTCCAGTCCCATTTCGAAGAGTACTACCCTCCATAAGAGACTACTTTGAATCTTCCGACACTTTTCTGCCAACCTCCTGTGACGAAAGGCAAAGAATGACTGGGGGATGAGGGGAGTGGGGGAGGTATTTAAGCCTTTGGCTGGGGTGTCTTTGCCTCCTCCTGGTGGCCAGGTTCTTAATTCCCACAAGTAATGAATGCAGCAGTGGACTCTCCTCCCATTAAGACGGAAGGAAACTAAAGACTCAAACACTTTGGATCCGTCTCTCATCACCCCCACTCAGACCACTAGGATAAACTGTAAAACGGCTTGTATCTTCATAGAGGCAGAGTAGTTTAGTATAGACAGACCTCAGCAATGGTATGCAAATTCAACAACACCAAAACTGATAAACGGTGGCTCTTTAAATACCCATGTACTCTAGATAAGTATCCTGTTTTGTGTGGCAACTAACACCTTAGAGAAAAGGCTTATGGTACACAAAGAAATTAATTTCTACAATTAAGTAAATATTGACTATCAGCTTGCCATCAACATGTTACAGATCATAAAGCAGTCACATCAGGCTACAGGGCCATCATCAAGTTTATAGAGTTATAGTACACAAAATCGAGTCTCATCAGTAAAGTCATATCTACCCAATACCAGTTCTGCAGGAACAGATCTGACATTTGCCAAGCAGAGGATCATGCTCATAAAGTCTCACTCCCCATGGAGAATGAAATACGCCAGAGGCTAGCTTCTTTCTCAACACTCTGTTCTGCACTTGCCAATATCGGGTGGAATAACTCTGCGGACTAGTCCCATTAGTAAGAAACTATATACCATGCTGCAAATAGGAATTGCAGGGACCCTCTCTAGGTCCCTAGTAATGCAGCATATATCCATTAGTAGCCAGGGAGAGTGTATTTGTTGCCACCGGACCTAGCTGATCTTGAGAAGCTGCAGAAGTAGCCAAGTAGTGAAGCACCCCAGCAACAAAGGCAAATGTCTATCCAGACTGGCCACGCAGCTTAGTAGACTCCGCTGGTCTCTCCGCAGCATTCCCTTCATCCTCATTGCCCCCCAGAGGGCCGGCCGCATCCCCCAGGAAAGGGGACAAAGAGAGAAGCAAAGGTCTTTCCGAGTGATCCGATTGCGCGCAAATATGTTCTCCTATTTCAGAGAATGTAGACATATCGGGTTGAGAAATCTTATCCTGGTCTTCAAACTCTCCATCCTCAAAACAGGATCAAACACCACCTCCTCTATATGAGTCCCCTCAATACGAGACAGGCTAAACCTATTACCTGTGAAGGGATTAAATCTATTCCATAGTTTGCGCTCATAATCGGCCATGAGGTCTTGCAAGGCCGCATAAATGTCCCCCATTTTTAGTATAGCAGCAGGGTAACTAGTACTGCTCTGAAACTCAGCTGATCAACACAATTGTTCAATTGCAGCTTACTCCTAAGACTGCCTTAAAGCAGGCATTCAGAAATACCTGCTGGGGGTTGGTGTGGAGGCCAAGGCTTCGAGATAATCTCCCGTATATTAGGGCTGCAAACTTGCTTGGTAAAAAGCTCAATCATAGATTCGAATCTGAAGGTCCGGATCTTAGATGATTACAAATACCGTCGTTTTTGAAGAATATATCTTACAAGCTGGAGCAGCTCAAAATATTGTGACCTAAGATCAGAAAGTACAATTTTAAACAACTTTTCAATATACTTCTATTATCTAATTTTCTTCATTCTCTTGGTATCCTTTGTTGAAGAGACAACAATGCACATGGGTATGCTTTTCAACAAAGGATTGTTTAAAATCACTGCTCTCGAACTTCCGGTGGGCGGGCAGAGAAAGCGGACGCAGCGAGAAAGAGCTCCGTGAACACAGACAGTTATTTTCTTAAAATCTGTGCCAAACTAGCCCAAAAAGCTTGCCAACCTTAACAGGTAGTTACCCAAACCTGTTTTGATATTTTTGCAGCAAGGAGCTGATACCAACGGCTCCCCCACCGGAACAGCGCACTTTGAAATAAGAGAAGCCGCGGCCGCGGCGCTACAGTTGTATAAGCCCCACTGCTCTTAAGAAATCAGCAGGCACCTAGCCCCTCAGGCGACCAGGACAATCGCCAAGGAGATAGAGAAGCACCGAAGCGTGGAGACTCGAGTACAGTCCAGAGGGAGCTGTCAGTTTGGCGCCACTGCATAAGAGAGGTCTGTACGTTTACCCCATCTACATACTACAGAGCTATGAACTGATCAATATCACACATATAAGCTAAACTATATATCTTGATACCACTTTCCATCTGACTACAAGACTACAAGACAAATCAACTTTAATCGGGCAGTTCGGGGATGAGTTGTTAGCCACGTGGCAGGTAGACCCGCATTGAAAACGGAGCAGTATATGACAATCTTGTAGGCCTGTCACTAAAGCGCAATAACAGAGTGGGAGTCATATATTTCAGAGTGCACCGAATTTACACACAGAGGCCCATAATACGCATAGCAGGTCTAATTGAGGGAGAAAGTGCCTAGAGATGACAATCTATGCTATAGCTCTAAATACCACTGAAGGAGATGGAAAGGTTACAGAACTGAGATAAACTCCTCATGCTGCGCTGCACCCTCCGCCATTCAAGCCTCCCCAGTACTTATCATTAAAAGATACTAGCAACGATAGTTGTGTGGGCCATCTCTCCCTCCCTGGTGCGGACTACCTATTACCTCACCACCTACCTTTTTGGTGATCAGAACATTTAAGTTGAGCAGACATATAGTGCATGCAGAGGTACTATTCAAGCTTTGTAAAGACCACTGGCACGATGTCTGGCAGACAGAAGAATCAAGACAAAAGAGCCAAAGCTGTGGTGGAAGTCCATGCCGCTGAAGTTGGGGCGGCAGAAACTGCAGATGAGGAGACATCAGAAACCCACCCTATAGTATCCCAAATATCAGCCCTTTTCTTGCCCAAGATAGAGCAATTGCAGACAGGAATGGACTCTTTGTCGTCTGAATTCAAGTCATTTTCCTCAAGGCTCCAGCACATCGAACAGGTGATGGAGAAATAAGACAACGCGAAAACTCTAATAAAGTAGCAGCACTGGAGGCCCAGAATAAGATGCTAACTGAAAAACTTGATGATCTTGAAAACCGCTCACGGCAGAACAATCTGCGTATTGTGGGTCTGCCAGAATCTGTTCTGAACACCGGCTTGCTAGAATTTGCAGAAAAACTCTTGCCTACCCTCCTAAAATTACGACCTGAGGACCTACCATGTGTGGCGGAAAGAGCCCACAGGATAGGTACCATTAATCAAGACCCAAAGACAGCCAGAGGACCCCGGCAGGTGATGATACGTTACCTTAACTTTCAAGATAAAATCCAAATCTTAAGAGCCTACCGTCAATGTTCTCCTCTGACGTTTGAGGGGAAGAAGATCCTCATCTTCCAGGACTACTCCGCAGAGATTTCTAGGAGGAGGGAGTTCTCTCCTTACTGTAAAACGCTGATAGAAGCAGGGCGCTCTGTGTCTTTACTGTTTCCAGCTAAACTCAAGCTCCAGACCCAGCAGGGTGTTAAGTTTTTCGATGACCCTAGACATCTACAGAAATTCCTGAGGCTTGAACAGGAATTGACAGACAAGGAAACCTGAGGAAATGGTGACTATAGTTCAAGGGACTGGAAAAGTGTTCTGATCATTGAGGTGAACTGGGAGGGGGGGAGGTTCAGAATAATTGGCTGGTGGAGGCTCCCATCTATCCTGAGCCACAACAACTAAGAGGTGGTGTGAGGGTGGACTTACCTCACGCCCATCTTGTTCCAGTTAAAGGTTATCTTTGGGTTGTTAAAATTATAGCAATGATGTTTTTCTTTTAATGTGGTTATTTTGAATTATTGTTCTGACCTACACTGCAAACATATCCCTCAAGACTTGCCTTTGCAGGGTTTTCACCGAAGGGGTAAGAATAAATCTTAGGAGATATAGTTAACCAGTTAGTTTGAATGCCTATCCCCCCTTACTGTGAGAGTCAGGTTTGTTAGATGTAAAGGCCTGCCCTGGTCCAGGGATAGTTCACTTACTTTCTGTAGTATAACTGCCCATAATACTAGTCCTACCCGGAAGGTGTGCTGAGAGGGTCATACATCCCAAACAAAAAGTTGACCTGGGATTGAGAGAACATTTCTGACCTTATATAGCGAGGGTTGACGGACCCACAGAATTAACCCTAATTGTTTAATCACAGATGGTGGGATGGATCAGGATGGTAGGGAGAGAGCTATTATCATCATACCAGACTTAATCACACGTAGGAGGTAAAGTGTAGTGCAGTAGTGAGTTAATTCTCATTAGGTTACTGATTTCGAAGCTGAGAAGTTATGAAGATGCGTAAGTTAGTGGGGACTTGTTTGTTTCCCTATTTGTTAATTTTTTCATTTGTAATATGCTTAACTGTGTTGTTTTTCTCTCTAATTAGCTGGTGTGGTGCCCCCCTCCCTCCCCGGGACTCTCTGATTTTGGAAAATGTTTCTAATCTGGGATCTGGTGGTAAGACTACAACACGACTCCACAAATCCTTCACACACATTGAGTTACTAGATTTATTTGCGGGTAACCCTTTAGGAGACACTACACTCACGGAACCAAATTGGGATAATGCATAACCTAAACATTATGAGCTGGAATGTGGGTGGCGTAACATCCCCGCAAAAGCGTAGATCGATCTTGCGCTACCTACACTCAAGAAAAGTTGATATAGCAATACTGGAGGAGACACACTTATCGAAATTAGAACATGAAAAATTGAAGCAAGGTTGGGTGGGGGAGGTTGTGTACACCCCATATGAATCCAAACGAGCCAGGGGCGTAGCTGTGTTATTTAGGAAAAATCTGACTTACAATATCACTAAGACACTATTAGACCAAGAGGGGAGATTTATGATGCTCCAATTAGAGATTCAGGGACTGTCATTTACTTTGGTAGGGGTATATGGACCACAACGACAGAAGCAATGCTTTTGGAGAGAGTTACAGGCTAAGTTAATTCAATTCACGACATTGCCCTCCATTATTGGGGGAGACTTTAACATTGCTCCCCAAGTCCCAGCAGACAGATTCCACAACCCAAATAGGAAGGCACACACCCCCCAAAGCTTTAGAAACTCCAAAAAAGAATCCTTAGTGATTCACACTTTCAGAAAGGCTCTGGATCTACAGGATGTCTGGAGAGCCAGGCACCCAGAGCAAAGAGACTTCACCTGCATGTCACTAGGAAAAGACACTATGGCCAGACTTGACTACTTTTTAGTATCTACAGAGCTTTGCCCCAGAGTGGAAAACGTTGAGATAGACCCAATAACAATTTCAGATCATGCTCCGATAGGGGTTAAGATCCATGTTGGCCCCACCCAGAGGAAGACTAACAGATGGGTATTTCCAACATATTTATGTAAAGACCCCAACTTTTATAGGCACATCCTGGGAGAGTGGTTAGCATACGTAGAAACTAATGAAGCTCATGTTGATAATCCTCTACTGTTCTGGGAGACAGCTAAAGCTGTCTTGAGAGGGGTCATCTCGGCTTATGCCGCAAACATAAAAAAAAAGAGTAAAGCCCAATCAGAGCTCCTGTTAGCGCAGATTTTAAATGCTAGAAATAAATATCTCAGAAACCCCACTCCCGTTAATAGACTCAAATATAAGGAAATTAAACGAACAAGAGATGACTACATACTTCAACAAACTAATAAGGCCCATGCAAAAACACAGGCTAGATACTATAGGTTTGGGAACAAAACCGGGAAATTGCTGGCTAGAATGACGAAATTGTCGAACAACAGACATCCTATTTTAGCCATTAAGCAAGATAATATAGTTTTGAATAAGGAAGAAGATATACAAAAAGCATTTACTGACTTTTACAAAGACCTATACTCCACGCAGAAGGTACAGACTAGCGACACGGACAGATTCTGGGACCAATTACAACTGCCGACGATAGACCGTACCCAACTTGACAAACTTAACTGTCCCATTACCTCTAACGAGATTCTGGCCACAATTAAAGACTTAGCACTAGAAAAAACTCCAGGGCCAGATGGCCTGCCGGCGGAATTTTATAAGAAAATGGGGACTGATATAAGCCCAACTCTAATGCGATTGTTTAATGGTTTGCTTGGAGACAAAGTTCAGCCCTCCCCCAGATTTGCGGAAGCTAACATTAGCATTATTCCGAAGGAAGGTAGAGACCCCCTCCTGGCGCAGTCATACCGCCCCATTTCCCTACTTAACCAAGACTATAAGATCCTGACAAAAATCCTTGCAAACAGACTAGCTAGCATTCTCCCATCACTGATACACGGAGACCAGACGGGCTTCGTTAAAGGGAGATCTTCGGTGCTTAATGTTAGAAGAGTTCAAACGATTATTCAGTATTATTGGAACATAACACAACACAACCCAAACATGACAAAAAACACAGAGGCAGCCCTGCTATTTTTAGATGCGGAAAAAGCCTTTGACAAGGTCCTGTGGGAACACCTCTACACCACCATGAGCAAAATGGGTATAGAGGGCGCGTTTGTTAAGGATGTTGAGAATCTTTACAGTAGACCACAGGCTTCTATCTTAGTTAACGGCACGCCTACCCGGCCCTTTACGCTCCACAGAGGCACTAGGCAGGGCTGTCCCCTCTCCCCGCTCTTCTTTGACATGGCCATAGAGCCACTGGCAATAAAGATTAGGCAGACACTACAGGGAATGCGCATAGGAGAGTCGACGTTGCATGTCTCGTTGTTTGCTGATGACATGGTATTGTACGTACAAGACCCTCACAAGAATATCCCAAAACTAATGGAGACGATTGGAGAGTTTAGTCTGGTCTCCGGATACAAAATTAATACTGATAAAACTGAACTACTCTGGCTATTGTCCAGGGGGGAAAAGCAAATTCCAGGTTATGACTTTAAAATAGTAGATGGAAACTTTAAATACTTAGGTGTAACGTTACATGCAGACCCACGCAGATGGTACTCCATTAACTATGGACCCTTACTTAAAAAATTGGATAACTTAATCAAAGGGTGGACCCTGCTTCCGCTATCTTTATCGGGGAGGGTGGGACTTATAAAAATGATATATTTCCCCAAGTTGCTTTACTTTTTCCAAACACTACCAGCAATACTGAGGAAATCAGATCTAAATCACATCAAAGGGAGGGTGCTCAAATTTATCTGGAATGACAAGAAGCATAGGATTAGTTACCTCAAACTCACCGCCCCGAGGGAGATGGGAGGATTAGCATTGCCTAACTTTGAGTTATATAATTGGGCGGCCCAGTGTAAATTTGTCATTGACTGGATGACGGGACAGGGAAAGTTTACTGATCTCAAACTAGAGGGTGAATTAACAAAGCCATGGGCTTTGGAGATGATCCCTCACATGACACAGACACAAGCGAATAGATACTTGAAAGATATGGAACTTCTGGCTCAACCTGCGAGAGCTTGGAGACAGTTTTGCAAGAAGTTGGGAGGTGATCATAGACTGATCTCATATTTACCTTGGTGTGGTAACCCAGAATTCCCTGCGGGTATATCGACCAAAACCTTTTTTCAGTGGAGGAGTCGGGGACTACGCACAGTGGGTCAGACAGAGTCGGGAGAAAGGGGACACATGCAGACATTTGAGACACTAAGGGGAACATTTGACTTGCCCAGGACTCACCATTATGCCTATTTACAAGCAAGACACTATTTTGATGCACTATGTAGGGAAGGAAGCGATAAAGATCAGGCAGCTATACGGCAGAGTATAGAATTAGCAAAACATGGCAACACATCCATATCACCACTATACACAAAAATGAACAGACCGGCAGGGATTACTTGCACAAATAACATAGCAGCCATTTGGAGCGAAAAATTGGGGGTGGCAGTAACGACGGAGGAAGTTGGGAAAAGCATACATAAAGTCAAATCGGCAACTCTCTCATCAGGGGTGAGAGAATCACACTTTAAGCTGCTGCATGATAGCTACGTCACCCCTCAAAAGTTCCAGAAATGGAAAACATACAGGAATAGTAAGTGCCCTAGATGTGATTTGATAGACGCAGACACTGAACATATGATGTGGAGCTGCCCCAGACTAGTTAGATTTTGGAAGATGACAGCACACTGGGTAAAGACAAAAATAAGAGTGCCCTGTAGTGATTGGACATTTCAGAATGTGGTGTTCCTTGATTTTTTGGGCATACCAAAACACATTAAATCTCTCATACATATTATAGTTCTGATGTCGAGACATCTGATATTTCAAAATTGGCTCAAAAGAAACCCACCTACTGTAACACAATTAAAACAGACAATGTTGCAGCAACTATTTATTGAACAAGCTGACGGACTGGGTGACATGACCACTAGAGTCCGGTCCTTCTTTCACAAGTGGGGACCCTTTATCCGCACACTACCAGACAGCTCACGTAACATAATCATAACACCATTCAAGAACACAGAATACATGTTAGAAGCAGCTCTACGGGGAGAATGGTAGACCGGGAAACCGAGGTGTTCTGGGGGGAGAGGGGAGGAAGAGGAGGATCGAGAGTCAACCACACCAGTTGAGAGTAAAGAGTTTAGTAGTGTTTATGTTCAGAGTTTTATTGAGGTTTTTTTTATTATTATTATTATTTTTTTTTTCTCTCTTTTTTGATTTAATGGAAATAGTGCAAAATGGATGTTATTGTCTACCATGACTATGTTCAGGGAAACTTTCTGATGTATGACGGAAGGCACCATCTGATTTGTAACCATATTTTACCTGTAAACTGTTGAATGTACCTAATTTCATCTGTTTGTTGCACGCAAAAATAAAGATATTTAAAAAAAAAAAATTGCTGCTCTCTCTAAATCCTGAAAGAAAAACATTGGGTTTCCTGTCCCTTTAAGGGCTTAACGACAGCCGTTGTACCCTGTACATTACAGCCCTCTCTTTCTTTCATGATTCAGATAGCGCAGCAATTTTAAGCAACTTTCTCATTTACTCCAATTAACAATTTTTTTTCGTTCTCCTGGCATCTTTATTTGAAAAAGCAGAAAGCTTATAAGTTGGCCCATCTTTGGTTCAGCTCCTGGGTAGCGCTTGCTGATTGGTGCTAAAATGTAGCCACCAATCAGCAAGTACTACCCAGGGTGCTTAACCAAAAATAGGCTGGCTCCAAAACTTACATTCCTGCTTTTTCAAATAAAGATACCAAGAGAACGAAGAAAAATCAATAATTGGAGTAAATGAGAAAGTTGCTTAAAATTGCTGCTTTATCTGAATCATGAAAGGAAAAAAATAGGTTCAATGTCCCTTTAAATGGACAGTCTAGTCCAAAAGAAACTTTCATGATTCAGATAGAGAATGTAATTTAAAACAATTTTCCAATTTAATTTTATCACCAATTTTGCTTTGATCTCTTGGTATTCTTAGTTGAAAGCTAAACCTAGGAGGTTCATATGCTAATTTCTAAACCCTTGAAGGCTGTCTCTTCTCTCAGGGCATTTTGACAGTTTTTCACCACTAGAGGGTGTTAGTTCATGTGTGTCATATAGATAACACTGTGCTCACGCACGTGGAGTTCAGGTGAGCCAGCTCTGATTGGCTAAAATGGATGTCTGTTAAAAGAACTGAAATAAGGGGGCAGTTTGCAGAGGTTTAGATGCAAGTTAATCACAGAGGTAAAATGTGTCATTATATAACTGTGTTGGTTGTGCAAAACTAGGGAATGGGTAATAAAGGGATTATCTATCTTTTTAAACAATAACGATTCTGGTGTAGACTGTCCCTTTAATCGCATACAGCTAGCTTACAAGTTTTGCGTCATGGTGCGGTACAGTGTTACCGCTGAAAAATTGTCCATTGCGCATGGAATGGCAGGTCTCCCGTATTACAAGTCGTGGCGGTATAGCTATACCGCAAGCATTTTAGCCTGTAACGCAACCATCCATTCCTCACTCAAAAAATGAGTGCAGGGTTTTATATTGCGCCGTATAACAGGTTGTGCGGTCCGGCTAAAATGCTTGCGTTATAGCCTATACCGCCCTCATCAATTCCGCGATCTGAGACCAGTAGTTATGGTTTTTGCAAAACAAAGATGTTTCACAAAATTCAAAACTAAACTGTTACAAAGTACACTAACACCCATAAACTACCTATTAACCCCTAAAATGACAACCTCCCGCATCGCAAATACTATAATAAAACCTATTAACCCCTAAACCACCGCCCCCCCCCCCCACATCGCTAACACTATAATAAAGTATTAACCCCTAAACCACCAGCCCCCCACAACGCAACTAATAAACTAAATCTATTAACCCTAAACCACCAACCCCCCACATTGCAGCTACTAAACTAAACCTATTAACCCCTAAACCGCCGGCCCCCCACATCGCAAAACACTAAATTAAACTATTAACCCCTAAAACTAACACCCCCTAACTTTAAATTAAATTTACAATATAACTATATTAAAATAAAAAAAACTAAGATTAACCCCTTAGTGACCGAGGACGTGCAGGGTACGTCTGAAAAAAAAAGGCAGTTAACGCCTGACGACGTACCCTGCACGTCCTCGGCTAAAGTGAGTGCTGGAAGCGATCAAGATCGCTTCCAGGCACTATTACAGTACTGCAGGGATGCCTCGATGTCTGGGCATCCCTGCAGTGCTGTTACGGAGTGCCGGGACCGGAGCGATCACTCCCCCTTGAGTGATCACTTCCGGTTTTGCTCCACGTGGAGCCCGGCAGTGCAGCAGAGCATCGGAAGCGATCGGACACGCTTCCGATGCTCTGCTAGTGTGCTAAGTGCCTCGGTGGGTCGAGGCACTTAGTTAGTATATAAATCAAAGTAAAAATGTAAAAAAAAAATATAATATATAAAATAATAAAGCCCACATATAGCGCCCCCCCCCCTCCCCCATGAGGCTTCCAAAATGGCGATGCCCGGTGCATCATGGGGCATCTGGGGGTGTCCCTAGCCTGTCTCACCATAGGGGCAAGCTAGGGTCACCCAATCTGAGCCTTCTTAGAAAAAAAAAAAATAATAATAAAATACCCCATTTGTCTGATCATGTCAATATTTGTAAATATTGACTCTGATCAGTGTGGATCTCCCTCCCTCTCCTCACTTGCCATTTTGTTGGAGAAAGAGAGAGACCTGTATTTTAGCAGAGAGAGATTTATTTCTTTTATTTGTTAAAAAATTTAAAATCCAAAGGCTCTTTTCAGAGCCATTAACCCCTAGCTTGCCAGTGATCACTATAAATCACTGGCAGTAGCACAGCTGCACTTTTTTTTGCTGTCTGTGCATTTTTTTAGGGGTTAATTTTTGTTGTTGTATTTTTTTTTAAAAACTCAAAGGCTCCTTTCAGAGCCATTTAGCTAATTTAATTTAATTTAAAGACTATTTAACCCCTAGCTTGCCAGTGATCGCTATACATCACTGGCATTAGCATAGCTGTAATTTTTTGCTGTCTGTGCATTTTTTAGGGGTTAATTTTTGTTGTTGTAATTTTTTAAAAACCTAAACGCTCCTTTCAGAGCCATTTAGCTAATTTAATTTAATTTAAATAGTATTTAACCCCTAGCTTGCCAGTGATCGCTATACATCACTGGCATTAGCATAGCTGTACATTTTTGCTGTCTGTGAATTTTTTTAGGGGTTAATTTGTGTTGTTGTAATTTTTTAAAAAACCAAAGGCTCCTTTCAGAGCCATTTAGCTAATTTAATTTAATTTAAAGAGTATTTAACCCCTAGCTTGCCAGTGATCGCTATAAATCACTGGCATTAGCATAGCTCTACATTTTTGCTGTCTGTGCATTTTTTTAGGGGTTAATTTTTGTTGTTGTAATTTTTTAAAAACCTAAACGCTCCTTTCAGAGCCATTTAGCTAATTTAATTTGATTTAAAGAGTATTTAACCCCTAGCTTGCCAGTGATCGCTATAAATCACTGGCATTAGCATAGCTGTACTTTTTTTAAAAAAAACCCAAAGGCCATTTAGTTAATTTAATTTAAAGAGTATTTAACCCCTAGCTTGCCAGTGATCGCTATAAATCACTGGCATTAGCATAGCTGTACTTTTTTTTTAAAAAACCCAAAGGCCATTTAGTTAATTTAATTTAAAGAGTATTTAACCCCTAGCTTGCCAGTGATCGCTATAAATCACTGGCATTAGCATAGCTGTACTTTTTTTTAAAAAAAACCCAAAGGCCATTTAGTTAATTTAATTTAAAGAGTATTTAACCCCTAGCTTGCCAGTGATCGCTATAAATCACTGGCATTAGCATAGCTGTACTTTTTTTAAAAAAAACCCAAAGGCCATTTAGTTAATTTAATTTAAAGAGTATTTAACCCCTAGCTTGCCAGTGATCGCTATAAATCACTGGCATTAGCATAGCTGTACTTTTTTTAAAAAAAACCCAAAGGCCATTTAGTTAATTAATTAATTTTGGTTTTCTGTGACAGATACAAAAATGTCACAGAAAAGATATAGTGTTGAGGAGGCGTATGCCATCCTTGCGTCAGAGTCAGATGCCTCTATGTCTGACTCAGACCCCAATTTTGACCCTGCTATATGCTCAGATACATCATTAGATGCAGTCTCAACTGATAGTGATGTATCTGTGGCTGCTAGCCCCCCTGCCAGCCCCCCTGCCAGCCCCCCTGCTAGAAGGAGGCGTGTTGCTGCCATTGCCGCTGAAGAGTGGGTAACGCCTCATCTCCAGAGGCCAGATATCCCACCCTTCACAGCAAATGCTGGCATAAATATAGATGTGGCAGGTTTTAGCCCCCAACAGTTTCTGGAGGTGTTTCTGGGTGATGATGTATTGGGGAACATTGTCGCCCAAACTAATTTATATGCCCATCAGTACCGTGCTGCAAAGCCTGAAACATATTTGGCAAAGCAGCAATGGGCCCCCATCAATGTGCCAGAATTTAAAAAATTCTGGGCATTGACTATGCTGATGGGCATCATAAAGAAACCCTCCGTTCGCTCCTACTGGAGCAGTAGCCCCATCTGCTCTACCCCCATTTTCTCCCAGAGTATGTCGAGGCAGAGATATGAAATGATTCTTCATTTCATGCACTTCAGCGACAACAGCCTGTGCCCCCCTAGGGAGCATCCCCAATTTGACAGGCTGTATAAAATCCGCCCCCTGATTACCCACTTTTCTGCCAGGTTTGCAGAGGCTTATACACCTGGAAGGAATATATGCGTTGATGAATCCCTGATGAAGTATAAGGGAAGGCTGGGATTCAAGCAGTATATTCCTTCCAAGCGCTCCAGGTATGGGGTAAAGGTGTATAAGCTCTGTGAGAGCGAGACTGGGTATACTCAGGCCTTCCGGGTGTATGAGGGAAAGGATAGCCACCTTGACCCTCCAGGTTGCCCAGAACATATGGGAACCACTGGCAAGATTGTCTGGGACCTGATATTACCCCTAATGAACAAAGGGTATCACTTGTACTTAGACAATTTTTATACAAGTGTCCTTTTGTTCAAGCTACTGTATTGCTTTGATACAGTAGCTTGCGGTACTATTAAAAAGAACCGCAAAGGTTTCCCAGGACAACTTGTACGCACCCGGCTACGAAGGGGGGAGACCTCTGCTCTGCGCCAAGAGGAGCTGTTGGCACTGAAGTACAGAGACAAGAAGGATGTATACCTTCTTACCACCATCCACACAGAGAGGACGGTGGCGGTCTCTGTACGTGGCAGAGCTGAGATCATAAGGAAGCCAGTGTGCATCAAATCTTATAACCGGCATATGGGTGGGGTTGATCTGGCAGATCAGCTGCTGCAGCCCTACCTAATTATGCGGAAGACAAGGGCCTGGTACAAAAAGGTTGCAATTTACCTAATGCAGATTGCAACCCACAACGCTTTTTTGTTGTTCAAAAAAGCAAACCCCGGAATGAAACTGACTTTTTTACAATTTCAGCTCCAGATCATTTCGGGGATTTTGTACCATGATGCACCTGCTCCCCGGGCGGTGATGGGAGAGAGCAGAGTTGGGGCTACTCATTTTATTTTTAAAATCCCCCCTACTGCCGCAAAGCAGAGACCACAAAAAAAATGCAGAGTCTGTACCAAGAGGGGGCAGAGAAGGGACACTGTATATCACTGTCCTGATTGCCCTGGACAGCCTGGACTCTGCATTGGGGACTGCTTCAAGCGGTACCATACAATGGTCAATTTTTAAAAAATAAATAAATTTGCTGTTATTTTTTTTTTGTTATGTTTACTGTTAAATTTTTTGTTATTTTTTTACTTTTAATATGCCAGATTTTTACATTTCACTAATATATTTTTTTTTCTAAAATGGGGCTGTTCTTTTTTTTTTTTTTTACAAAAACCCCTGTCAAACCTATGCATGGGGGACATAAGTGTACTCAGGGTGCCTAGCAGAAAACAACCTGTAGTATTTTTTTTGCACTAACTTACAACAGTCTCTCCTAAATCATAGTCAAAAAGCAATGTGTGTGTAAAAATGAAAATTGAAAAAATGCCACCATACACTTTCTCCAATTTTTTTAGCTAAAACAGTTACTTCAAATGCATCAAAGCACACCATATACAATACCTTGGGGTGTCAACATTTCAAAAATATGCACATTCATGGAAACAAATAAATTGGGGTATGTTAAAATACCCCCAAAAAGACAATAGGCAAAGAAAATATGTTAAATGTGAAAAAAAAATCACAAACGCATGTTGGACATTTGGCATTACACCCCCCGAACAAGCCAAGAAACTTATGCATAGGTGGTATCACTGTACTCAGGAGATGTTGGTGAACACATATTGGGGTCTTCTTTGGCAGTAACACATAACAGGAGCTGAGAATTCATGTCTAAAGTACAATGTGTGTGAAAAATAACACACAAAAAATGACTGCCTAATAGTTTGACAAAGAATTAGTGCATGGAAAGTGTTAAAATACCAGCATTTGAAATACCCTAGGGTGTCTACTTTTCAAAAATATATGGTTTGATGGGGGTAAATTACATTGGCCGGCTTCAGAAATGTCCTACATAGGACATGGGTGCATGGGATGTGAAAATTCCAAGTTGAAAAACTGGAATGCGCCCCCTAAAAATAAGGCCTTTTAGCCCCCAGAGAACCCAACACACCTATACATGGGTGGTATCACTGTACTCAGGAGATGTTGTTGAATACATATTGAGGTTTTTTTTGGCAGTAACACATAACAGGGACTGAGAATATATGCCTAAAGTACAATGTGTGTGAAAAATAATGCAAGAAAATGACTACCTAAAAGTTTGACAAAGACTAGTGGTTGAATTAGTGCATGGAAAGTGTTAAAATACCAGCATTTGAAATACCCTAGGGTGTCTACTTTTCAAAAATATATGGTTTGATGGGGGTAATTTACATTGGCCGGCTTCAGAAATGTCCCAAATAGGACATGGGTGCATGATGACAGACGTGAAAATTCCAAGTTGAAAAACTGGAATGCGCCCCCTAAAATTAAGGCCTTTTAGCCCCCAGAGAACCCGACACACCTATACATGGGGGGTATCACTGTACTCAGGAGATGTTGTTGAATACATATTGAGGTTTTTTTTGGCAGTAACACATAACAGGGACTGAGAATATATGCCTAAAGTACAATGTGTGTGAAAAATAATGCAAAAAAATGACTACCTAAAAGTTTGACAAAGACTAGTGGTTGAATTAGTGCATGGAAAGTGTTAAAATACCAGCATTTGAAATACCCTAGGGTGTCTACTTTTCAAAAATATATGGTTTGATGGGGGTAATTTACATTGGCCGGCTTCAGAAATGTCCCAAATAGGACATGGGTGCATGATGACAGATGTGAAAATTCCAAGTTGAAAAACTGGAATGCGCCCCCTAAAATTAAGGCCTTTTAGCCCCCAGAGAACCCGACACACCTATACATGGGGGGTATCACTGTACTCAGGAGATGTTGTTGAATACATATTGAGGTTTTTTTTGGCAGTAACACATAACAGGGACTGAGAATATATGCCTAAAGTACAATGTGTGTGAAAAATAATGCAAAAAAATGACTACCTAAAAGTTTGACAAAGACTAGTGGTTGAATTAGTGCATGGAAAGTGTTAAAATACCAGCATTTGAAATACCCTAGGGTGTCTACTTTTCAAAAATATATGGTTTGATGGGGGTAATTTACATTGGCCGGCTTCAGAAATGTCCCAAATAGGACATGGGTGCATGATGACAGATGTGAAAATTCCAAGTTGAAAAACTGGAATGCGCCCCCTAAAATTAAGGCCTTTTAGCCCCCAGAGAACCCGACACACCTATACATGGGGGGTATCACTGTACTCAGGAGATGTTGTTGAATACATATTGAGGTTTTTTTTGGCAGTAACACATAACAGGGACTGAGAATATATGCCTAAAGTACAATGTGTGTGAAAAATAATGCAAAAAAATGACTACCTAAAAGTTTGACAAAGACTAGTGGTTGAATTAGTGCATGGAAAGTGTTAAAATACCAGCATTTGAAATACCCTAGGGTGTCTACTTTTCAAAAATATATGGTTTGATGGGGGTAATTTACATTGGCCGGCTTCAGAAATGTCCCAAATAGGACATGGGTGCATGATGACAGATGTGAAAATTCCAAGTTGAAAAACTGGAATGCGCCCCCTAAAATTAAGGCCTTTTAGCCCCCAGAGAACCCGACACACCTATACATGGGGGGTATCACTGTACTCAGGAGATGTTGTTGAATACATATTGAGGTTTTTTTTTGGCAGTAACACATAACAGGGACTGAGAATATATGCCTAAAGTACAATGTGTGTGAAAAATAATGCAAAAAAATGACTACCTAAAAGTTTGACAAAGACTAGTGGTTGAATTAGTGCATGGAAAGTGTTAAAATACCAGCATTTGAAATACCCTAGGGTGTCTACTTTTCAAAAATATATGGTTTGATGGGGGTAATTTACATTGGCCGGCTTCAGAAATGTCCCAAATAGGACATGGGTGCATGATGACAGATGTGAAAATTCCAAGTTGAAAAACTGGAATGCGCCCCCTAAAATTAAGGCCTTTTAGCCCCCAGAGAACCCGACACACCTATACATGGGGGGTATCACTGTACTCAGGAGATGTTGTTGAATACATATTGAGGTTTTTTTTGGCAGTAACACATAACAGGGACTGAGAATATATGCCTAAAGTACAATGTGTGTGAAAAATAATGCAAAAAAATGACTACCTAAAAGTTTGACAAAGACTAGTGGTTGAATTAGTGCATGGAAAGTGTTAAAATACCAGCATTTGAAATACCCTAGGGTGTCTACTTTTCAAAAATATATGGTTTGATGGGGGTAATTTACATTGGCCGGCTTCAGAAATGTCCCAAATAGGACATGGGTGCATGATGACAGATGTGAAAATTCCAAGTTGAAAAACTGGAATGCGCCCCCTAAAATTAAGGCCTTTTAGCCCCCAGAGAACCCGACACACCTATACATGGGGGGTATCACTGTACTCAGGAGATGTTGTTGAATACATATTGAGGTTTTTTTTGGCAGTAACACATAACAGGGACTGAGAATATATGCCTAAAGTACAATGTGTGTGAAAAATAATGCAAAAAAATGACTACCTAAAAGTTTGACAAAGACTAGTGGTTGAATTAGTGCATGGAAAGTGTTAAAATACCAGCATTTGAAATACCCTAGGGTGTCTACTTTTCAAAAATATATGGTTTGATGGGGGTAATTTACATTGGCCGGCTTCAGAAATGTCCCAAATAGGACATGGGTGCATGATGACAGATGTGAAAATTCCAAGTTGAAAAACTGGAATGCGCCCCCTAAAATTAAGGCCTTTTAGCCCCCAGAGAACCCGACACACCTATACATGGGGGGTATCACTGTACTCAGGAGATGTTGTTGAATACATATTGAGGTTTTTTTTGGCAGTAACACATAACAGGGACTGAGAATATATGCCTAAAGTACAATGTGTGTGAAAAATAATGCAAAAAAATGACTACCTAAAAGTTTGACAAAGACTAGTGGTTGAATTAGTGCATGGAAAGTGTTAAAATACCAGCATTTGAAATACCCTAGGGTGTCTACTTTTCAAAAATATATGGTTTGATGGGGGTAATTTACATTGGCCGGCTTCAGAAATGTCCCAAATAGGACATGGGTGCATGATGACAGATGTGAAAATTCCAAGTTGAAAAACTGGAATGCGCCCCCTAAAATTAAGGCCTTTTAGCCCCCAGAGAACCCGACACACCTATACATGGGGGGTATCACTGTACTCAGGAGATGTTGTTGAATACATATTGAGTTTTTTTTTGGCAGTAACACATAACAGGGACTGAGAATATATGCCTAAAGTACAATGTGTGTGAAAAATAATGCAAAAAAATGACTACCTAAAAGTTTGACAAAGACTAGTGGTTGAATTAGTGCATGGAAAGTGTTAAAATACCAGCATTTGAAATACCCTAGGGTGTCTACTTTTCAAAAATATATGGTTTGATGGGGGTAATTTACATTGGCCGGCTTCAGAAATGTCCCAAATAGGACATGGGTGCATGATGACAGATGTGAAAATTCCAAGTTGAAAAACTGGAATGCGCCCCCTAAAATTAAGGCCTTTTAGCCCCCAGAGAACCCGACACACCTATACATGGGGGGTATCACTGTACTCAGGAGATGTTGTTGAATACATATTGAGGGTTTTTTTGGCAGTAACACATAACAGGGACTGAGAATATATGCCTAAAGTACAATGTGTGTGAAAAATAATGCAAAAAAATGACTACCTAAAAGTTTGACAAAGACTAGTGGTTGAATTAGTGCATGGAAAGTGTTAAAATACCAGCATTTGAAATACCCTAGGGTGTCTACTTTTCAAAAATATATGGTTTGATGGGGGTAATTTACATTGGCCGGCTTCAGAAATGTCCCAAATAGGACATGGGTGCATGATGACAGATGTGAAAATTCCAAGTTGAAAAACTGGAATGCGCCCCCTAAAATTAAGGCCTTTTAGCCCCCAGAGAACCCGACGCACCTATACATGGGGGGTATCACTGTACTCAGGAGATGTTGTTGAATACATATTGAGGTTTTTTTTGGCAGTAACACATAACAGGGACTGAGAATATATGCCTAAAGTACAATGTGTGTGAAAAATAATGCAAAAAAATGACTACCTAAAAGTTTGACAAAGACTAGTGGTTGAATTAGTGCATGGAAAGTGTTAAAATACCAGCATTTGAAATACCCTAGGGTGTCTACTTTTCAAAAATATATGGTTTGATGGGGGTAATTTACATTGGCCGGCTTCAGAAATGTCCCAAATAGGACATGGGTGCATGATGACAGATGTGAAAATTCCAAGTTGAAAAACTGGAATGCGCCCCCTAAAATTAAGGCCTTTTAGCCCCCAGAGAACCCGACACACCTATACATGGGGGGTATCACTGTACTCAGGAGATGTTGTTGAATACATATTGAGGTTTTTTTTTGGCAGTAACACATAACAGGGACTGAGAATATATGCCTAAAGTACAATGTGTGTGAAAAATAATGCAAAAAAATGACTACCTAAAAGTTTGACAAAGACTAGTGGTTGAATTAGTGCATGGAAAGTGTTAAAATACCAGCATTTGAAATACCCTAGGATGTCTACTTTTCAAAAATATATGGTTTGATGGGGGTAATTTACATTGGCCGGCTTCAGAAATGTCCCAAATAGGACATGGGTGCATGATGACAGATATGAAAATTCCAAGTTGAAAAACTGGAATGCGCCCCCTAAAATTAAGGCCTTTTAGCCCCCAGAGAACCCGACACACCTATACATGGGGGGTATCACTGTACTCAGAAGTTGTTGTTGAACACATATTGAGGTGTTTTTGCTCAGTAACATATAACAGGAACTGAGAATCCATGCCTAAAGTACAATGCGTGTGAAAAATAACACACCAAAATGACTACCCAAAAGTTTGACAAAGACTGGTGGTTGAATTAGTGCATGCAAAGTGTTAAAATACCAGCATTTGAAATACCCTAGGGTGTCTACTTTTTAAAAATATATGGTTTGATGGGGGTAATTTGCATTGTCCGGCTTCAGAAATGTCCCAAATAGGACATGGGTGCATGACGACAGATGTGAAAATTCCAAATTAAAAAACTGGAATGCGCCCCCTAAAAATAAGGCCTTTTAGCCCCCAGAGAACCCAACAGACCTATACATGGGTGGTATCACTGTACTCAGGAGATGCTGCTGAAGACATATTGGGGTGTTATTTGGCAGTAACCCTTAACGTTCTCAGTAAATGTATTCTTGAATTGCTATTTTGTCAAAAAATCACCATTTTTTTTTTTTTTTTCAAACTTTGGCATAGATTGGTGGTAAAATAGTTGCATGGAAAGAGTCAAAATACTCCATGTTTAATACCTTAGGTTGTGTTCTTTTAAAAAATATATATATGTGAAGGGTTAATCAGGGATTCCTGACAGATATCAGTGTTCCAATGTAACTATCGCTAATTTTTTTTAAATTTTTTTGGAAATAGCAAAGTGCTACTTGTACTTATTGCCCTATAACTTGCAAAAAAAGCAAAGAACATGTAAACATTGAGTATTTCTAAACTCAGGACAAAATTTAGAAACTATTTAGCATGGGAGTTTTTTGGTAGTTGTTGAAGTGTAGGAGAT
This sequence comes from Bombina bombina, assembly GCF_027579735.1. Taxonomy (NCBI): domain Eukaryota; kingdom Metazoa; phylum Chordata; class Amphibia; order Anura; family Bombinatoridae; genus Bombina; species Bombina bombina. The sequence continues at coordinate 1,134,463,718 of NC_069503.1, forward strand.
TTTGAGGGTCAAAGTTAAAAAAGTGTGTTTTTTTCAATTTTTTCCTCATATTTTATAAATTTTTTTATAGTAAATTATAAGATATGATGAAAATAATGGTATCTTTAGAAAGTCCATTTAATGGCGAGAAAAACGGTATATAATATGTGTGGGTACAGTAAATGAGTAAGAGGAAAATTACAGCTAAACACAAACACCGCAGAAATGTAAAAATAGCCTTGGTCCCAAACGGACAGAAAATGGAAAAGTGCTGCGGTCATTAAGGGGTTAAACTTTAAAATTAACCTAAAATAACTATTCTACTAAAATAAAATACTCTACAAATAAAAAATCCTAAATTACATGATTAAAAACACTTAACAACTATGAAAAAATAAAAACCCTAAATTACAAATTTATATAAACCTAACACTACGAAAAAAATAAAGAAAATCTAACATTAAAAAAAAAACGCTAAAATTGCGAAAAATAAAAAACCACTAAGATTACAAAAAATAAAAAACAAAATTATCCAAAATAATAAAAATTACAGTTAATCTATTAGCCCTTGAAAATATCAGCCAATAGGAATGCAAGGTACCCCATTTTTAAATGGGTGCCTTGCATTCAAGCTTCAGTGTACGGTGGGGATGATCGTATGAAGAGGATCCTCCACGATGGATGTCCATGCCGCCGATGCTCTGCGCCTCCACAGCTCCGCACCACCGGGATGAAGATAGAAGATGCCCTTGCCTGGATGAAGACTTCTCGCTGCTTGGATGAAGATGGATGTGCAGACTTCAGGAACTGTGAGTAGATTTCCTGGGGTTAGTGTTAGGTTTTTTTTTTGGGGGGGGGGGTTGGGGCGGTGGTTTAGATTAGGGCTTTGGGCTGATTGTAAAAGAACTGATTGCCTTTCTAAGGGCAATGCCCATACAAATGCCCCTTTAAGGGCAATGAGTAGCTTAGGTTTTTTTTATACTTAGTTTTTTTTGGGGGGGGTTGGTTGGGAGGGTTTGCTATGGGGGGACTTTGTAATTGTTTAGGTATAAGAGCTGTTTAACATAGGGCAATGCCCTAAAAAAAGGCCCTTTTAAGGGCTATTGGTAGTTTATTGTTAGGTTAGGGGGTGTTTATATTTTGGGCTGGCTTTTTTGTTTTTATAGGGCTATTAGATTTGGTGTAATTTTTATTATTTTGGATCATTTTGTTTTTTATTTTTTGTAATGTTAGATTTTTTTAAAAAAATTCTTACGGCTAGATTTGGAGTTTTGTCGGTAACGACCCGAAAATCTAACGCCGGCTTTTTTCTGGCCGCACCATAAAAATAACTCTGGTATTGAGAGTCCATATAATGTCAGCGTTAGGCTCCAAAAAAGGAGCGTAGAGCATTTTGAACGCAGCTTCAACTCTCAATACCAGAGTTGCTTACGCAAGCGGCCAGCCTCAAAAACGTGCTCGTGCACGATTCCCCCATAGGAAACAATGGGGCTGTTTGAGCTGAAAAAAAACCTAACACCTGCAAAAAAGCCGCGTTCAGCTCCTAACGCAGCCCCATTGTTTGCTATGGGGAAACACTTCTACGTCTGCACTTAACACCCTAACATGTACCCCGAGTCTAAACAACCCTAACCTTACACTTATTAACCCCTAATCTGCCGCCCCCGCTATCGCTGACACCTGCATTTTATTTTTAACCCCTAATCTGCCGCTCCGTAAACCGCCGCTACTTACATTATCCTTATGTACCCCTAATCTGCTGCCCCTAACACCGCCGACCCCTATATTATATTTATTAACACCTAACCTGCCCCCCACAACGTCGCAGCCAGCTACCTACAATAATTAACCCCTAATCTGCCGAGCGGACCTGAGCGCTACTATAATAAAGTTATTAACCCCTAATCCGCCTCACTAACCCTATAATAAATAGTATTAACCCCTAATCTGCCCTCCCTAACATCGCCGACACCTAACTTCAATTATTAACCCCTAATCTGCCGACCGGAGCTCACCGCTATTCTAATAAATGGATTAACCCCTAAAGCTAAGTCTAACCCTAACACTAACACCCCCCCTAACTTAAATATAATTTTATTCTTACGAAATAAATTAACTCTTATTAAATAAATTATTCCTATTTAAAGCTAAATACTTACTTGTAAAATAAATCCTAATATAGCTACAATATAAATTATAATTACATTGTAGCTATTTTAGGATTAATATTTATTTTACAGGCAACTTTGTAATTATTTTAACCAGGTACAATAGCTATTAAATAGTTAAGAACTATTTAATAGTTACCTAGTTAAAATAATTACAAAATTACATGTAAAATAAATCCTAACCTAAGTTACAATTAAACCTAACACTACACTATCATTAAATTAATTAAATAAAATACCTACAATTACCTACAATTAAACCTAACACTACACTATCAATAAATTAATTAAATACAATACCTACAAATAACTACAATTAAACTAACTAAAGTACAAAAAATAAAAAAGAACTAAGTTACAAAAAATAAAAAAATATCTACAAACATAAGAAAAATATTACAACAATTTTAAACTAATTACACCTACTCTAAGACCCCTAATAAAACAACAAAGCCCCCCAAAATAAAAAATGCCCTACCCTATTCTAAATTACTAAAGTTAAAAGCTCTTTTACCTTACCAGCCCTGAACAGGGCCCTTTGCGGGGCATGCCCCAAGAAGTTCAGCTCTTTTGCCTGTAAAAAATACATACAATACCCCCCCCCAACATTACAACCCACCACCCACATACCCCTAATCTAACCCAAACCACCCTTAAATAAACCTAACACTAAGCCCCTGAAGATCTTACTACCTTGTCTTCACCTCACCAGGTATCACCGATCCGTCCTGGCTCCAAAATCTTCATCCAACCCAAGCGGGGGTTGGCGATCCATCATCCGGTGGCTGAAGAGGTCCAGAAGAGGCTCCAAAGTCTTCATCCTATCCGGGAAGAAGAGGCGATCCGGACCGGCAACCATCTTGATCCAAGCGGCATCTTCTATCTTCATCCGATGACGACCGGCTCCATCCTGAAGACCTCCACCGCGGACCCATCTTCTTCCGGCGACGTCCAACTGCAGAATGACGGTTCCTTTAAGGGACGTCATCCAAGATGGCGTCCCTCGAATTCCAATTGGCTGATAGGATTCTATCAGCCAATCGGAATTAAGGTAGGAATATTCTGATTGGCTGATTCCGATCAGCCAATAGAATGCGAGCTCAATCTGATTGGCTGATTGGATCAGCCAATCGGATTGAACTTGATTCTGATTGGCTGATTCCATCAGCCAATCAGAATATTCCTACCTTAATTCCGATTGGCTGATAGAATCCTATCAGCCAATCGGAATTCGAGGGACGCCATCTTGGATGACGTCCCTTAAAGGAACCATCATTCTTCAGTTGGACGTCGCCGGAAGAAGATGGGTCCGCGGTAGAGGTCTTCAGGATGGAGCCGGTCGTCATCGGATGAAGATAGAAGATGACGCTTGGATCAAGATGGTTGCCGGTCCGGATCGCCTCTTCTTCCCGGATAGGATGAAGACTTTGGAGCCTCTTCTGGACCTCTTCAGCCACCGGATGATGGATCGCCAACCCCCGCTTGGGTTGGATGAAGATTTTGGAGCCAGGACGGATCGGTGATACCTGGTGAGGTGAAGACAAGGTAGGAAGATCTTCAGGGGCTTAGTGTTAGGTTTATTTAAGGGGGGTTTGGGTTAGATTAGGGGTATGTGGGTGGTGGGTTGTAATGTTGGGGGGGGTATTGTATGTTTTTTTTTACAGGCAAAAGAGCTGAACTTCTTGGGGCATGCCCCTCAAAGGGCCCTGTTCAGGGCTGGTAAGGTAAAAGAGCTTTTAACTTTAGTAATTTAGAATAGGGTAGGGCATTTTTTATTTTGGGGGGCTTTGTTGTTTTATTAGGGGGCTTAGAGTAGGTGTAATTAGTTTAAAATTGTTGTAATATTTTTCTTATGTTTGTAGATATTTTTTTATTTTTGTAACTTAGTTCTTTTTTATTTTTTGTACTTTAGTTAGTTTATTTAAATGTATTTTTTTGTAGGTATTGTATTTAATTAATGTATTGATAGTGTAGTGTTAGGTTTAATTGTAGGTAATTGTAGGTATTTTATTTAATTAATTTAATGATAGTATAGTGTTAGGTTTAATTGTAACTTAGGTTAGGATTTATTTTACAGGTAATTTTGTAATTATTTTAACTAGGTATCTATTAAATAGTTCTTAACTATTTAATAGCTATTGTACCTGGTTAAAATAATTACAAAGTTGCCTGTAAAATAAATATTAATCCTAAAATAGCTACAATGTAATTATAATTTATATTGTAGCTATATTAGGATTTATTTTACAGGTAAGTATTTAGCTTTAAATAGGAATAATTTATTTAATAAGAGTTAATTTATTTCGTTAGAATAAAATTATATTTAAGTTAGGGGGGTGTTAGTGTTAGGGTTAGACTTAGCTTTAGGGGTTAATCCATTTATTAGAATAGCGGTGAGCTCTGGTCGGCAGATTAGGGGTTAATAATTGAAGTTAGGTGTCGGCGATGTTAGGGAGGGCAGATAAGGGGTTAATACTATTTATTATAGGGTTAGTGATGCGGATTAGGGGTTAATAACTTTATTATAGTAGCGCTCATGTCCGCTCGGCAGATTAGGGGTTAATAAGTGTAGGCAGGTGGAGGCGACGTTGTGGGGGGCAGATTAGGGGTTAATAAATATAATATAGGGGTCGGCGATGTTAGTGCAGCAGATTAGGGGTACATAGGGATAATGTAAGTAGCGGCGGTTTACGGAGCGGCAGATTAGGGGTAAATAATAATATGCAGGGGTCAGCGATAGCGGGGGCGGCAGATTAGGGGTTAATAAGTGTAAGGTTAGGGGTGTTTAGACTCGGGGTACATGTTAGAGTGTTAGGTGCAGACGTAGGAAGTGTTTCCGCATAGCAAACAATGGGGCTGCGTTAGGAGCTGAACGCGGCTTTTTTGCAGGTGTTTTTTTTTTCAGCTCAAACAGCCCCATTGTTTCCTATGGGGGAATCGTGCATGAGCACGTTTTTGAGGCTGGCCGCTTGCGTAAGCAACTCTGGTATCGAGAGTTGAAGCTGCGTTAAATATGCTCTACGCTCCTTTTTTGGAGCCTAACGCAGCCTTTATGTGGACTCTCAATACCAGAGTTATTTTTATTGTGCGGCCAGAAAAAAGCCGGCGTTAGCTTTTCGGGTCATTACCGACAAAACTCCAAATCTAGCCGTTAGTTTGGCGATGTCGGGGGAGCGGCAGATTAGGGGTTAATAACTTTATTTAGTGTCTGCGATGTCGGGCGGCAGTGGACTAGGTATATTTAGACTAGGGGTTTATGTTAGGGTGTTAGGTTTTAACGTAATTTTCTTTTCCCTATAGACATCGTTGGGGTTGCGTTACGGCAATTTGCCATTCCGCAATCGCAGGTGTTTTTTCTGACACTGTCTCCACATTTATGTCTATGGAAGAAAGCGTGAACGAGCATGTCAAAGCAGCCCTTGGGTTTTGTGCGGTATGGAGCTTAACCATACCGCACAACAAGAGAAGGTTTTTCAGTAACTCGTAATGGCAGCGCTATAGAAAAAAATGTTGCGTTATTCACGCACCCGGTATAGCACAAAACTTGTAATCTTGCTGTTTGTTTGAATTTAACTTACAAGTCAGAGTAGGCCTCAGCCTGCAATAGATTGCACACAAATCAATAACCAAGAAAGGTGTTGCCCAATTGTCCTGAAAAATATTTTTCATTCCTGCTGGTCATACTGCCCTTCAGCTCTTGGCTTGGAACATACACTTTCAGTATATCACCCCTGTACCTACAATCTTACGGTCATTAAAGGGACATTAAACACTTTGAGATGGTAATATAAAATGCTAAATTGTATATATAAAACACCTCTGCAATATACTTTCTTTAATTATTTTGTCCTCTTTGCCTGTAATTCCATTCTGAAATTGTGAGCTTTTCAGTTCCTGTTAGAAATGGAAGTGCAGAACACTGTTAAATCCAGCACAACCATTGGCTGCACACTCTAGTGACCTATTTATAATGGTCCCTAATTGGCCACAGCAGAGAAGGTAACACAAGTTACAACATGGCAGCTCCCAGTGTTTTATAGACACTAAAACTTTACACTTATTTTGTCACTTTTTAAACAACTAATGAAACTTTAAAAAATACATCTACATGTTAGTCATGGACTCATCTTTTCTTTGTATGTATCATTCTATCTAGCATGTATTTAGTGTTTAATGTCCCTTTAAGGGGTTACATTTAGGACTTGTGACAGTTGTCACTAATGTCATTAGGTTTTAAAAGTGCTAATTAAAATGAGTTTCTGGTGCCTTTATTTGTATTTTCTTCTCTGCTTGCTGGAAGTTTCCTTCCTGCCCTCAGATAACCTACAAGTTGTCATTACAGATTTCGTGGCATTTTCATTATGGCTCAGAACGCACGTCTGTTTTTTCAAGTTGCCATTTCACTTTTAGATTGTTGTTTTAGTGGAGGAGAAATGGAACACCCCTTCAGAAATGGGAAGAATGGCATGTTCTATAAACACCTCTCTACCATTCCCTCCCCCAATCTCGCCTCATCTCTGTTTCATGGCAACTACCAATCATAAGTGTCC
>NC_069503.1:1134475514-1134480514 GCF_027579735.1 Bombina bombina
GGGAGACTTCCCCAGGGTCATAATAATTTGCATACAAAGAGAGAAGCGCTCTACCAGGAACGAACAACAGCTCAGTGGCTTGTTCTATGGCGATTTACCACCCGGAGGCAGCCTCTTTAGACCAGTGTGCTTTTCACAGAAGAAAACTTTCCTGAAGTATATCAGTCTGATCCCGCCAAGTAAGGTCAGTCCAGCCCCGAAATACCAGGCAATTCTCCTCTGAACAAGGAACATGACAACCCCAGACAATCGTTTCGGCCTCCTATGGGCCTCGTCAGTGAGGTGCAGCCACATTCCTCTAAGCACACTGGGCAAGGAGTCCACGTCTGGTTTCCCCCATCACCCATAGGGAGACTTCCCCAGGGTCATAATAATTTGCATACAAAGAGAGAAGCGCTCTACCAGGAACGAATAACAGCTCAGTGGCTTGTTCTATGGCGATTTACCAACCGGAGGCAGCCTCTTTTAGACCAGTGTGCTTTTCACAGAAGAAAACTTTCCTGAAGTATATCAGTCTGATCCCGCCAAGTAAGGTCAGTCCAGCCCCGAAATACCAGGCAATTCTCCTCTGAACAAGGAACATGACAACCCCAGACGATCGTTTCGGTCTCCTATGGGCCTCGTCAGTGAGGTGCAGCCACATTCCTCTAAGCACACTGGGCAAGGAGTCCACGTCTGGTTTCCCCCATCACCCATAGGGAGACTTCCCCAGGGTCATAATAATTTGCATACGAAGAGAGAAGCGATCTACCAGGAACGAACAACAGCTCAGTGGCTTGTTCTATGGCGATTTACCACCCGGAAGCAGCCTCTTTTAGACCAGTGTGCTTTTCACAGAAGAAAACTTTCCTGAAGTATATCAGTCTGATCCCGCCAAGTAAGGTCAGTCCAGCCCCGAAATAGCAGGCAATTCTCCTCTGAACAAGGAACATGACAACCCCAGACGATCGTTTCGGCCTCCTATGGGCCTCGTCAGTGAGGTGCAGCCACATTCCTCTAAGCACACTGGGCAAGGAGTCCACGTCTGGTTTCCCCCATCACCCATAGGGAGATTTCCCCAGGGTCATAATAATTTGCATACAAAGAGAGAAGCGCTCTACCAAGAACGAACAACAGTTCAGTGGCTTGTTCTATGGCGATTTACCACCCGGAAGCAGCCTCTTTTAGACCAGTGTGCTTTTCACAGAAGAAAACTTTCCTGAAGTATATCAGTCTGATCCTGCCAAGTAAGGTCAGTCCAGCCCCAAAATACCAGGCAATTCTCCTCTGAACAAGGAACATGACAACCCCAGACGATCGTTTCGGCCTCCTATGGGCCTCGTCAGTGAGGTGCAGCCGCATTCCTCTAAGCACACTGGGCAAGGAGTCCACGTCTGGTTTCCCCCATCACCCATAGGGAGACTTCCCCAGGGTCATAATAATTTGCATACAAAGAGAGAAGCGCTCTACCAGGAACGAACAACAGCTCAGTGGCTTGTTCTATGGCGATTTACCACCCGGAAGCAGCCTCTTTTAGACCAGTGTGCTTTTCACCAGTGTGCTTTTGTATGCAAATTATTATGACCATGGGCAAGTCTCCCTATGGGTGATGGGGGAAACCAGACGTGGACTCCTTGCCCAGTGTGCTTAGAGGAATGTGGCTGCACCTCACTGACGAGGCCCATAGGAGGCCGAAACGATTGTCTGTTCAGAGGAGAATTGCCTGGTATTTCGGGGCTGGACTGACCTTACTTGGCGGGATCAGACTGATATACTTCAGGAAAGTTTTCTTCTGTGAAAAGCACACTGGTCTTAAAGAGGCTGCCTCCGGGTGGTAAATTGCCATAGAACAAGCCACTGAGCTGTTGTTCGTTCCTGGTAGAGCGCTTCTCTCTTTGTATGCAAATTATTATGACCCTGGGGAAGTCTCCCTATGGGTGATGGGGGAAACCAGACGTGGACTCCTTGCCCAGTGTGCTTAGAGGAATGTGGCTGCACCTCACTGACGAGGCCCATAGGAGGCCGAAACGATCGTCTGGGGTTGTCATGTTCCTTGTTCAGAGGAGAATTGCCTGGTATTTCGGGGCTGGACTGACCTTACTTGGTAAATCGCCATAGAACAAGCCACTGAGCTGTTGTTCGTTCCTGGTAGAGCGCTTCTCTCTTTGTATGCAAATTATTATGACCCTGGGGAAGTCTCCCTATGGGTGATGGGGGAAACCAGACGTGGACTCCTTGCCCAGTGTGCTTAGAGGAATGTGGCTGCACCTCACTGACGAGACCCATAGGAGGCCGAAACGATCGTCTGGGGTTGTCATGTTCCTTGTTCAGAGGAGAATTGCCTGGTATTTTGGGGCTGGACTGACCTTACTTGGCGGGATCAGACTGATATACTTCAGGAAAGTTTTCTTCTGTGAAAAGCACACTGGTCTAAAAGAGGCTGCTTCCGGGTGGTAAATCGCCATAGAACAAGCCACTGAGCTGTTGTTCGTTCCTGGTAGAGCGCTTCTCTCTTTGTATGCAAATTATTATGACCCTAGGGAAGTCTCCCTATGGGTGATGGGGGAAACCAGACGTGGACTCCTTGCCCAGTGTGCTTAGAGGAATGTGGCTGCACCTCACTGACGAGGCCCATAGGAGGCCAAAACGATCGTCTGGGGTTGTCATGTTCCTTGTTCAGAGGAGAATTGCCTGCTATTTCGGGGCTGGACTGACCTTACTTGGCGGGATCAGACTGATATACTTCAGGAAAGTTTTCTTCTGTGAAAAGCACACTGGTCTAAAAGAGGCTGCTTCCGGGTGGTAAATCGCCATAGAACAAGCCACTGAGCTGTTGTTCGTTCCTGGTAGATCGCTTCTCTCTTCGTATGCAAATTATTATGACCCTGGGGAAGTCTCCCTATGGGTGATGGGGGAAACCAGACGTGGACTCCTTGCCCAGTGTGCTTAGAGGAATGTGGCTGCACCTCACTGACGAGGCCCATAGGAGGCCGAAACGATCGTCTGGGGTTGTCATGTTCCTTGTTCAGAGGAGAATTGCCTGGTATTTCGGGGCTGGACTGACCTTACTTGGCGGGATCAGACTGATATACTTCAGGAAAGTTTTCTTCTGTGAAAAGCACACTGGTCTAAAAGAGGCTGCTTCCGGGTGGTAAATCGCCATAGAACAAGCCACTGAGCTGTTGTTCGTTCCTGGTAGAGCGCTTCTCTCTTTGTATGCAAATTATTATGACCCTGGGGAAGTCTCCCTATGGGTGATGGGGGAAACCAGATGTGGACTCCTTGCCCAGTGTGCTTAGAGGAATGTGGCTGCACCTCACTGACGAGGCCCATAGGAGGCCGAAACGATTGTCTGGGGTTGTCATGTTCCTTGTTCAGAGGAGAATTGCCTGGTATTTCGGGGCTGGACTGACCTTACTTGGCGGGATCAGACTGATATACTTCAGGAAAGTTTTCTTCTGTGAAAAGCACACTGGTCTAAAAGAGGCTGCTTCCGGGTGGTAAATCGCCATAGAACAAGCCACTGAGCTGTTGTTCGTTCCTGGTAGAGCGCTTCTCTCTTTGTATGCAAATTATTATGACCCTGGGGAAGTCTCCCTATGGGTGATGGGGGAAACCAGATGTGGACTCCTTGCCCAGTGTGCTTAGAGGAATGTGGCTGCACCTCACTGACGAGGCCCATAGGAGGCCGAAACGATTGTCTGGGGTTGTCATGTTCCTTGTTCAGAGGAGAATTGCCTGGTATTTCGGGGCTGGACTGACCTTACTTGGCGGGATCAGACTGATATACTTCAGGAAAGTTTTCTTCTGTGAAAAGCACACTGGTCTAAAAGAGGCTGCTTCCGGGTGGTAAATCGCCATAGAACAAGCCACTGAGCTGTTGTTTGTTCCTGGTAGAGCGCTTCTCTCTTTGTATGCAAATTATTATGACCCTGGGGAAGTCTCCCTATGGGTGATGGGGGAAACCAGACGTGGACTCCTTGCCCAGTGTGCTTAGAGGAATGTGGCTGCACCTCACTGACGAGGCCTATAGGAGGCCGAAACGATCTTATGGGGTTGTCATGTTCCTTGTTCAGAGGAGAATTGCCTGGTATTTCGGGGCTGGACTGACCTTACTTGGCGGGATCAGACTGATATACTTCAGGAAAGTTTTCTTCTGTGAAAAGCAAACTGGTCTAAAAGAGGCTGCTTCCGGGTGGTAAATCGCCATAGAACAAGCCACTGAGCTGTTGTTCGTTCCTGGTAGAGCGCTTCTCTCTTTGTATGCAAATTATTATGACCCTGGGGAAGTCTCCCTATGGGTGATGGGGGAAACCAGACGTGGACTCCTTGCCCAGTGTGCTTAGAGGAATGTGGCTGCACCTCACTGACGAGGCCCATAGGAGGCCGAAACGATCGTCTGGGGTTGTCATGTTCCTTGTTCAGAGGAGAATTGCCTGCTATTTCGGGGCTGGACTGACCTTACTTGGCGGGATCAGACTGATATACTTCAGGAAAGTTTTCTTCTGTGAAAAGCACACTGGTCTAAAAGAGGCTGCTTCCGGGTGGTAAATTGCCATAGAACAAGCCACTGAGCTGTTGTTCGTTCCTGGTAGAGCGCTTCTCTCTTTGTATGCAAATTAAATAGTTAATAACCTAGTTAAAATAAATACAAACTTGCCTGTAAAATAAAAATAAACCCTAAGATAGCTACAATGTAACTATTAGTTATATTGTAGCTAGCTTAGGGTTTATTTTACAGGTAAGTATTTAGTTTTAAATAGGAATAATTTATTTAATGATAGGAATATTTATTTAGATTTATTGTAATTATATTTAAGTTAGGGGGTGTTAGGGTTAGACGTAGGTTTAGGGGTTAATAAATTTAATATAGTGGCGGCGACGTTGGGGGCGGCAGATTAGGGGTTAATAAATGTAGGTAGGTTGTGGCGACATTGGGGGCGGCAGATTAGGGGTTAATAAATATAATGTAGGTGTCAGCGATGTTGGGGGCAGCAGATTAGGGGTTCATAAGTATAATG
>NC_069503.1:1134485514-1134615514 GCF_027579735.1 Bombina bombina
CCAAAAAAAATCAAAGTCCAAAAATCCCAGAAAAACAATCTTTGGCGTTTAGTGCCCTATCACATATAAGTAAGCTTTAGGGACATTGGGGTTTAAATAATATCCTTGTGATATGCTATGTGACACCCCCAGTTTCCATATATATTCTAGACATAGGGTGCTATTACCTATAGCCTAGACATAGGACTCTATTACCTATAGCCTAGACATAGGGCACTATTACCTATAGCCTAGACATAGGGCACTATTACCTACAGCCTAGACATAGGACTCTATTACCTATAGCCTAGACATAGGGCACTATTACCTACAGCCTAGACATAGGACTCTATTACCTATAGCCTAGACATAGGGCACTATTACCTATAGCCTAGACATAGGACTCTATTACCTATAGCCTAGACATAGGGCACTATTACCTATAGCCTAGACATAGGACTCTATTACCTATAGCCTAGACATAGGGTGCTATAACCTATAGCCTAGACATAAGGCTCTATTACCTATAGCCTAGATATAGGACTCTATTACCTATAGCCTAGACATATGACTCTATTACCTATAGCCTAGACATAGTGCTCTATTACCTATAGTATAGATATAAGGCTCTATTACCTATAGTATAGACATAGGGCTCTATTACCTATAGCTTAGACATATGACTCTATTACCTATAGCCTAGACATAGTGCTCTATTACCTATAGCCTAGACATAGGACTCTATTACCTATAGCCTAGACATAGGACTATATTACCTATAGCCTAGACATAGGGCACTATTACCTATAGCCTAGACATAGGACTCTATTACCTATAGCCTAGACATAGGGCACTATTACCTATAGCCTAGACATAGGACTCTATTACCTATAGCCTAGACATAGGGCACTATTACCTATAGCCTAGACATAGGACTCTATTACCTATAGCCTAGACATAGGGTGCTATAACCTATAGCCTAGACATACGGCTCTATTACCTATAGCCTAGATATAGGACTCTATTACCTATAGCCTAGACATATGACTCTATTACCTATAGCCTAGACATAGTGCTCTATTACCTATAGTATAGACATAGGGCTCTATTACCTATAGTATAGACATAGGGCTCTATTACCAATAGCTTGGACATATGACTCTATTACCTATAGTATAGACATAGTGCTCTATTACCTATAGTAAAGACATAGTGCTCTATTACCTATAGTATAGACATAGTGCTCTATTACCTATAGCCTAGACATAGTGCTCTATTACCTATAGTCTAGACATAGTGCTCTATTACCTATAGTATAGACATAGGGCTCTATTACCAATAGCCTGGACATATGACTCTATTACCTATAGTCTAGACATAGGGCTCTATTACCTATAGCCTAGACATAGTGCTCTATTACCTATAGTCTAGACATAGGGCTCTATTACCTATAGCCTAGACATAGGGCTATATTACCTATAGCCTAGACATAGGAATCTATTACCTATAGCCTAGACATAGGGCTCTATTACCTATAGCCTAGACATAGGGCTCTATTACCTATAGCCTAGACATAGGGCGCTATTACCTATAGCCTAGACATCGGGCGCTATTACCTATAGCCTAGACATCGGGCGCTATTACCTATAGCCTAGACATAGTGCTCTGTTACCTATAGTCTAGACATAGGGCTCTATTATCTATAGCCTAGACATAGGGCTCTATTACCTATAGTCTAGACATATTGCTCTATTACCTATAGCCTAGACATAGGGTGATATTGCCTATAGCCTAGACATAGGGGGATATTGCCTATAGCCTAGACATAGGGTGCTATTACTTATGACCTAGACATACAGTGCTATTACCTATGGCCTAAGCATAGGGTGCTATTGCTTATGACCCAGACAAAGGGTGTTATTACCTATAGCCTAGACATAGAGTGCAATTACCTATAGCCTAGACATAGGGTGCAATTACCTATAGCCTAGACATAGGGTGCTATTACCTATAGCCTAGACATAGAGTGCACTTACCTATAGCCTAGGCATAGGGTGCTATTACCTATAGCCTTGACATAGGGCACTATTACCTATAGCCTAGACATAGGGTGCTATTACCTATAGCCTAGACATAGGGTGCTATTACCTATAGCCTAGACATAGGGTGTTATTACCTATAGCCTAAACATAGGGTGCTATTACCTATAGCCTAAACATAGGGTGCTATTACCTATAGCCTAGACATAGGGTGCTATTACCTATAGCCTAGACATAGGGTGTTATTACCTATAGCCTAGACAAAGGGTGTTATTACCTATAGCCTAGACATAGAGTGCACTTACCTATAGCCTTGACATAGGGCACTATTACCTATAGCCTAGACATAGGGTGCTATTACCTATAGCCTAGACATAGGGTGCTATTACCTATAGCCTAGACATAGGGTGCTATTACCTATAGCCTAGACATAGGGTGCTATTACCTATAGCCTAAACATAGGGCACTATTACCTATAGCCTAGACATATGGTGCTATTACCTATAGCCTAGACATAGGGTGCTATTACCTATAGCCTAGACATAGGGTGCTATTACCTATAGCCTAGACATAGGGTGCTATTACCTATAGCCTAAACATAGGGTGCTATTACCTATAGCCTAGACATAGGGTGCTATTACCTATAGCCTAGACATAGGGTGCTATTACCTATAGCCTAGACATAGGGTGCTATTACCTATAGCCTAAACATAGGGTGCTATTACATATAGTTTAGACATAGGTGCCATTACCTATGGTCTGGAGGTAGAGTGCTGTTACTTATTGCATTGATGTAGGGTACTATATTCTATTGTTTAGAAGTAGAGTACTATTATCTATGGCAGAGCTGTAGGTGCTATTACCTTCTGACTAGATGTAAGGGGCCATACTTATGGCCTAGATGTGGGGTACTATTATCTAAGGCCTAAAGGTGGGATACTGTTACCTTTGGTCTACACACAGAGTGCTATTACCTATGACCTAGAGGTGGGGTACTGTTACTTTTGCCCTAGATGTAAGGGGCCATTACCTAAGGCCTAGAGGTGGGGTAATATTACCCTTGGCCTACACATAGGGTGCTATGGTTTAGAGGTGGGGTACTGTTACATTTGGCCTAGACGAAAGGTGCAATTACCTATGACCTAGAGGTGGGGGTCTGTTATCTTTGGCCTGGATGTAGGTTGCTAATAGCTATGACCTAGAGGTGGGGTACTGTTACTTTTGGGGGTAGAAGCAGAGTGCTATTGCCTATGAGATTGAGGTGATGTACTGCTGTCTAGAGCCTAGATTTAGGGTGCAATTACCTATGACCCAGAGGTGGGGTACTGTTACCTTTGGGCTACATGCAGGGTGCTATTACCTATGACCTAGAAGTGGGGTATTGTTATATATGGCCTAGACATAGGTTGCAATTACCAATGACCTAGAGGCGGGGTACTGCTATCTTTGGGCTAAACATTGGTTTCTATTACCTATGACCTCGAGGTGTGGTATTTACCTATGGTCTAGACATAGGGTGCAATTACCTATGACCTAGAAGTGGGGTACTGTTACCTTTGGGTTAGATGCAGGGTGGTTTTTCCTATGATCTAGAGGTGAGGTACTGTTACCTTTGGCCTAGACATAGGTTGCTATTACCCATGACCTAGAGGTGAGGTACTGTTATCTTTGGCCTAGACGTAGGGTGCAATTACCTATGACCTAGAGGTGGGGGACTGTTACCTTTGTCTAGACTTAGGGTGCTATTTATCTATCATCTAGAGGTGGGGCACTGTTACCTTTGGCCTTGATGCAGGGTGCTATTACCGAGGGCCTAGAGGTGGGGTACTGTTACTTTTGGTCTATATACAGGTTGCTATTATCTATTACATAGAAGTGCGGTAATCTTACCTTTTTACCAATGGTCTAGAACAATTTTAATAATTAGCTCTACAGAACCAATCTGATGTGTAAAGTAGTATAAAATATAAAGCACAAAGTGTAAATGTAGCAAAACTCTCATATCACACACTGGGCTTGTCTCTCCTTCACATCCAGACATTTAGTGACACCTCTTAAAGAAGTATAGCAAAATATGAGAAAAGGAGAGGGAAACACAAGAGAAAGGGAAATTAGAGATAGAGCAGAAGCAATTAGTAGCAGGAAAAAGTAAAAAGGTAAAACTAAAAGAGGGTTGGAGGTGAGAGGGAAAGAAATAGAAGAGACAGACAGGAGATGGGTTAAAAATGTTTAATGGCAACTAAAGAAGATGATATAAGTAGAAGAATGAGAAACAGAGACATCACAGGATGTAGAGACAGACAATGAAAAGAAAGAGCAAAAGAAGAGAAAGAGGGAGAAAAGGCGAAAGGGCAAGAGAGGGAGAAACAAAGAGAGAGTAAGAAAGATAGAGAAGAAGACAGGGAGAAGGACATAAAAGGCGAGAGGGCAAGAAAGGGAGAAACAAAGGGAGAGGAAGAAAGATAGAGAAGAAGACAGGGAGAAGGACATAAAAGGCAAGAGGAAGAAAGATAGAGAAGAAGACAGGGAGAAGGACATAAAAGGCGAGAGGGCAAGAAAGGGAGAAACAAAGGGAGAGGAAGAAAGATAGAGAAGAAGACAGGGAGAAGGACATAAAAGGCAAGAGGGCAAGAAAGGGAGAAACAAAGGGAGAGGAAGAAAGATAGAGAAGACAGGGAGAAGGACATAAAAGGCGAGAGGGCAAGAAAGGGAGAAACAAAGGGAGAGGAAGAAAGATAGAGAAGAAGACAGGGAGAAGGACATAAAAGGCAAGAGGAAGAAAGATAGACAAGAAGACAGGGAGAAGGACATAAAAGGCAAGAGGAAGAAAGATAGAGAAGAAGACAGGGAGAAGGACATAAAAGGCAAGAGGAAGAAAGATAGAGAAGAAGACAGGGAGAAGGACATAAAAGGCAAGAGGAAGAAAGATAGAGAAGAAGACAGGGAGAAGGACATAAAAGGCTTGAGGGCAAGAAAGGGAGAAACAAAGAGTGAGGAAGAAAGATAGAGAAGAAGACAGGGAGAAGGACACAAAAGGCGAGAGGGCAAGAGAGGGAGAAACAAAGAGAGAGGAAGAAAGATAGAGAAGAAGATAGGGAGACTGACACAAAAGGTGATAAGAGGAAGCAGGTTCTTCAGAGACAGAGAAGAGACAGATACAGAGAAAGAGATTCTCATAAAGAGAGATAGAGTGGCAGAGAAAAAGAGATAAAAACAAAGTAACAGAGAGAGGGAGACAGAGCAATTTAAAGATGGAGAATAACAGAAGAGAAAGACACACAAAGAGATAACAGAGAAGAGACTTTACGTCAGTGTAACAGGCAAATAGACCATAATTCAATCGAGCTAGTGTATCTCAACTGTCCACACTGCTCTAGATTGTGTAACCGTCTGTGACCGAGAGCGTGGTCAGTGCTCCAGGAGCCCTGGAAATGCCACTGGCAAACCCCCTAGATACTGGGCCCTTTGTTTGACCACTCAGTCCACCCCTGATCTGGATCTTCCATGGATAGGAAGATGATTTAGTGAGTTCCAGATCACCCGAGCATTAAATGTAAAGTATTGGAAATATGGACACTGATGTACAATGGCACCAGTAGGGCAATCTCCCCTGATCTAAGCTAATCCTGAGACTGTAATCATGTTAGAGCCTCTACTGTAAGATAAGGAAAGGGGAGTGGTGCTGTGCAAACTAATGAGGGAAATAACCCAAGACAGGCTGCACTTTTTAGCACTTAGATGTGGAGAGAACAAAATGTGGGTAATAAAATATAACTTTTAATAGAAATAGATTAAAAATAGGGACCCAGTGTGAAACACTTTAAAAACAATCAAAGATCTGTTGGTAATATTCCTGTTGATACACTATATTTATTAATTAAAGACAGGAATGTATACTGTGTGGTGTAGTGTGAAATGCAGAGACACAGATAACTGCCTTATATAATAGACAATAGTCCCGACTACTAAAGCCCAGTGGCTAAGAGGAAGGGGGAAGGAGGGAGATTCAGTTTTATATTGTATTTGTGTTATTTGCAGATATGGCATATTACTCAATATAGAGTCTTATTAGAGTAATGACATATTATAAGAACACCATGTACTGCTGCTACTCATAACATTAGTATAAATTGTCTATATAGTATGATAATAAAATTCGACAACACTTGAGAGTCTCAGGTTAAAGCTATATATGAGTGATCTGGATCTTCCATGGATAGGAAGATGATTTAGTGAGTTCCAGATCACCCGAGCATTAAATGTAAAGTATGCTTGAGGTCTCAGCTTTCTTTCAAAGAGAATCCATGATTGTCCATAGTGGCTGCCAGATATGGAAATCTTGAATGTCAACAGGTTACTTAGCCAGGACATGCCCAGTCAAGCAAACTAAACAATGGCATATAATACATACACCCGACTGTGGGCTAAATTATAGTCTGAATTAGTTCAAAGTTAACCATCTTCTACACCATCATTAACCTAATCAATATTGAGATAACGACTTCACACCTTTCATTCAATTTCAGGGCTGGGATATAATATGAGAGACTACTAAAATCCTGTTGTGAGCGTTTGATAATCCTCACCTGGGATACGTAACATTCTACGCTCTTATTGCTGCAATAAACAAACTAAAAGAACGTTGTGCTATGTAGAAATTGCGCTTTTTTAAGTCTGACTCTACATTATAAGAGCTGATCAATACATACAAGCAGCATTTAAACAAACAAGAAACCTTTTACATTTTGAAAGCTCTGGCAGCTAAAAGGTAATCACCAATGATATCCCCTAGAGAGAGAAGCACAGTGCGGAACACAGGATATTGCACACAGTAATTGCCGTACAACGTAGTTATTGGTCAGCTAATCACTGCTCAGATTCACCACCATATTAGACCAAATAAAGAAATAACAAGGTAGTTATACATACATGAATAGGGTTTATAGAAGGAGCCCTTTGTATTGCATATTATAGACTACATTACAAGTGGTGTGCTATTTAGCTCTTTGTGCGCTAACATCACCAGAAGTAATTGTTTGCGATCACAGGTTAGCGCTCGTTTTACAAGTTAAAATAAAAAATGTTTGCGCTCGAGCAAAACCCAATGCATAAAGGACCTAATCTATCACGGCTGTGTTAAAGGGACAGTCTACTTCAAAATTGTTATTGTTTAAGAAGATAGATAATCCCTTTATTACCCATTCCCCAGTTATGTACAACCAACATAGTTATATTAATATACTTTTAACCTCTGTGATTACCTTGTATCTAAGCCTCTTCTGACAGCCCCCTGATCGCATGACTTTTTATTTATTATCTATTGATTTGCATTTTAGCCAATTAGAGCAGTATCATGCACAACTCGAAGCACAATCGGCTAGATTATGAGTCTTGCGTTAGCCTTAAAAAGCAGCGTTGAGAGGTCCCAACGCTGCTTTTTAACGGCCGCTGGTATTACGAGTCTGCAGGTACAGGTGTACCGGTCACTTTTTCTCTGTGACTCGAGCATACCGCAAATCCCCTTACGTCAATTGCGTATCCTATCTTTTTAATGGGATTTGCCTAACGCCGGTATTACGAGTCTTGGAGAAAGTGAGCGTTAGACCCTCTCCTGTCAAGACTCCTACCGCATTTAAAGTCAGTAGTTAAGAGTTTTATGGGCTAACACCGGAACATAAAACTCTTAAAGGGCCACTAAACCCAAAATCTTTCTTTCATGATTCAGATAGAGAATAGAAATTTAAACAACATTACAATTTGCTTCTATTATTTATTTTGCTTCATTTTTTAGATATCCTTAGTTGAAGAAAAAGCAAAGCACATGGTGAGCCAATCACACGAGGCTTCTATGTGCAGCAACCAATCAGCTGCTGCTGAGCATATCTAGATATGCTTTTCAGCAAAGAATATCAAGAGAATAAAACAAATTAGATAATATAAGTAAATTAGAAAGATGTTTAAAATTGCATTATCTTTCTAAATCATGAAAGAAAAAATGTGGGTGTCATGTCCCTTTAACTAAAGTGCTAAAAAGTACACTAACACCCATAAACTACCTATTAACCCCTAAACCGAGCCCCCCACATCGCAAACAGTTAACTAAAGTTTTTAACCCCTAATCTGCCGACCGGACATCGCCGCCACTTCAAAAAATATATTAACCCCTAAACCGCCGCACTACATTTTATTAACCCCTAATCTGCCGTCCCTAACATCACTGACACCTACCTACATTTATTAACCCCTAATCTGCCGCCCACAACGTCGCCGCCACTATATTAAATGTATTAACCCCTAAACCTAAGTCTAACCCTAACACCTCCCTAACTTAAATATAAATTAAATAAAACAAAATAAAATAAAATTACTACAATTAAATAAATTATTCCTATTTAAAACTAAATACCTATAAAATAAACCCTAAGATAGCTACAATATAACTAATAGTTACATTGTAGCTAGCTTAGGGTTTATTTTTATTTTACAGGCAAGTTTGTATTTATTTTAACTAGGTACAATAGTTATTAAATAGTTATTAACTATTTAATAACTTCTTAGTTAAAATACAAACAAATTTACCTGTAAAATAAAACCTAACCTAAATTACAATTACACCTAACACTACACTAATAATTAAAATAATTTCCTAAATTAACTACAATAAACTACAATTAAATTAAATAAACTAAAGTACGAAACCCCCCCCCACTAAATTACAGAAAATAATAAAATAATTACAAGAATTTTAAACTAATTACACCTAATCTAATCCCCCTAATAAAATAAAAAAGCCCCCCAAAATAATAAAAATCAAGTTTTTTATATACTAAATTACAAATAGCCCTTAAAAGGGCTCTTTGCGGGGCATTGCACCAAAGTAATCAGCTCTTTTACCTGTAAAAAAAAATACAATACCCCCCCCAACATTAAAACCCACCACCCACACACCCAACCCTACTCTAAAACCCTTCCAATCCCCCCTTAATAAAACCTAACACTAACCCCTTGAAGATAACCCTTTCTTGAGACGTCTTCACCCAGCCGGGCACAAGTGGTCCTCCAGAGGGGCAGAAGTCTTCATCCGATCCGAGCAGAAGAGGA
The DNA here is from genome assembly GCF_027579735.1 of Bombina bombina. NCBI lineage: Eukaryota > Metazoa > Chordata > Amphibia > Anura > Bombinatoridae > Bombina > Bombina bombina. Next base: position 1,134,494,634 of record NC_069503.1, read on the forward strand.
CCTCCAGACAGGCAGAAGTCTTTATCCAGGCGGCATCTTCTATCTTCATCCATCCGGAGCGGAGCGGGTCCATCTTCAAGCCAGCCGACGCAGAGCATCCTCTTCTTACGACGACTCCCTATGAATGAAGGTTCCTTTAAATAACGTCATCCAAGATTGCGTCCCTTGAATTCCGATTGGCTGATAGGATTCTATCAGCCAATCGGAATTAAGGTAGGAAAAATCTTATTGGCTGATCCAATCAGCCAATAGAATTGAGCTTGCATTCTATTGGCTGATTGGAACAGCCAATAAAATGCAAGCTCAATCCTACTGGCTGATTGGATCAGCCAATAGGATTGAACTTCAATCACCCAAAATAAAACAACTACCCTACAATAAACTACAAATAGCCCTTAAAAGGGTCTTTTGTAGGAAATTACCCTAAAGAAATCAACTCTTTTACCTGAAAAAAGACCCACCACTCAACCAACCCCCCAAAATAAAAAAACAACTCTAACAAAAACCTAAGCTACCCATTGCCCTGAAAAGGGCATTTGTATGGGCATTGCCCTTAAAAGGGCATTTGGCTCTTTTTCTTGCCCTTAAAAAGGGCATTTAGCTCTTAAGAAAAGCCCAAACCCTAATAAAAAAAAAACCCAAGCAAAAAAACTAATAAAACAGTACACTAACCCCGACGATCCACTTACATTTTCTGAAATCCGGACATCCAGGCAGCGAGAAATCTTCATCCAGGCGGTGAGGTCTTTATCCAAGCGGCATCTTTTATCGGCATGGAGCGGGTCCATCCTGAAGACATCCGCACAGAGCATCCTCTTCATACGGTTGCCGCTGTACACTGAATCTTCAATGCAAAGGAGGCTTTTCAAAATGGCGTCCCTTGCATTCCTATTGGCTGATTTGATTTTTGAAATTCAAATCAGCCAATAGGATAAGATCTACTGAAATACTATTAGCTGATTTGAATAGACAATTGAATTTCAGTAGCTCTTTATTTTTTTAGTAGTGTTAGGTTTTTTTAATGATTAATTTAGTTGATTTAATTTGTAGTTATTTTAATTTTAGTATAATAGTAATATTAGTTTAAAATAGAGTTTAAACTTAGTTTTTTTTTAATTTTCCCAGGTAAGTTTTTATTTACTTTAAGATAGGGATATTGTAATTTTAATATAAAGTTAGGGGGTTGTTAGGTTTAGGGGTTAATCGTTTAATTACATTTTTTGCGATATGGGGGGCTGTCGGATTAGGGGTTAATAGGTTTATTTAGTGGCAGTGATGAGGGAGGCCAGAGGTTTAGGGGTTAATAACTTTATTTAGTGGTGGTGATGTCGGGGAGCTGCGGAATAGGGGTTAATATCTTTATTATAGTGTGGGCAATGTGGTGTGGGGGAATAGGGTTAATAACTTTATTATAATGGCAGCGATATTGGGAGCGGCAGATTAGGGGTTAATAAGTTTATGTAGGTGTCGGCGATGTAGGGGGCAGCATATTAGGGGTGTTTAGACTTTATGGGGTTTATGTTAGGGTGTTAGGTTTAAACATAACTTTTTTTCCCCATAGACATCAATGGGGTTGCGTTACGGAGCTTTTCATTCCGCTCTTCAACCTAACAATCTATCCTCATTGATGTCTATGGGGAAAGCGTGCACGAGCATGTCAAAGCAGCGCTTGGATTTTGTGCGGTATGAAGCTCATCGCCACCATATCGCACAGACAACGCGGCTTTTCAAAAACTTGTAATGGCAGCGCTATGGAGGGTGAAATACCGCAACTTTTGTTGCGTTCATTTGCACCCTCTATAGCGCAAAACTTGTAATCTAGGTGCTTTTAAACAATAACAATTCTGGTGCAGACTATTCTCCCCATATACTTCAATGGAGAGTGCTTTTAATAAAAACTAACACTTATTGCTTGCGCACTAACCCAACAGGAGTTATACCTATAGCGCTAACCCGAAGGGGACTAGCAGATACATCTACATTTCACCTGAGGACGGCTGTTTATTACACAAGGAGCAGCACACTGTATACCAGGGCACTAGCAGATAAATCTACATTTCCCCTGAGGGCGGCTGTTTATCACACAAGGAGCAGCACACTGTATACCAGGGCACTAGCAGATAAATCTACATTTCACCTGAGGACGGCTGTTTATCACACAAGGAGCAGCACACTGTATACCAGGGTACTAGCAGATAAATCTACATTTCACCTGAGGACGGCTGTTTATCACACAAGGAGCAGCACACTGTATACCAGGGCACTAGCAGATAAATCTACATTTCACCTGAGGACGGCTGTTTATTACACAAGGAGCAGCACACTGTATACCAGGGTACTAGCAGATAAATCTACATTTCACCTGAGGACGGCTGTTTATTACACAAGGAGCAGCACACTGTATACCAGGGTACTAGCAGATAAATCTACATTTCACCTGAGGACGGCTGTTTATCACACAACGAGCAGTACACTGTATAACAGGGTACTAGCAGATAAATCTACATTTCACCTGAGGACGGCTGTTTATTACACAAGCAGCAGCACACTGTATACCAGGGCACTAGCAGATAAATCTACATTTCACCTGAGGACGGCTGTTTATTACACAAGGAGCAGCACACTGTATACCAGGGGACTAGCAGATAAATCTACATTTCACCTGAGGACGGCTGTTTATTACACAAGGAGCAGCACACTGTATACCAGGGCACTAGCAGATAAATCTACATTTCACCTGAGGACGGCTGTTTATTACACAAGGAGCAGCACACTGTATACCAGGGTACTAGCAGATACATCTACATTTCACCTGAGGACGGCTGTTTATTACACAAGGAGCAGCACACTGTACACCAGGGCACTAGCAGATACATCTACATTTCCCCTGAGGACGGCTGTTTATTACACAAGGAGCAGCACACTGTATACCAGGGCACTAGCAGATAAATCTACATTTCACCTGAGGACGGCTGTTTATTACACAAGGAGCAGCACACTGTATACCAGGGCACTAGCAGATAAATCTACATTTCACCTGAGGACGGCTGTTTATTACACAAGGAGCAGCACACTGTATACCAGGGCACTAGCAGATAAATCTACATTTCACCTGAGGACAGCTGTTTATCACACAACGAGCAGCACACTGTATACCAGGGCACTAGCAGATAAATCTACATTTCACCTGAGGACGGCTGTTTATTACACAAGGAGCAGCACACTGTATACCAGGGCACTAGCAGATAAATCTACATTTCACCTGAGGACGGCTGTTTATTACACAAGGAGCAGCACACTGTATACCCGGGGACTGGCAGATAAATCTACATTTCACCTGAGGACGGCTGTTTATCACACAACGAGCAGTACACTGTATACCAGGGTACTAGCAGATAAATCTACATTTCACCTGAGGACGGCTGTTTATTACACAAGGAGCAGCACACTGTATACCAGGGTACTAGCAGATAAATCTACATTTCACCTGAGGACGGCTGTTTATTACACAAGGAGCAGCACACTGTATACCAGGGCACTAGCTGATAAATCTACATTTCACCTGAGGACGGCTGTTTATCACACAACGAGCAGTACACTGTATACCAGGGTACTAGCAGATAAATCTACATTTCACCTGAGGACGGCTGTTTATCACACAAGGAGCAGCACACTGTATACCAGGGCACTAGCAGATAAATCTACATTTCACCTGAGGACGGCTGTTTATTACACAAGGAGCAGCACACTGTATACCAGGGTACTAGCAGATAAATCTACATTTCACCTGAGGACGGCTGTTTATTACACAAGGAGCAGCACACTGTATACAAGGGCACTAGCAGATAAATCTACATTTCACCTGAGGACGGCTGTTTATTACACAAGGAGCAGCACACTGTATACCAGGGCACTAGCAGATAAATCTACATTTCACCTGAGGACGGCTGTTTATTACACAAGGAGCAGCACACTGTATACAAGGGCACTAGCAGATAAATCTACATTTCACCTGAGGACGGCTGTTTATTACACAAGGAGCAGCACACTGTATACCAGGGCACTAGCAGATAAATCTACATTTCACCTGAGGATGGCTGTTTATTACACAAGGAGCAGCACACTGTATACCAGGGCACTAGCAGATAAATCTACATTTCACCTGAGGACAGCTGTTTATCACACAACGAGCAGCACACTGTATACCAGGGTACTAGCAGATAAATCTACATTTCACCTGAGGACGGCTGTTTATCACACAAGGAGCAGCACACTGTATACCAGGGCACTAGCAGATAAATCTACATTTCACCTGAGGACGGCTGTTTATCACACAAGGAGCAGCACACTGTATACCAGGGTACTAGCAGATAAATCTACATTTCACCTGAGGACCGCTGTTTATCACACAAGGAGCAGCACACTGTATACCAGGGTACTAGCAGATAAATCTACATTTCACCTGAGGACGGCTGTTTATCACACAAGGAGCAGCACACTGTATACCAGGGCACTAGCAGATAAATCTACATTTCACCTGAGGACGGCTGTTTATTACACAAGGAGCAGCACACTGTATACCAGGGTACTAGCAGATAAATCTACATTTCACCTGAGGACGGCTGTTTATCACACAAGGAGCAGCACACTGTATACCAGGGGACTAGAAGATAAATCTACATTTCACCTGAGGACGGCTGTTTATTACACAAGGAGCAGCACACTGTATACCAGGGTACTAGAAGATAAATCTACATTTCACCTGAGGACGGCTGTTTATTACACAAGGAGCAGCACACTGTACACCAGGGCACTAGCAGATAAAACATAATTTATGCTTACCTGATAAATTCCTTTCTTCTGTTGTGTGATCAGTCCACGGGTCATCATTACTTCTGGGATATAACTCCTCCCCAACAGGAAATGCAAGAGGATTCACCCAGCAGAGCTGCATATAGCTCCTCCCCTCTACGTCAGTCCCAGTCATTCGACCAAGAATCAACGAGAAAGGAGTAACCAAGGGTGAAGTGGTGACTGGAGTATAATTTAAAAGATATTTACCTGCCTTAAAACAGGGCGGGCCGTGGACTGATCACACAACAGAAGAAAGGAATTTATCAGGTAAGCATAAATTATGTTTTCTTCTGTTATGTGTGATCAGTCCACGGGTCATCATTACTTCTGGGATACCAATACCAAAGCAAAAGTACACGGATGACGGGAGGGATAGGCAGGCTCATTATACAGAAGGAACCACTGCCTGAAGAACCTTTCTCCCAAAAATAGCCTCCGAAGAAGCAAAAGTGTCAAATTTGTAAAATTTGGAAAAAGTATGAAGCGAAGACCAAGTTGCAGCCTTGCAAATCTGTTCAACAGAGGCCTCATTCTTAAAGGCCCAAGTGGAAGCCACAGCTCTAGTGGAGTGAGCTGTAATTCTTTCAGGAGGCTGCTGTCCAGCAGTCTCATAGGCTAAACGTATTATGCTACGAAGCCAAAAAGAGAGAGAGGTAGCAGAAGCTTTTTGACCTCTCCTCTGTCCAGAATAAACGACAAACAGGGAAGAAGTTTGGCGAAAATCTTTAGTTGCCTGCAAGTAGAACTTGAGGGCACGAACTACATCCAGATTGTGTAGAAGACGTTCCTTCTTTGAAGAAGGATTTGGACACAAGGATGGAACAACAATCTCTTGATTGATATTCCTGTTAGTGACTACCTTAGGTAAGAACCCAGGTTTAGTACGCAGAACTACCTTGTCTGAGTGAAAAATCAGATAAGGAGAATCACAATGTAAGGCTGATAACTCAGAGACTCTTCGAGCCGAGGAAATAGCCATTAAAAACAGAACTTTCCAAGATAACAATTTTATATCAATGGAATGAAGGGGTTCAAACGGAACACCCTGTAAAACGTTAAGAACTAAGTTTAAACTCCATGGCGGAGCAACAGCTTTAAACACAGGCTTGATCCTAGCTAAAGCCTGACAAAAGGCCTGGACGTCTGGATTTTCTGACAGACGCCTGTGTAACAAGATGGACAGAGCTGAAATCTGTCCCTTTAATGAACTAGCTGATAGACCCTTTTCTAAACCTTCTTGTAGAAAGGACAATATCCTAGCAATCCTAACCTTACTCCAAGAGTAACCTTTGGATTCGCACCAGTATAGGTATTTACGCCATATTTTATGGTAAATCCTTCTGGTAACAGGCTTCCTAGCCTGTATCAGGGTATCAATAACCGACTCAGAAAAACCACGTTTTGATAAAATCAAGCGTTCAATTTCCAAGCAGTCAGCTTCAGAGAAGTTAGATTTTGATGTTTGAATGGACCCTGTATCAGAAGGTCCTGTCTTAGAGGTAGAGACCAAGGCGGACAGGATGACATGTCCACTAGATCTGCATACCAAGTCCTGCGTGGCCATGCAGGCGCTATTAGAATCACTGATGCTCTCTCCTGTTTGATTTTGGCAATCAATCGAGGAAGCAGCGGGAAGGGTGGGAACACATAAGCCATCCCGAAGTTCCAAGGTGCTGTCAAAGCATCTATCAGAACCGCTCTCGGATCCCTGGATCTGGACCCGTAGAGAGGAAGTTTGGCGTTCTGGCGAGACGCCATGAGATCTATCTCTGGTTTGCCCCAACGTCGAAGTATTTGGGCAAAGACCTCCGGATGAAGTTCCCACTCCCCCGGATGAAAAGTCTGGCGACTCAAGAAATCCGCCTCCCAGTTCTCCACTCCCGGGATGTGGATTGCTGATAGGTGGCAAGAGTGAGACTCTGCCCAGCGAATTATCTTTGATACTTCCATCATTGCTAGGGAGCTTCTTGTCCCTCCCTGATGGTTGATGTAAGCTACAGTCGTGATGTTGTCCGACTGAAACCTGATGAACCCCCGAGTTGTTAATTGGGGCCAAGCCAGAAGGGCATTGAGAACTGCTCTCAATTCCAGGATGTTTATTGGAAGGAGACTCTCCTCCTGATTCCATAGTCCCTGAGCCTTCAGAGAATTCCAGACAGCGCCCCAACCTAGTAGGCTGGCGTCTGTTGTTACAATTGTCCATTCTGGCCTGCTGAATGGCATCCCCCTGGACAGGTGTGGCCGATAAAGCCACCATAGAAGAGAATTTCTGGTCTCTTGATTCAGATTCAGAGTAGGGGACAAATCTGAGTAATCCCCGTTCCACTGACTTAGCATGCACAATTGCAGCGGTCTGAGGTGTAGGCGTGCAAAAGGTACTATGTCCATTGCCGCTACCATTAAGCCGATCACCTCCATGCATTGAGCTACTGACGGGTGTTGAATGGAATGAAGGACACGGCATGCATTTTGAAGTTTTGTTAACCTGTCTTCTGTCAGGTAAATCTTCATTTCTACAGAATCTATAAGAGTCCCCAAGAATGGAACTCTTGTGAGAGGAAAAAGAGAACTCTTCTTTTCGTTCACTTTCCATCCATGCGACCTTAGAAATGCCAGAACTAACTCTGTATGAGACTTGGCAGTTTGAAAGCTTGAAGCTTGTATTAGAATGTCGTCTAGGTACGGAGCTACCGAAATCCCTCGCGGTCTTAGTACCGCCAAAAGGGCACCCAGAACCTTTGTGAAGATTCTTGGAGCCGTAGCCAATCCGAATGGAAGAGCTACAAACTGGTAGTGCCTGTCTAAGAAGGCAAACCTTAGATACCGGTGATGATCTTTGTGAATCGGTATGTGAAGGTAAGCATCTTTTAAATCCACTGTGGTCATGTACTGACCCTTTTGGATCATGGGTAAGATTGTCCGAATAGTTTCCATTTTGAACGATGGAACTCTTAGGAATTTGTTTAGAATCTTTAAATCTAAGATTGGCCTGAAAGTTCCCTCTTTTTTGGGAACCACAAACAGGTTTGAGTAGAACCCTTGTCCTTGTTCCGACCGCGGAACCGGATGGATCACTCCCATTAATAACAGATCTTGTACACAGCGTAGAAACGCTTCTTTCTTTATCTGGTTTGTTGACAACCTTGACAGATGAAATCTCCCTCTTGGGGGAGATAATTTGAAGTCTAGAAGGTATCCCTGAGATATGATCTCTAGCGCCCAGGGATCCTGAACATCTCTTGCCCAGGCCTGGGCGAAGAGAGAAAGTCTGCCCCCCACTAGATCCGGTCCCGGATCGGGGGCTCTCGGTTCATGCTGTCTTTGGGGCAGCAGCAGGTTTCCTGGCCTGCTTGCTCTTGTTCCAGGACTGGTTAGGCTTCCAGCCTTGCCTGTAACGAGCAACAGCTCCCTCCTGTTTTGGTGCAGTGGAGGTTGATGCTGCTCCTGTTTTGAAATTCCGAAAGGGACGAAAATTAGACTGTCTAGCCTTAGCTTTGGCTTTGTCTTGAGGTAGGGCGTGGCCCTTACCTCCTGTAATGTCAGCGATAATTTCTTTCAAACCGGGCCCAAATAAAGACTGCCCCTTGAAAGGTATATTAAGTAATTTGGACTTAGAAGTAACATCAGCTGACCAGGATTTTAGCCACAGCGCCCTACGTGCCTGTATGGCGAATCCTGAGTTCTTAGCCGTAAGTTTGGTTAAATGTACTACGGCCTCCGAAATGAATGAATTAGCTAGTTTAAGGACTCTAAGCCTGTCCGTAATGTCGTCTAGCGTAGATGAACTAAGGTTCTCTTCCAGAGACTCAATCCAAAATGCTGCCGCAGCCGTAATCGGCGCGATACATGCAAGGGGTTGCAATATAAAACCTTGTTGAACAAACATTTTCTTAAGGTAACCCTCTAATTTTTTATCCATTGGATCTGAAAAGGCACAGCTATCCTCCACCGGGATAGTGGTACGCTTAGCTAAAGTAGAAACTGCTCCCTCCACCTTAGGGACCGTTTGCCATAAGTCCCGAGTGGTGGTGTCTATTGGAAACATCTTTCTAAATATTGGAGGGGGTGAGAACGGCACACCGGGTCTATCCCACTCCTTAGTAACAATTTCAGTTAGTCTCTTAGGTATAGGAAAAACGTCAGTACTCGCCGGTACCGCAAAGTATTTATCCAACCTACACAGTTTCTCTGGTATTGCAACGGTGTTACAATCATTGAGAGCTGCTAAGACCTCCCCTAGTAATACACGGAGGTTCTCCAATTTAAATTTAAAATTTGAAATATCTGAATCCAATCTGTTTGGATCAGAACCGTCACCTACAGAATGAAGCTCTCCGTCCTCATGCTCTGCAAGCTGTGACGCAGTATCAGACATGGCCCTAGTATTGTCAGCGCACTCTGTTCTCACCCCAGAGTGATCACGCTTGCCTCTTAGTTCTGGTAATTTAGACAAAACTTCAGTCATAACAGTAGCCATATCTTGTAATGTTATCTGTAATGGCCGCCCAGATGTACTAGGCGCCATAATATCACGCACCTCCCGGGCGGGAGATGCAGGTACTGCCGCGTGAGGCGAGTTAGTCGGCATAACTCTCCCCTCGCTGTTTGGTGAAATTTGTTCAAATTGTACAGATTGACTTTTATTTAAAGTAGCATCAATACAGTTAGTACATAAATTTCTATTGGGCTCCACCTTGGCATTGGAACAAATGACACAGATATCTTCCTCTGAGTCAGACATGTTTAACGCACTAGCAATAAACTTGCAACTTGGTTATAATCTTTTTTAGCAAAAACGTACTGTGCCTCAAAGAGGTACTAAACGATTAAATGACAGTTGAAATAATGAACTGAAAAATAGTTATAGCATCAAACTTTAAACAACACAACTTTTAGCAAAGGTTTGTTCCCATTAGAAAAATAACAATAATTAAATTTGACATAAAAATTACAGAGCAACGTTTTTATTCACAGTCAATATAAAATTCTCACAGCTCTGCTGAGAGAATCTACCTCCCTCTAAAGAAGTTTGAAGACCCCTGAGATCTGTCAGAGATGAACCGGATCATGCAGGAAATATAAGAGTAACTGACTGGAATTTTTTGATGCGTAGCAAAGAGCGCCAAAAACGGCCCCTCCCCCTCACACACAGCAGTGAAGAGAAACGAAACTGTCATAATTAACACCAAACAACTGCCAAGTGGAAAATAATGCCCAAATATTTATTCACTCAGTACCTCAGAAATGTAAACGATTCTACATTCCAGCAAAAACGTTTAACATGATAAATACTTATTAAAAAGATTAGTGACTTTTAACAGAGTAGTTCCGGTGAAATACCATCCCCAGAATACTGAAGTGTATACATACATGTCATTATAACGGTATGGCAGGATTTTCTCATCAATTCCATTCAGAAAATAAAAACTGCTACATACCTCAATGCAGATTCATCTGCCCGCTGTCCCCTGATCTGAAGCTTTTACCTCCCTCAGATGGCCGAGAACAGCAATATGATCTTAACTACTCCGGTTAAAATCATAGTAAAAAACTCTGGTAGATTCTTCCTCAAACTCTGCCAGAGAAGTAATAACACGCTCCGGTGCTATTGTAAAATAACAAACTTTTGATTGAAGTCATAAAAACTAAGTATAATCACCATAGTCCTCTCACACATCCTATCTAGTCGTTGGGTGCAAGAGAATGACTGGGACTGACGTAGAGGGGAGGAGCTATATGCAGCTCTGCTGGGTGAATCCTCTTGCATTTCCTGTTGGGGAGGAGTTATATCCCAGAAGTAATGATGACCCGTGGACTGATCACACATAACAGAAGAAATCTACATTTCCCCATAGGGCGGCTGTTTATCACACAAGAAGCAGCACACTGTATACAAGGGTACTAGCAGATAAATCTACATTTCACCTGAGGACGGCTGTTTATTACACAAGGAGCAGCACACTGTATACCAGGGTACTAGCAGATAAATCTACATTTCACCTGAGGATGGCTGTTTATTACACAAGGAGCAGCACACTGTATACCAGGGGACTAGCAGATAAATCTACATTTCACCTGAGGACGGCTGTTTATTACACAAGGAGCAGCACACTGTATACCAGGGCACTAGCAGATAAATCTACATTTCACCTGAGGATGGCTGTTTATTACACAAGGAGCAGCACACTGTATACCAGGGCACTAGCAGATAAATCTACATTTCACCTGAGGACAGCTGTTTATCACACAACGAGCAGCACACTGTATACCAGGGTACTAGCAGATAAATCTACATTTCACCTGAGGACGGCTGTTTATCACACAAGGAGCAGCACACTGTATACCAGGGGGCTAGCAGATAAATCTACATTTCACCTGAGGACGGCTGTTTATCACACAAGGAGCAGCACACTGTATACCAGGGGACTAGCAGATAAATCTACATTTCACCTGAGGAAGGCTGTTTATCACACAAGGAGCAGCACACTGTATACCAGGGGACTAGCAGATAAATCTACATTTCACCTGAGGACGACTGTTTATCACACAAGGAGCAGCACACTGTATACCAGGGGACTGGCAGATAAATCTATATTTCACCTGAGGACGGCTGTTTATCACGCAAGGAGCAGCACACTGTATACCCGGGGACTGGCAGATAAATCTACATTCCACCTGAGGACGGCTGTTTATCACACAAGGAGCAGCACACTGTATACCAGGGCACTAGCAGATAAATCTATATTTCACCTGAGGACAGCTGTTTATCACACAAGGAGCAGCACACTGTATACCAGGGCACTAGCAGATAAATCTACATTTCACCTGAGGACGGCTGTTTATCACACAAGGAGCAGCACACTGTATACCAGGGGACTAGCAGATAAATCTACATTTCACCTGAGGACGGCTGTTTATTACACAAGGAGCAGCACACTGTATACCAGGGCACTAGCAGATAAATCTACATTTCACCTGAGGACAGCTGTTTATTACACAAGGAGCAGCACACTGTATACCAGGGTACTAGCAGATAAATCTACATTTCACCTGAGGACGGCTGTTTATCACACAAGGAGCAGCACACTGTATACCAGGGCACTAGCAGATAAATCTACATTTCACCTGAGGACGGCTGTTTATTACACAAGGAGCAGCACACTGTATACCAGGGCACTAGCAGATAAATCTACATTTCACCTGAGGATGGCTGTTTATTACACAAGGAGCAGCACACTGTATACCAGGGCACTAGCTGATAAATCTACATTTCACCTGAGGACGGCTGTTTATCACACAAGGAGCAGCACACTGTATACCAGGGCACTAGCAGATAAATCTACATTTCACCTGAGGACAGCTGTTTATCACACAACGAGCAGCACACTGTATACCAGGGTACTAGCAGATAAATCTACATTTCACCTGAGGACGGCTGTTTATCACACAAGGAGCAGCACACTGTATACCAGGGGGCTAGCAGATAAATCTACATTTCACCTGAGGACGGCTGTTTATCACACAAGGAGCAGCACACTGTATACCAGGGGACTGGCAGATAAATCTACATTTCACCTGAGGAAGGCTGTTTATCACACAAGGAGCAGCACACTGTATACCAGGGGACTAGCAGATAAATCTACATTTCACCTGAGGACGGCTGTTTATCACACAAGGAGCAGCACACTGTATACCAGGGGACTGGCAGATAAATCTACATTTCACCTGAGGACGGCTGTTTATCACACAAGGAGCAGCACACTGTATACCAGGGGACTGGCAGATAAATCTATATTTCACCTGAGGACGGCTATTTATCCCGCAAGGAGCAGCACACTGTATACCCGGGGACTGGCAGATAAATCTACATTCCACCTGAGGACGGCTGTTTATCACACAAGGAGCAGCACACTGTATACCAGGGCACTAGCAGATAAATCTACATTTCACCTGAGGACGGCTGTTTATCACACAAGGAGCAGCACACTGTATACCAGGGTACTAGAAGATAAATCTACATTTCACCTGAGGACGGCTGTTTATTACACAAGGAGCAGCACACTGTATACCAGGGCACTAGCAGATAAATCTACATTTCCCCATAGGGCGGCTGTTTATCACACAAGGAGCAGCACACTGTATACCAGGGTACTAGCAGATAAATCTACATTTCACCTGAGGACGGCTGTTTATTACACAAGGAGCAGCACACTGCATACCAGGGTACTAGCAGATAAATCTACATTTCACCTGAGGACGGCTGTTGATCACAGAAGGAGCAGCACACTGTATACCAGGGGACTAGCAGATAAATCTACATTTCACCTGAGGACGGCTGTTTATTACACAAGGAGCAGCACACTGTATACCAGGGCACTAGCAGATAAATCTACATTTCACCTGAGGACAGCTGTTTATTACACAAGGAGCAGCACACTGTATACCAGGGTACTAGCAGATAAATCTACATTTCACCTGAGGACGGCTGTTTATCACACAAGGAGCAGCACACTGTATACCAGGGCACTAGCAGATAAATCTACATTTCACCTGAGGACGGCTGTTTATTACACAAGGAGCAGCACACTGTATACCAGGGCACTAGCAGATAAATCTACATTTCACCTGAGGACGGCTGTTTATCACACAAGGAGCAGCACACTGTATACCAGGGGACTAGCAGATAAATCTACATTTCACCTGAGGACGGCTGTTTATCACACAAGGAGCAGCACACTGTATACCAGGGCACTAGCAGATAAATCTACATTTCACCTGAGGACGGCTGTTTATCACACAAGGAGCAGCACACTGTATACCAGGGGACTGGCAGATAAATCTATATTTCACCTGAGGACGGCTGTTTATCATGCAAGGAGCAGCACACTGTATACCCGGGGACTGGCAGATAAATCTACATTCAGGGTCGGCTCTAAGGGGGGGGCAATAGGGGGCAATGCCCCCCCAAATGGAATGCTGTGCCCCCCAGGACAAAATAAGTTATTTAAAAAAAAAAAAAATTTTTTACATTTTAAAAGATCCGCCACTGGAGGGACCAGCTAATCTCTTTACTCTCCTCTATTTACAACCAGATAACAAATAAAGTTGCATTTCCCTGCTGGTGCTCTCACAGTTAACCTAGGGCTTGCAGTGCCCCTCCTCCTGCTAGCCCACTTACTACTGAGCTGCAGTGAGATGATAACATCATCAGACCTCTGTAGGAAGTGCTGGGAGAAGCTAACAGTCAGTGAGAGGGAAGGCAGAAGTAATTTTGTGAAAACACAGCCGTATAACCAATGTGTGTGTGGGAGTAGTATCCCTTCCCTATTGTGCTTTATATCCTGGCAGCCACAGATAAAGAAGCAAATTGGGAATTCCTTGGTTTCCCCACTGCAGGTCACAGTGTGTGTGTGTGTATATATATGTGTGTGTGTGTGTGTATATGTGTATATATATATATATATATATATATATATATACTTTGTGTGTATATACATACTGTATATACTGTGTGTGTGCTGGTAAATATCATTAATAATATCTGTACAAGTAATGTACTGCTTGGAACTCAAACTTATTGCCATGTAAAAGCTTATTTGATCATTAGTAGGTTCATTGGTAGAGCTACACATGCAAACAGTGTCCACTGGCTGTGTCATATGTGTGGAGACATTCCTGAGATATGACAAATGTAACCCCTGCACTGCCATACATCTGGTAAATGTAATTGCTGCGCCACTGCCAGACATCTTATAAATGTAACCCCTATACTCCTTGAGATATGACACATGTAACCGCTGCACTTCCAGAAATATAAACAAATCTAACTCCTGCACAGCCAGAGATCTGATAAATGTAACCCCTGGACTGCCACAGCAGGTCTGCTCTTATTTTGACTCTCATACATGTTTTTTAAATGCGTGCCCCCTCGTGAAAAAAAAATGCCCCCCCATTTAATTCGTTCTGGAGCCGACCCTGTCTACATTTCACCTGAGGACGGCTGTTTATCACACAAGGAGCAGCACACTGTATACCAGGGCACTAGCAGATAAATCTACATTTCACCTGAGGACGGCTGTTTATTACACAAGGAGCAGCACACTGTATACCAGGGCACTAGCAGATAAATCTACATTTCACCTGAGGACGGCTGTTTATCACACAAGGAGCAGCACACTGTATACCAGGGCACTAGCAGATAAATCTACATTTCACCTGAGGACAGCTGTTTATCACACAACGAGCAGCACACTGTATACCAGGGTACTAGCAGATAAATCTACATTTCACCTGAGGACGGCTGTTTATCACACAAGGAGCAGCACACTGTATACCAGGGGGCTAGCAGATAAATCTACATTTCACCTGAGGACGGCTGTTTATCACACAAGGAGCAGCACACTGTATACCAGGGGACTGGCAGATAAATCTACATTTCACCTGAGGAAGGCTGTTTATCACACAAGGAGCAGCACACTGTATACCAGGGGACTAGCAGATAAATCTACATTTCACCTGAGGACGGCTGTTTATCACACAAGGAGCAGCACACTGTATACCAGGGGACTGGCAGATAAATCTACATTTCACCTGAGGACGGCTGTTTATCACACAAGGAGCAGCACACTGTATACCAGGGGACTGGCAGATAAATCTATATTTCACCTGAGGATGGCTATTTATCCCGCAAGGAGCAGCACACTGTATACCCGGGGACTGGCAGATAAATCTACATTCCACCTGAGGACGGCTGTTTATCACACAAGGAGCAGCACACTGTATACCAGGGCACTAGCAGATAAATCTACATTTCACCTGAGGACGGCTGTTTATCACACAAGGAGCAGCACACTGTATACCAGGGTACTAGAAGATAAATCTACATTTCACCTGAGGACGGCTGTTTATTACACAAGGAGCAGCACACTGTATACCAGGGCACTAGCAGATAAATCTACATTTCCCCATAGGGCGGCTGTTTATCACACAAGGAGCAGCACACTGTATACCAGGGTACTAGCAGATAAATCTACATTTCACCTGAGGACGGCTGTTGATCACAGAAGGAGCAGCACACTGTATACCAGGGGACTAGCAGATAAATCTACATTTCACCTGAGGACGGCTGTTGATCACAGAAGGAGCAGCACACTGTATACCAGGGGACTAGCAGATAAATCTACATTTCACCTGAGGACGGCTGTTTATTACACAAGGAGCAGCACACTGTATACCAGGGTACTAGCAGATAAATCTACATTTCACCTGAGGACGGCTGTTGATCACAGAAGGAGCAGCACACTGTATACCAGGGGACTAGCAGATAAATCTACATTTCACCTGAGGACGGCTGTTTATTACACAAGGAGCAGCACACTGTATACCAGGGCACTAGCAGATAAATCTACATTTCACCTGAGGACAGCTGTTTATTACACAAGGAGCAGCACACTGTATACCAGGGTACTAGCAGATAAATCTACATTTCACCTGAGGACGGCTGTTTATCACACAAGGAGCAGCACACTGTATACCAGGGCACTAGCAGATAAATCTACATTTCACCTGAGGACGGCTGTTTATTACACAAGGAGCAGCACACTGTATACCAGGGCACTAGCAGATAAATCTACATTTCACCTGAGGACGGCTGTTTATCACACAAGGAGCAGCACACTGTATACCAGGGGACTAGCAGATAAATCTACATTTCACCTGAGGACGGCTGTTTATCACACAAGGAGCAGCACACTGTATACCAGGGCACTAGCAGATAAATCTACATTTCACCTGAGGACGGCTGTTAATCACACAAGGAGCAGCACACTGTATACCAGGGGACTGGCAGATAAATCTATATTTCACCTGAGGACGGCTGTTTATCATGCAAGGAGCAGCACACTGTATACCCGGGGACTGGCAGATAAATCTACATTCAGGGTCGGCTCTAAGGGGGGGGGCAATAGGGGGCAATGCCCCCCCAAATGGAATGCTGTGCCCCCCCAGGACAAAATAAGTTATTTAAAAAAAAATAATTTTTTTTACATTTTAAAAGATCCGCCACTGGAGCGACCAGCTAATCTCTTTACTCTCCTCTATTTACAACCAGATAACAAATAAAGTTGCATTTCCCTGCTGGTGCTCTCACAGTTAACCTAGGGCTTGCAGTGCCCCTCCTCCTGCTAGCCCACTTACTACTGAGCTGCAGTGAGATGATAACATCATCAGACCTCTGTAGGAAGTGCTGGGAGAAGCTAACAGTCAGTGAGAGGGAAGGCAGAAGTAATTTTGTGAAAACACAGCCGTATAACCAATGTGTGTGTGGGAGTAGTATCCCTTCCCTATTGTGCTTTATATCCTGGCAGCCACAGATAAAGAAGCAAATTGGGAATTCCTTGGTTTCCCCACTGCAGGTCACAGTGTGTGTGTGTGTATATATGTGTGTGTGTGTGTGTGTGTATATGTGTATATATATATATATATATATATATATATATATACTTTGTGTGTATATACATACTGTATATACTGTGTGTGTGCTGGTAAATATCATTAATAATATCTGTACAAGTAATGTACTGCTTGGAACTCAAACTTATTGCCATGTAAAAGCTTATTTGATCATTAGTAGGTTCATTGGTAGAGCTACACATGCAAACAGTGTCCACTGGCTGTGTCATATGTGTGGAGACATTCCTGAGATATGACAAATGTAACCCCTGCACTGCCATACATCTGGTAAATGTAATTGCTGCGTCACTGCCAGACATCTTATAAATGTAACCCCTATACTCCTTGAGATATGACACATGTAACCGCTGCACTTTCAGAAATATAAACAAATCTAACTCCTGCACAGCCAGAGATCTGATAAATGTAACCCCTGGACTGCCACAGCAGGTCTGCTCTTATTTTGACTCTCATACATGTTTTTTAAATGCGTGCCCCCTCGTGAAAAAAAAATGCCCCCCCATTTAATTCGTTCTGGAGCCGACCCTGTCTACATTTCACCTGAGGACGGCTGTTTATCACACAAGGAGCAGCACACTGTATACCAGGGCACTAGCAGATAAATCTACATTTCACCTGAGGACGGCTGTTGGTCACACAAGGAGCAGCACACTGTATACCAGGGCACTAGCAGATAAATCTACATTTCACCTGAGGACGGCTGTTTATCACACAAGGAGCAGCACACTGTATACCAGGGCACTAGCAGATAAATCTACATTTCACCTGAGGACGGCTGTTTATCACACAATGAGCAGCACACTGTTAACCGGGTGACTAGCAGATAAATCTACATTTCACCTGAGGATGGCTGTTTATTACACAAGGAGCAGCACACTGTATACCAGGGGACTAGCAGATAAATCTACATTTCACCTGAGGATGGCTGTTTATTACACAAGGAGCAGCACACTGTATACCAGGGCACTAGCAGATAAATCTACATTTCACCTGAGGACGGCTGTTTATTACACAAGGAGCAGCACACTGTATACCAAGGGACTAGCAGATACATCTACATTTCACCTGAGGATGGCTGTTGATCACACAAGGAGCAGCACACTATATAGCAGGGCACTAGCAGATAAATATACATTTCACCTGAGGATGGCTATTGATCACAGAAGGAGCAGCACACTGTAGACCAGGGGACTGGCAGATTGTCACATATATCGGGCTGCAAGGGTCAAACCTCTACCCCCTACTACCTCACCTCCTCCTATTTCCTTGCGGATTTGAGCTCTGGGGAGCAACCACAATTTCCCAAACCTTTGGGTTTCGTATTTGATGTTCTGAACCTTGTCTTGAGAGAGCTGGTCTCTAACCATCACAACCCTCTTTGGCCGGCCGGGCTCCTGGAAGCACTCTTTTGGGGATTGGTAGCCCTTAGGGGGGACAAGCGGTGGGAGAATTGCCGGAGGGGAGCTCCCCCGGAATCACCCCAAAAACCACCACATTTGTGTCCTGGGACTTTGTGGGACTGTGGGTGCTATGGCAGGCGCCAGCCTCTCTGGAGGGGCAGGAATGGCGGGAGATTTGAGGGACTGATATGGTTCTTATCAAGATACAATTGTGTATAAAATCTGTGTGTTTTCTCAATAAAATGTTACTTCATGTTTTCATCTGAATGCTAGTCGGTCTAGTAATTTGGATGGGAGTGCCTAAAATCACTGGCGGAGCTACCAGTCAGGGTAGACGGAGTCCATCACATTGGTTCGCAGTAGTGGGATGCTTTCATCTACCTGGAACGTCCAAACCACCAACTGAAGACACCTTCAGATGGAGCAGTAATACCCTGGGCTCTGAAAGAAAACTTTGAAACACTTGCTGGAAGGTAGAGGGAAAATCGCAAGCCACAAGTCCAAGGCGGCAATCATAGACAAACTCATGGAAGATGAGGTCGGTGAGGAAGGTGAGGCCGGTAGAAGCCGGGACTAGTGAACGGTCTAGCGAGGCGTCAACCCAGGGGACCACGATGTCCGAACAACAGAGAGAGAACCAGTGGTGGCTGGACCTCTATGAGACGGCCCCACCCGAGGAGGTTATCACTCGGATAATCACCGATGTCACCCGGGTACGAATGCTGGAGCTCCAAAAGTTGATGGGGGGAGCCGTGCCGGCTCCTCTAGATCCACCTTCCCGGCCGAGGAAGCTACCCCATGAGCCTGTTCAAACCTTCAGAGACAATGAGGAGTAGATCGACAGCTACCTTCAAGTATTCGCAACCCAGTGTGATCACACTGCTCGAAAACTGTCCGGACGGGCCCTGAAGGCGTTCAACACTGTGCCTTCAGGGGACCGAAAGAACTATGATCAGGTGAAGGAGCGCATTTTTGCTCGCTATGGTCTCACACCGGAGGCTCATCGGCTGAAGTTCCAAGGACTAAAAAGACAAGAGGGGCAACCGTTCACCGAGTGGACCCACCGGTTCACCCGGTCTTTGGAGTCTTGGTTTGCAGGCTGCCATGTAACTTCCCTGGAAGAGGCTACCCAGCTCATTTTGTTAGAGCATTTCTACAACCACTCCCCGGGCAGAAATCCGGGACTGGGTCAAAGATAAGGGGCCTGCAACAGCCGACCAGGGGGCCATCCTGGTTGATCAACACTTGGATGCCCGGCGCCAGATCAACCCTGAGGCCGACCAGTGACCCGCTCCGCTCCCACCTCTGCCCGCCCTCCGACGCCTACCCGGGACCCCCAGACTCGGCCGGCGCCTGTTTGCCCCTCAGGGCCCAGCTCATCCCAGGGGTGCTTCGAGTGGGGATGGGCAGGCCACATGAGATGAGAGTGCCCCGAGCGCAGACCAAGAAATCCCCCTTCCGGCTCAGTGGACAAGGGCTTCCGGTCAGACAATATCGGGCCACCACCCACTGTTTGGATATGGAGGGTCCTACAGATTATGCTGACTGGGCAGAGGAAGAGGTCGGGTCCTGCATGAAGTGAACCCAGCAACCGGACGTCTGGATCAATGGTTGACTGGCTCAGGGATTACAAGACAGTGGAGCCATGGTTACCCTTGCTCAGCCACACCTGGTCCCCACCTCGCACCGCACTGAGAGGTCCCTGGAAGTTTTTGTGGCTTGGGGTACAGTACTGCAGATCCCTACTGCACGGGGTGCATTTGGATTGGGGTGCCGGCTCCCATGCTGTGGAAGTAGGGATCATTAGCCACCTGCCCGCCGCGGTCTTGTTGGGAAATTACCTCGGCCACCTTGCTTCAGTCTTTGTGTGGGATAACCCTACAGATGTTTGCCCTGTCACCACCTGTCAGTAAGCCAGACGGCAGGACACGGCGCCTGATCTGGGGACCAAGGTAAGCCACTCCGCCCAACTCCTATCCTACCCCTTGACCAACTATCCTGGGTGTCCCCCCACAGACTTCGATCAGGAGACCCTTAGCGACCCGACCGAGTAGGGACTGACCCCCAGGGCCCTGGAGAGGAACAGTTTCATTGGGAGCAATGGCTCCTGTACCGAATCTCCTAAGCACCAGCTGATGGTACCTGCTGCGGATAGGGCATGATATTCCCCTAGCACGACATCTAGGAAAATCCAGGATCCACCACTGACTAACCCAGACCTTCTTTTGGCCAGGGATTATGGTAGATATTAAAATGTACTGTTAGACTTGTGTGAAGTGTGCCAGAGAGTAGGGAAGACAGGGGACCATTCCAAAGCCTCCTTGAACCCCCTCCCTATAATTGACAAACCCTCAGCAGGATTGCTGTATACATCATTGGTCCCCTGGCTCAGTCCAGCCCCACAGGGAAGAAATTTATCCTCACAGTGGTGGACTACGCCACTAGATACCCAGAGGCAATCCCTTTGGCTAATATCCAGACGGAGACAGTGGCAGATGCCCTGCTCTGGAAATTCACCAGGGTAGGCTTTCCCTGGGAGGTTATCTCCGACCAGGGAACCCAGTTCACTGCGGAGATCACTTGGCAGTTATGGACACTATACGAGATCAAACCCCTGCACAGTGCTCCGTACCACCCCCAGACTAATGGGTTATGTAAGAGGTTCAACGGGACCCTAAAACAGTTGCTTAGGACGTTCTCAGCTTCTCACAGGGACTGGGAATGATACCTGACGCACCACCTAGATCTAGTGAGAGCCTATTGGGAGGGATCCACAGGAGAGGAGGGACACTCCGTTGTGGAGTACGTTCTCCAATTACGAGACCGACTGAAGGACCTCGCCAGAAGGGTGCGAAAGAACCTTCAGGTCGCTCAAAGCAGACACAAGCGGTGGTACAACCGGAATGCACATAACTGGACACTGCTAGTAGGACAGAAGGTCCTAGCCTTGAAGCCTGTCAAGACGAACAAGCTACAGGACTCCTGGCAGGGACCCTACAGAGTGGTAGAGCAGATGAATGATACCACCTACCTGGTAGCTAAATGTTCAGATGACCGCGTCCGCCGGACCTTTCATGTGAACATGCTAAAAGCATACCTAGAAAGAGCCAGGGATGTGGCCGCCATTTGTGCTCCAGCTAGAACGTGTTTAAAACCATGGGTGTATTTAAAACTAAAATGCTAGCAGATAAAATGTCCAGTTAGATAACTGGTATAATTCGGGAGAACACTGGTTTTAAACACGTTCTAATAAAGATTTATATTTTATTTGTGTGACTTTTTTTTCCAAACTCAATTTCATGTGAGGGTCTCACTTGAGTGCTTATATAGTATCTACTTTTTGTTCAGTTTCTCCAACTGATCGTCAAACAATTGTATTTTTGATACTTAGCAAGTTGGGCCATCATCCCAATCCCTTTTTTCAGAGATTATGGGAAAGTGGGCAAGAGGGATTTCAACCTCTGGTATGGAGGGTAATTCCCACATGTGATGTCTCATGCACTCACACTCTCTTATTTAAGAAACAGTTTTATGGCTAGATTGATCTGCCGGGCGTAACTTTGAAAACTCTGGATAACCAAAAATGTGTGACAGGCTGCCAGCAAAACAATTGCGAGGATATGTTGTCACAGAAATGCTTTATTAGTAAATATTTGTCAGGAGAACAAAGGGGAAAGTATTTAACTGGAACTGGCAACATTCTGCAGATGACCTGTAACTCGTTATATCATTTAGATTAATAGTAACATAAAGGTAGGCATCCTTCAGACATATAGCTCATGATTTACATGATTTAAGAGCAACAGTGACTGAATCCACCCTATGCAATCTGGAACCTTTACATACTAATTCAGCTGTCTTGGGTCACAACATAAATCACCTCCTACTTTGGAACAATGAATACATTTGAATAAAAGCACCAACCTTGTTCAGCTAGAAGAACAGTTGAAACCACCCCAAGTATTTTGAAGAACTACCAAAAGAAAGCTTAATTTCATTAACAATTATTGAGAAGGTATGATTGCTTCTCAAGAACACAAAAATGAAGTGCTAAAAAATGTTTTAACCTGTCTCTAAAAGTGAGAGCCTGAATGGACATGACATTGGACTTTCTATGGCTTTACAACAAATAATAACCCCAATGAAGGGGAGACCCTTAAAGCACACAAAAGTACCTCCTGTGAAGTAAGTGAGAGAGCTCCGTGCCGAATGCACTGCTGTATCAGTTGACACAAGGTTCCGATAAACCCAAAGTCCCCACTGCTCCTCCTTAACCTTAAGGACTTACCCTCTCTTCACGGCCTTTTTCCTGATGTAGCCCACTGTGTGTAGAGCCGTTTGGGAGACCTCTCTCCTAGGCTCTCAGCGTTCCGCCGTCCTTCAGCTTGGAGTACACTCCCACAAGCTAACAGCTGCTGCACGCTGCTCAGGCGTCCGCCTCACATTCTGGGGCTCGGGAGAGTGATGTCAGAAGACGTGGCCGGCTTACGAGGGGGAACGATGCCCAGTGAAACGATCACGGTAGCAGTGATGTTGGGTATAGTGGGAAGAACCTTGCAGCTGTACTTCACCTCCTTAGGTAATTAAGCCTCCAGGGATTCACCAACTGCCGAAGCTCCAAAAGGATAGGCTCTTAGATATAAAGATGACAAAGTCCGGAGCTGCAGTTTAAAACTTCAAGTTCTTTATTGTTTACTTACTTAAAAGCGGTTACATGCACAGACACAAAAACATGCCCTTAGTGTACAAAGCTTACGCGTTTCGGCTGAACCGCCGTACTCATAGCTTCCTGACTAACGGGCTATTTAAGAGGAATAAAATCATCTGATTTGTTAGGGTTCCATGTTTAAATTAACTGTTTCATTGCTATACTGTTTAGCCATAATGCAACTAGGATGATTAGCCCTACAATCTGAACAGAGCTAAACGTTAGACCAAGGCAATACACATAACACACGTTTATACATAGAATGCAACATTAAAAAATGTAAAGAAATAACTACACATAGTAACACCATAATAATAACAATACACCCTATTTGCATATATCATTTGTACAATACAATAGCAAACTATTTATTTACACTTGGTAAGCATTAATGTGGATGGCTATCGTATTAGTTATGAACTTAAATGGGAATACCTAGCCATTATGCTTCTGCAGTGAACAAACACTTTACCAGTTGCACACGTAATATATTTCAAATCAACTTATTGTGCGAACTTAAAGTTGCTACTTAATTTCAAATGAATATTCCTGAACTCATCAGCTACGGGGCCACATAAAGAAAGGAATTTTTTTAAATATATGGGACTCACTATTGTTCGGAAGCTGATAGATATGTGTATGTAGGAATGTTCCATTTTATTAGAAATTTTCTTTAAAAAAGGGGAGGAATTATTTTACAAAGTGTAGCTAAATCCGTCCAACTAGTATCATTGCTTGAATAGAACCAATAGATTCCTGTCTCAAACACCTTCCCCTACCAAATCAGAAGTCACTGACAATCAAATATGTCAGTGATACTTCCATTTGGAGAGGTGGGAACTGTATAACTGAAATAAGTACCAGAATCATTACTGACTACTACCAGAGTTCTCAACTTCAAAATGACTCTGGTAGTACAGACTAATTCCAAAAATTAATCAGATCATAGGATGAATTCAATCCTTTCGGGTACCTAGTCTGAAGATGAAAAATCCAGAACACCTCCCTCTTGGCCAGTGCTTGATCCCTATCCCCCCCTCTTTGTTTGGTATTAACTATGATGGTCCATTTAAAGCTTTTGGCTTGTTTATTGTGGACCATATTGAAATGTTGTACCAGGGGGGTGGTCAAGACACCGGCCTTAATGTCCGAGAGGTGTTCCCTGATGCGTATGCGTGTTTCTCTGGATGTCATACCTACGTACTGTAGGTGACAATCTCCACAGCCTGCTAGATAAATAGTATATCTGCTTCTACAGTTCATACACCTACTGTGCTTGTATGTCCTATTTGTTACCTCACTTTTAAAACCCTCACCTACTGTGAAATCCCCTTTCTACCTTCTCCACTAGAGCCTCATCTGCTGCTAATAGTCTGAAATTCTTCTGTACTATATGGCAGATTTTATGGTATTGCATGCTGTAATCAGTAGTGAAGAAAATCTCTCTGCTGTTTTCTTTACTAGATTCTGATTTCTCTAGCAGGGTTCGCCTATCAATAGCAGCTACTTCCTGTCTCGTCTTTACAACTACATGTTGATTGTAGCCCCTACTCAGTAGGCGGTCTGATAGATGGTTGGCATGTATCTCATACTGCAGAGGGTTACTACAGTTCCTCTTGAGTCTCGAGAACTGCCCCTTTGCCACAGACCTGAAAACTTGTTTTGGATGACTGCTCCTGGCATGGAGAAGTGTGTTGCCTGTTATAGGTTTTCTATAAACCTCAGTTTCAATTCCTACATTCGGTATACCAGTTAAGGTCAAATCCAAAAAAATAATTTTTGACTTATTGAGTTCAAAAGTAAACTCTAATCCTATATCATTGGTATTTAGCCAGGCAACAAATTCTGCTGCCATTTTTTCCGTACTTCTCCACACCAGGAGCAGATCATCTATGTAACGTTTATAAAAACGTATGTACTGTCTAAAGGGGTTTTCACCCCCATAGATGCGGGACAGCTCCCACCACCCCATGAAGAGGTTGGCGAAAGAGGGCGCAAACATTGCACCCATAGCTGTCCCGCATCTCTGGAGGTAAAAAACTCCCTCAAAGGAAAAATAGTTGTGTGTCAACAGGAACTTTAGCATCCTCAGAACATAATGAACAAAATCATCAGAATTCTAAAACCCCTTTCATGGGGTATGGAAGTGTATAGCGCCCTGACGTCAATTGTGAGCCATACATCAGATTCTTCCCAGTCCAAGTCTTTCATAAGATTTAGAACATGGGTAGTATCCTGAAGGAAACTGGTAAGACCACCCACTAATGGCTGTAGGACACTGTCCAGCCATTGTGAGGTTCTTTCCAGTAGTGACCCTATTCCACTTACGATGGGTCTACCCATGACTCCCTCCAGGGACTTGTGAACCTTGGGCAGGTGGTTAAATATTGGCATCACAGGGTTGTCTACCAGGAGGAAGTCACAGGTAGACTCATCCAGGATCCCCAAATCTTTACCGTCGTCCAGGATTTGTGCCAAATCCGTTTTGAACCTAATGGTGGGATCTCCTCCCAATTTCTGATAGAATTTCTCATTCTCCAGTTGTCTCTCTGCTTCTGCAATAAACTGAGATCTAGACATCACTACAACGGAACCACCCTTGTCAGCATTCCTTATTACCAAGTCTGTGCTTTTTTGTAACTTTTTCAGAACCTTCCTTTCCTTGGCATTCAAATTGTGCTGTCCATCTTGGGTGGTCCGGTGTAGCAATGTCAGATCTCTCTCCACCCTCGCCTGAAAGGTTTCCAAGATATTGCCCCTACATTGAATGGGGTAAATGTTGGAACCTTCCCTAAATCTTGGTAATTTTGCAACCGTGGAATAATCCCCCACCATTCCCTCTTGCCACAAATCTTCCATTGTGGCTATGTCACATGCCTTAGTGAAAGATAATTTTTTACTCAAGTCTATCCTGTTGTTGTTTTCTACCCGACTGGGGTGTTCAGTTTCCTCAGTGTGCCTATTGAAAAAAAATGTTTTCAAAGTTAATCCCCTGATTAATTTGTTTAAATCTATCAATGTGTTGAAAAGGTTGAAGTTTTGTGAGGGAACAAAACCCAAACCTAAATTCAACACCCTTAATTCAATTTCAGTAAGGTTATAATCTGACAGATTTATAACATTATTTCCTATTGGTACTTTTTTCTGAATCTCCCTCTTAGAGTTCGATACCTGTTCTGACCTGAAAGGCCCTCTACAATCAACATGTAGTTGTAAAGACGAGACAGGAAGTAGCTGCTATTGATAGACGAACTCTGCTAGAGAAATCAGAATCTAGTAAAGAAAACAGCAGAGAGATTATCTTCACTACTGATTACAGCATGCAATACCATAAAATCTGCCATATATTACAGAAGAATTTCAGACTATTAGCAGCAGATGAGGCTCTAGTGGAGATGGTAGAAAGGGGATGCAAATGTTCCTTTAGGAAAGGAGTTTTCTTAGGTAACATTTTGGTACCCACAGAGCTCAAAGTATTGCAAACGGGCGATCAAAGCTCTTGGCTATGCTTTAAGGGTGTATTCCGATGCAATAACCACTCCTGTAAAGCCTGTGAACATGTCACAGTAGGTGAGGGTTTTAAAAGTGAGGTAACAAATAGGACATACAAGCACAGTAGGTGTATGAACTGTAGAAGCAGAAATACTATTTATCTAGCAGGCTGTGGAGATTGTCACCTACAGTACGTAGGTATGACATCCAGAGAAACACGCATACGCATCAGGGAACACCTCTCGGACATTAAGGCCGGTGTCTTGACCACCCCCCTGGTACAACATTTCAATATGGTCCACAATAAACAAGCCAAAAGCTTTAAATGGACCATCATAGTTAATACCAAACAAAGAGGGGGGCATAGGGATCAAGCACTGGCCAAGAGGGAGGTGTTCTGGATTTTTCATCTTCAGACTAGGTACCCAAAAGGATTGAATTCATCCTATGATCTGATTAATTTTTGGAATTAGTCTGTACTACCAGAGTTTTGAAGTTGAGAACTCTGGTAGTAGTCAGTAATGATTCTGGTACTTATTTCAGTTATACAGTTCCCGCCTCTCCAAATGGAAGTATCACTGACATATTTGATTGTCAGTGACTTCTGATTTGGTAGGGGAAGGTGTTTGAGACAGGAATCTATTGGTTCTATTCAAGCAATGATACTAGTTGGACGGATTTAGCTACACTTTGTAAAATAATTCCTCCCCTTTTTTAAAGAAAATTTCTAATAAAACAAAATGGAACATTCCTACATACACATATCTATCAGCTTCCGAACAATAGTGAGTCCCATATATTTAAAAAAATTCCTTTCTTTATGTGGCCCCGTAGCTGATGAGTTCAGGAATATTCATTTGAAATTAAGTAGCAACTTTAAGTTCGCACAATAAGTTGATTTGACATATATTACGTGTGCAAATGGTAAAGTGTTTGTTCATTGCAGAAGTATAATAGGTATTCCCATTTAAGTTCATAACTAATAGGATAGCCATCCACATTAAAGCTTACCAAGTGTAAATAAATAGTTTGCTATTGTATTGTACAAATGATAAATGCAAATAGGGTGTATTGTTATTATTATGGTGTTACTATGTGTAGTTATTTCTTTACATTTTTTAATGTTGCATTCTATGTATAAAGGTGTGTTATGTGTATTGCCTTGGTGCCTTTAGCTCTGTTCAGATTGTAGGGCTAATCAGCCTAGTTGCATTATGGCTAAACAGTATAGCAATGAAACAGTTAATTTAAACATGGAACCCTAACGAATCAGATGATTTTAATCCTCTTAAATAGCCCATTAGTGAGAGGGTGGTCAGGAAGCTATGAGTACGGCGGTTCAGCCGAAACGCATAAGCTTTGTACACTAAGGGCATGTTTTTGTGTCTGTGCTTGAAAAATGCTTGATCTGAGCAAAAGCCATCATAGGGCTGCCCTATCTATCTAAAGGAATAAAGAAACTTTTGCAACTTGTATGTTCAAAGGGAATTTCCAGAAGGATATCTTCAAAAACTGAATTTGCCAGGGTCTGAACCAAAAAAATAGCTTAGATGCCTTCTTTTTAAAAATAAAGAGAGCAAGAGAACAAAGACAAATTGTTAAAAGGAGTAAATGATAAAGTTGCTTAAAATTGCTGCTCTATCTGAATCACGAAAGAAAAAAATTGTGTTCAGTGTCCCTTTAATTTATTTCATGATGGTGAGAGTCCATGAACCATAATGTGAGATTCAGGTCCTGCCCACTAGGAGGAAGGAAAATGACCCTAACATTCAGGTGCTTTGCTCCTCTCTACCCAGCATTCCCCCTACTAGCTGCTTCAATTATATTTTGCCTTCACAAGCAGAAGGTGAAGTGCTACCTTGAGTAAAGATTAAAAGCCAGAATTATTTATTGCAAGGTCAGGCAGAACTACGCGTTTCTCTGAGATGGTTTCAATAAGGCCTATTGGTTCCTTCCTAAAAGGATCATATTTTTTATGCCAAATATTCAAATCCTTGGTTAAAGGGACATGAAAACCATTTTTTTCTTTCATTATTCAGATAGAGAATACAATTTTTAAAAAGTATCCAATTTACTTATATTATCAAATTTGCTTAGTTCTCATGTGATTCTTTCTTGAAGAGATACCTAGGTAGGTAGCGTGCATGTCTGAAACACTACATGGCCAGAAGCAGTGCTGCCATCTAGTTCCCTTTCTATGTATAACACTGAAGCAAAACTGCTGCCATATTTTGGTACAGACACATGCACACATCTGAACTCACCTTCCTGCTTTCCAACAAAAGATACCAAGAAAACAAAGAAAATGTAATAATAAAAGTAAATTGGAAAGTTGCTTAAAATTGTATGTCTTTTTAAGCTCTGATCAAACCTATAGTTTGACCTGTGATGCCTCCTTAATTTGGCCTTGGGGGCGTTTTGCCTTGTGTTGTTTGTGGACGTTCGCCATCTTATGAAAGAAATGCAAATTACGCAGTAAAATTCTGTACACAGTAACGATGGTATTTAAAGTATAAAACAATATTAAAATAGAAAGCTAAAAGCATTCCAAAACGTACAAAAATGCTTCATTCCTTAAAGGATTACTTTCTGTTATAATTTTTAAGCTAAACAACTAACATATTAAGTTAATAAACATTCATTAAAACCTACTGACCTATATTTTCTCCAAAACGAAGTTTCATAACGTTCTAAAAGTTATATCTTTTATTCGCCGATGATGTCACGTTATCCTGCCCACTATTTTCAGCACTGAGTGTTCAAAATACTTAAACCAATAACTTTGTGTTTAAAGCGCCATTTTGAAACCTAGGCATTGTAAACGGATTGGTACAGAGCAAAGGATACCCACGGAGTGGGTTTGGAAAACAATTAAATTTGCAGACAAGATTTCTGATATACGGTAGAGATATGTTAATGAAATGCTATTGATAAAAAGCGTATTTGGGGTAGTTAGTTAGTAACAGGCATAGAAAATATTTACTTACAGTGGCCCTTTAATGTAAACTGAGTCTCACTTGTGTGGGCTTTACAGGGGCGCTCATGGGGTGTCTCACAGCTTGCATTGTCCGACCAAATGAAATCTAAATCTGTAATGCAATTATTGTACTTAGAAAAGGATTGGCCTGCAGAATTGAGTAATGGCTGCAAAAGTGAGGGTGTGTGTGATATTCCCACCCTGGTGATAGAGCTTATTATACACTTCATTTACTAAACCTGCTCTGTTTTATGGTAACGAACTGCCTGCTTTATGTAATGTGATGTAAGAAAAGCTACAAAAGCCTCATCTAGCAGGAATACAAACTAAAAGCTTTCTTACAATGTTAAAGGGACACTGAACCCAATTTTTTTTCTATAGTGATTCAGATAGAGCATTCAATTTTAAGCAACTTTCTAATTTACTCCTATTATCAAATTCTTTTCATTCTCTTGGTATCTTTATTTGAAATGCAAGAATGTAAGTTTAGATGCCGGCCCATTTTTGGTGAACAAACTGTGTTGTTCTTGCTGATTGGTGGATAAATTCACCTACCAATAAACAAGTGCTTTCCACTTGCTCAGATGCTTTCTTTTTCAAATAAAGAAAGCAAGAGAACGAAGAAAAATTGCTAATAGGAGTAAATTAGAAAGTTGTTTAAAATTGCTGCTGTATCTGAACCACGAAAGAAAAGATTTGGGTTCAGTGTCCCTTTAAGCCTGTTTTTAAGAGATCCCGTTTCCATTTAGCTACACTGAGTAACTAATTAGAAATGCAGCAATATTTCAATGACTGTTTAACATAGCCCCATATCCCCTAGCTGAATCCTCACTGCATTTAAATGAATATGATATTTCTTTCATGTAATTAGCAAGAGTCCATGAGCTAGTGACGTATGGGATATATATTCCTACCAGGAGGGGCAAAGTTTCCCAAACCTCAAAATGCCTATAAATACACCCCTCACCACACCCACAAATCAGTTTTACAAACTTTGCCTCCTATGGAGGTGGTGAAGTAAGTTTGTGCTAGATTCTACGTTGATATGCGCTCCACAGCAGGTTGGAGCCCGGTTTTCCTCTCAGCGTGCAGTGAATGTCAGAGGGATGTGAAGAGAGTATTGCCTATTTGAATTCAATGATCTCCTTCTACGGGGTCTATTTCATAGGTTCTCTGTTATCGGTCGTAGAGATTCATCTCTTACCTCCCTTTTCAGATCAACAATATACTCTTATATATATACCATTACCTCTGCTGATTTTCGTTTCAGTACTGGTTTGGCTTTCTACAAACATGTAGATGAGTGTCCTGGGGTAAGTAAGTCATTTTCTGTGACACTCTAAGCTATGGTTGGGCACTTTGTTTATAAAGTTCTAAATATATGTATTCAAACATTTATTTGCCTTGATTCAGGATGTTCAACGTTCCTTATTTCAGACAGTCAGTTTCATATTTGGGATAATGCATATGAATAAATCATTTTTTCTTACCTTAAAATTTGACTTTTTTCCTGTGGGCTGTTAGGCTCGCGGGGGCTGAAAATGCTTAATTTTATTGCGTCATTCTTGGCGCGGACTTTCTTGGCGCAAATTTTTTTTTGTCATTTCCGGCGTCATACGTGTCGCCGGAAGTTGCGTAATTTTTTTGACGTTTTTGCGCCAAAAAATGTCGGCGTTACCGGATGTGGCGCCATTTTTGGCGCCAAAAGCATTTAGGCGCCAAATAATGTGGGCGGCTTTTTTGGCGCTAAAAAAATCGAGCGTCATTGTTGTCTCCACAATATTTAAGTCTCATTATTTATTGCTTCTGGTTGCTAGAAGCTTGTTCATTGTCATTTTTTTTCCCATTCCTGAAACTGTCATTTAAGGAATTTGATCATTTTTGCTTTATATGTTGTTTTTTCTATTACATATTGCAAGATGTCTCAGATCGACCCTGAATCAGAAGCCACTTCTGGAAAAACGCTTAACTGAGTTTCAGTTCTACCAAAGCTAAGTTCATTTATTTTAAATGTTATAAATGTTTATCTTTAGCTATGGTTTGTAATAAGGTATTATGATATACTTTTACATGCAGAATCCATTAGTGTTTATGCTTTATTGCCATTCTTACATCTTATGTACAAGAAATATTTAGAAGATTTATAAGAAATATTTTCTGATTCTATTTTAAAGGCTTTGTCTGACTTCGTGCCTTCTAATAAAATTTTTAGGTCTTTTTCACTTCTTTTTTAATTATTGAAGTTTCAAATGACCAACAATATACTGATTTATCCTTCTCTGATGATGTTTTTTCTCTTTCAGAAATTTTCTTCATCAGATATTCAAAAGGAGAGAGAGGATAAAAGAAATCCTCAAGATTGGGGTATGTTAGCACTCATTCCTATTATTTAGTAAAGTTTAAAAAGTTTTTATTAGTTAGAAGTTAAAAAAGACCCATATATAATGTGATTAATTATATGAGTAAGGAAGGCCTTATATATCGAAAAATACCTATACAACTTATATACTAAGGTCACCTTGCCCCCCTGTTTCCTGGCCGATAACTGCTCCCTCGGCTTCAGGTGACAGGGACAAGAGACCATGAACTTAAAAGTTAAAACCAAAAATAGTGCACCAAGGTGCTTCTATTTAAACAACAAACGCGTTTCGGCTGTTAGTGGCAGCCTTTATCAATGTAGCATAGACAAGCCGAGGCCCGGGTGCCACCCCTTCTTATAGTCCTAAGCAACCGATGAATTGACCTATCACGCACAAGGGGCGAGATACGCCCAGTTAAACACCAATGACTGACGCCTAAGAAAAGGCTTGTATTCTATAAGGTATCCGATTGGTTATGGCTCTAGTATGAATATCCTATGGTTATTCTAATACCAACATCGTTACGCTAATAGTTTAACCCATTTAATTACGATTGCACATCCAATATAATAGTCTTATAGTCAATAGCCTACATAAACATGTCAGACATTCTCCTTCTGGCGTCTATTTGAATGAGCAGAGAAATGAATATGTTGTTATTTATTACACATTAATGGTGTTTCGTGCCTGTACCATTAGTTAGCCAATGGATGCCCTTCTCTCATTCATTCATATTCTCTACGCAGTTCTATTGGTCTATTGGTAATAGAGGACATAACACGATTTTAGGATTATGATTGTGTAGAAATTTCCGTTCGTAATCATATATATAACATATCAACCTCAGCTTATATTTCACCTAAAACTAGGAGGTATATTTCCCACAAATTACAATGTAGTGCAAGTGAGAAAGGTCCCTGTATAAATAAACATGTTATGTTGTTAAATTGGCATCAGCAGTATTGAGCTAGTGTTTGGTGCTGTAGTCATGGTGATGAAGGACGCTATGGGAACACCTTGAGGCAGTACCACAAAATTAGTATGAAAATACATATAAAATGGTTTGTCCTTAAGCTAAGTATTCCCTTAAAGCTAACATAACCATGGATTGGTCACATGAATGTATAAATTATACAAAAATACAGTTGGCTGGGGGTACTTTGGGCGGCACAAAGATTATATTTTAATCTATACTCTAAATGTAATATGAATACAAAATGATAAAGGATTACTCTGTGAATTCGCATATAGATACAAATTCACGCATCATCCAATTAATGTTGTTTCCTGGCACTAGAGTTAAGTTGTCCTAGGGATAACATTACTGCTCTGTATCGTCATATTCACTAGTAGTAAGAGATTAAAATAATTCAGATCCAATTAGATATTATATGACATACAGGAGTCCATCCATACTTAGGTTGTTATTATAGGAATACCCAATAATTGTTTGCTTCATTCATACCATGTGGGGTAACTGAATTTAACCTAAAGATCCAACCTGTTTCTTTTCTTAGTAACACATTCTCTGTATCACCTCCTCTAATGCCTGGTTTAACCCTTTCAAGGCCCCAGCATCTAAAAGAGTTGGGTTTTCCAGAATGTTTGAGCAAAAAAATGTTTGGCCACACTAGTTATCTGTTTGCCATCAGATTGATCTTTTTCAGCATTGCGTATATTGCACAGATGTTCTGTGATTCGTGTTCGTAATTTGCGGGTAGTCATCCCAGTGTAAATTAGGTTACACGAACAGGAAAGGCAATAAATTACGTTATCACTCTGGCAATTTATGTGAGTCTTTATTTTCCATTTTTTGGAAAACCTATCAGTAATGCAGTCTTTTCTGATCATATATTGGCAAATTTTACAGTGACCACATGGGGTGGATCCTTGGTGTTGTGAGGGTTTTCACAGCATGTATGTCCCTTTAAGCAGCTACCTGCATCTTCCTAGCCCTGCCCACAGAGCCTTTAAATCACCTGCTCTCCCAAAGACAGGTGCTTAGTATTTGTTGCTTTTGACTGAGTAACTCCTGCTCATACTGAGCTCACATATACCTGCAAAGAAGATTACTTATTTCCAACTACTCTTGGATTACAAAATCTTTCAGCTGGACCACTTGGCATTACGCCTCTTCATCTTAAAAGACTTTACTACCTGCTTTTGGTTTTCTCCGTTCAATAACATTCACGGCTGTTGCCGCTTCATGAGAGGACTTATTTGAGTGCTAGCTCGCCTTCCTGCCCGGAGTCTGGCTCTCCCCTTACTAGCCGCTATTTCTAAACCACCGTTGATAATTTCCCTGCTGTTTAAAACCAAGCATTTCTTACCGCAATTGTGTTACACGGAGTTTGGGCTTGCCAGCGTTCTTAGCTGTCAATCAAAACAGCGTGTCAGTGAGCGACTCCTCCCCTGCCTTCCGCGCTACTCCACAGAACGCTGCGAGCAGCAGCAGCAGTGAGAAGCAAAGGAACTGTTACCATCCTAAGGAGGAATTGAGATCAGGGAACTCCTGTTTCACTTTAGCATGTCAGTCCGCTAATCATTCATAATCAATCCTCCTGTGAAAACTGTAAAGCTGTTTTGGGACACTTATTACAGTTATACTTGTACATATAAAATCACTCTCAACCTACAACGAATATCACTCTCTTCTATAGTGATATTAAACCAAGAGGGTGAAACATTCAAATACTTACTTATCTGTTCTGCAGTTGTGTTCCACAAAATACTAAGTCTACTCAATCATTACAGAATACTAAGCCCTCAAAGGATCATGGAACCAGCAGAACTTCCTCAAGTGGTCTATAACTTATCCCAGAAGGTTGATCAAATAGCTCACGCAGTGAGAGAACTACAGATTGAGAATAAGACTTTAAAAGATTTATTTAAGGACTCCATAGCAGCTAGATCAGCTCATGATACTGCACCTGAACCCCAAATATCTCTCCCTGAGACTTTCAGCGGAAATAGACGCAATTACAAACAATTCAAAAACTCCTGTCACTTACTTTTTACTTTGCGTCCTAAAACCTATACTACAGAGAAAATAAGAGTGCTAACCGTCATTACATTCCTCAGAGGAGAGCCCAGGGTTTGGGCAGATAATTTATGTGAACACGAAGATTCTGCCCTTGCCACTCTAGAATCTTTTTTTGGTCTTATGGACGATTTATATTCAGACAAAGACACCCAATTGACAGCAGAGGCACATATGAGGGATCTCAAACAGGGTAAGAGGCCCGTAGAAGAATATATTGCGGAGTTCAAACTTTATGCTTCTGACTCCCTCTGGAGCCCTATAGCGCTTCGTAACCAATTCCGTCTAGGATTGGCGGAGAATCTGAAGGATGAATTGGCAAGGGTAGAACTACCTCCTACCTTAGAAGCATTGATGAAGATCTCCTCTCAAATTGATAGAAGACTCAGAGAGAGACGTGGAGAAAAACTACATACCGATCTCTATCACAAGCATTCACCTCCCAGAAGCCATACCAAACCCTCACCACCTACATCTGTTCCTATGGAGATTGGGGTGGTTAGAGGACCTCTATCAACTGAAGAGAGGATGAGGCGTAAGACTAGGAACCTCTGCATGTACTGTGGTGATCCAACCCACTCTGTATATGAATGTCCCATTCTTCAGAAGAATAAGAAAAGTAAGTCCACCATTATTTGTTCCTCTCATGAGGTACATAAACAATCCACTTACTGTAACCTCTCTCTGTTCTTGCAGTGGGATCAGAAAAGGGTACCAACTGAAGCCATCATAGATTCCGGGGCTTTTGGGAACTTCATCGACTCCCAGCTTGTAAAATTAAATAAAATCCCACTTGTGTTGAAAGAAATACTGCTTGTACTTCGTGTTATTGATGGGTCCACTATACGTAACGGCCCTATTACACATCATACTGTTCCTCTGAGAGTTGTTACTGAAAATGGCCATACCGAATTCATCTCTTTTGATGTGTTGCCTTCTCCTCATTTCCCTTTAGTTTTAGGTATCACATGGTTGAAGTTACATGAGCCTTCCATAGTCTGGACCTCCTCAAAGATATCCTTCAACTCTTCATACTGTCAAAACACTTGTTTCCCACAGCATCACCTTCTCCATACTCTCCCCGATCCACAGATGCTACCCGACTACTACAAAGATTTTGCTGACGTATTCAGCAAGACTGAAGCTGACACCCTTCCACCCCATCGACCGTATGATTGCCCTATCCAACTACAACCAGGGGCAAGCATACCATTCGGGCACATCTATCCATTAAACGAAACTGAATTGGCACATCTCAAAAACTACCT
Organism: Bombina bombina; assembly: GCF_027579735.1. NCBI lineage: Eukaryota > Metazoa > Chordata > Amphibia > Anura > Bombinatoridae > Bombina > Bombina bombina. The sequence goes on from NC_069503.1 coordinate 1,134,531,204, forward strand.
CGAGGAAAACCTCAAAAAAGGTTTCATAAGACCTTCCACCTCTCCCGCTGGAGCAGGCATGTTCTTTGTGAAGAATAAGGATGATTCACTTAGGCCCATTAGCGACTACCGCGAGCTTAACAAAAGGACCATAAAGAATCGCTATCCGTTACCATTGATTCCAGAGATGATTGAACGCCTATCGGACGCTACCATCTTCTCCAAACTCGATCTCAGAGGTGCATACAATCTGGTACGGATTCAGGAAGGTCATGAGTGGCTCACGGCGTTCCGCACTAGATATGGGCTGTTTGAGTACCTGGTGATGCCTTTTGGATTGTGCAACGCTCCGGCGACTTTCCAACATTTTATAAACTACATTTTTAGAGATTTACTAGATGTCTGCATGGTCGTGTACCTCGACGACATTCTAATATATTCTAAGACCTTAAAGGATCACATTAAACATCTCCGCTGGGTACTCTCCAGACTTCGTACTCACAAGCTCTATGCCAAGGCAGAAATGTGTCAATTCCATTGCAAAGAGATTTCATTCCTAGGGTATGACATCTCCCCTGACGGTATAAAGATGCAACATAAGAAGGTAGACACTGTTTTGGACTGGCCTCCACCAGCCAACAGGAAGGATCTACAACGCTTCCTTGGTTTTTCCAACTACTATCGAAAATTCATCAAGGGATTCTCCAAGATAGTAAAACCATTAACCCAACTTACAACCCAGTCCAAACCCTTCATTTGGACCAAGGAAGCGTCCACAGCTTTTGACTTCCTCAAGAATAGTTTCTCTACAGCACCTATACTCCGATTCCCTGACGCCTCATTGCCATACATCCTTGAAGTTGATTCATCTGACTACGCCCTAGGGGCTGTACTCTCACAACGCCAGTCTATGTCGGAACCTTTACACCCAGTCTCCTTCTTTTCCAAAACCATGTCCCCTGCAGAAATGAATTACACCATTGGAGACAAAGAACTCCTCGCCATTCGCAGAGCCTTAGAGAACTGGAGACATATTTTGGAGGGAGCTAAATATCCTGTCACCATCTACACAGATCATAGAAACCTCCAATTCCTCCAGAATAATAAAACCTTATCAGCTAGGCAGGTCCGTTGGAGCCTTTATTTCTCCAGATTTGATTTCATTATCCAATATAGACCCGCCAACAAGAACGGGAAGGCCGATGCTCTCTCTAGAAGAGAGGTTAGACCTTCAATTACACAAGAGATCCAGTCAGTGATTCCCCAAGAACGGTTCATTGGAATTACTACACCATTCCTAGCAGAGATTAAGAAACATCAAAGACAAGACGAAGAGAAAACTCGCTACCAAATAGAGAACAAAGATGGCTTACTCTACCACAAGGATAGGCTTTATGTACCTCAAGCTCTAAGGAATCAGGTTTTAAAATACCATCACGACATACCAACCTCTGGACATCCTGGTGTCAGGCGTACATTGGATTTACTGAACCGTTACTATTGGTGGCCCAAATTAAAGCAATCGGTTAAAGAATATGTTGGTACCTGTTCCACCTGCATTACCTCTAAGAACGAAAGGTTAAAACCTTATGGCCTATTGATGTCTTTACCTATACCCAGCCGCCCTTGGGAACAAATTAGTATGGACTTCATTGTTGAACTACCCTTATCTCAAAAGCAGAACACCATACTTGTCGTAATAGACATGTTCATCAACTCTGGTTTCAGATGTTGGTTATCAACTCTGGTTTCAAATTGTAAAAAGAAGGGAATAATTTAAGGCGTAAACCTCTGGGTATGACATTATTTTTATGATAAAAATCATACATGCCTAGGTTCCATTGGCCTTTAATTTGTTTCTTCCTTATCTTTTTTAAATCTTTCAAAGGTTGTGACCATTCACCAGATACCTCTCTTTCAACAGTACTTTTATTATTCAGGTCAGAGGTAAGTTTATCTATATCCTCTGACCATCTCTGCATTTCTGCGCTAAGATCAAATAAGGCCATGTTATCTGTGCTCACGCCTTAAATTATTCCCTTCTTTTTACAATCTGAAACCAGAGTTGATGACCAAATGGGAGCAAGCACTAACTGAATGCTCACTTAAGCTTATAGGCTATTTGATAGAACACGAAACTGAAAAACTAAATTCTGTAACGCAGGAAATCAACAAGCTTAGTGAGGATCTCAAACTATATGAAACAAGAGAGGATTTCCAAAAATCCTATAAGAAAATAAAAAATGATGTGGAGAGATTTGCCAAATTCATCTCTGAAAGGAAAGAGAAAAAAATTGACAGGGATCTAAATGATTATTCCCAAGGGAAAGTGTATTCATGGAAAAAGGGAAGTAACCAAACATCAGATTCAGAAAATACAGATATAGAATATGAATCTCCAGACACAGAAGTATCAGATTCTGAGGGTCTCCCTAAGTCTATCCTTGTCAATAAGAATAAACAGAAACCCAAACCACACATTAACATTAAGAAGCTCCCTTTAGACGTAGGACCAGGAGAGGTAGAGGTAAAACATCCGCAAACCAGGAGACAGGTCCGCTTCAACCAGAAACCACAAGCTCACAAGAACCAATCATACAAAAAGAAATAACACATAATGATGCAGCTGATAATTTGAATATTTTAAATCTATCAAATAAAGTACTGACACCTGCACATATATCTGCGCTAAAGAAAGGGTTATCCTTTGTACCTTCTAACCAAATTAATAAGTTTGAGGCAATTAAAGACACACATTTTTTTGTTAGGAAAATCTTACTCAGAAAGTATTTTGCAAATACAGAAGATCCCAGTACTTTATCCCCTGCTGATCAAACAGCTTTAAATGACCTAATGGCTTTGTTAGAGGAAAATATAAACACGACAAGTGAAGACACTGATCAATCTAATAATAAAAACTGGAGGGAAATATTAAAAACCAAATCTCAATTTGTTCCACCCAGTCATATTTCTCCTCAGGCCATTACATTCTTGAATCTAGTTTGCAATGACATTTTGATTATAAAAGACAGTGGAAACTCCACAGGTAACATTAATCAAGCAGAAATAGAAGCATTACAAGAAATGACAAAATGGACAGATGTCCAAATTAAAAACAGCGATAAAGGGGGTAACATAGTAATATGGCCAACCACTATGTACGTAGAGGAAGCCATGAAACAACTATGTAATAAAACCAACTACAAAAAATTACTGGGAAACCCGACGAAAAACTTTCTTGAAATTTATTGCAAACTTATTAATACTGCTCTGGCTGATAAAATTATCGACCAAAAAGAATATAAGTACTTAACTGTCAATAACCCTAAAGTAGCCACACTGTACCTACTGCCCAAAGTCCATAAAAATATCTCCTGTCCACCAGGGAGACCCATTGTCTCAGGTATAGGGTCACTCACAGAGAAAGCAAGTAGATATGTTGATGCCAGGTTAAGACACATAGTAGTCGCATTACCATCGTATACAAGAGACACTATGCATATCTTAAACAAAATACAAACACTGGAAATAACACAGCAGTCAACACTTGTCACTTGTGATGTCGAATCCCTGTATACGAGCATAAAGACTGAATGGGGCATAAAAGCTATTGCTTATTTCTTACAAAAGGAAGAAAATATGGACACACAAACGAAAGATTTTATCATCAGACTACTCAAGTTTATATTAACACACAACTACTTTGTGTTCGATGATAATTTCTTTCTTCAGGTTTGTGGAACCGCAATGGGCACATCTTGTGCACCGACTTATGCAAATATATACCTGGGCTGGTGGGAAGAGACAATTGTGTTCAGCGACAACAACTATCAGTACACACAATACATCTCCCACTGGTCCAGGTATATAGATGATATTCTCCTGGTGTGGGAAGGCCCAATAGAAATACTGGGAGAATTCTTTATGATGCTCAATGACAACCCATTTGGTCTATATCTAACACACAATGAGAGTACAGAAAAAGTTGAATTTTTAGATTTAACTATCTCCAAGTGTGATAATAGACTAGTGACAGAAACATACAGAAAAGTTACTGCCACAAATAACATCCTACATGCATCAAGTAACCACCATCCCTCCACCATAGAGAGTCTCCCTTATGGAGAATATTTAAGACTAAGGAGAAATTGCACAGATATTTCTGCTTTCAAGGAGTCAGCACAAGATTTGAAGAACAGATTACTCAAAAGGGGCTACTCTAGGAGATCACTTGCCAGAGCATATAATAAAGCTTTAAACAAAAACAGACAAGAACTCTTAAAACCTAACATTAAATGTGACTCAGAATCCAATGTTATTAGATTCATATCGACATACAATACACAGAGTAATCAAGTCAGTTCCATTGTCCATAAACACTGGCACACACTACAAAGTGATGAGAGTCTAAAAAAACTAATACCAGACAGACCATCTCTAACTTTTAGAAGAGGTAGAAACCTTATGGACAATCTTACCATGAGTCATTTTGACAGAAATAGGAATAAGAAACCAATACACCAAGGATCCACCCCATGTGGTCACTGTAAAATTTGCCAATATATGATCAGAAAAGACTGCATTACTGATAGGTTTTCCAAAAAATGGAAAATAAAGACTCACATAAATTGCCAGAGTGATAACGTAATTTATTGCCTTTCCTGTTCGTGTAACCTAATTTACACTGGGATGACTACCCGCAAATTACGAACACGAATCACAGAACATCTGTGCAATATACGCAATGCAGAAAAAGATCAATTTGATGGCAAACAGATAACTAGTGTGGCCAAACATTTTTTGCTCAAACATTCTGGAAAACCCAACTCTTTTAGATGCTGGGGCCTTGAAAGGGTTAAACCAGGCATTAGAGGAGGTGATACAGAGAATGTGTTACTAAGAAAAGAAACAGGTTGGATCTTTAGGTTAAATTCAGTTACCCCACATGGTATGAATGAAGCAAACAATTATTGGGTATTCCTATAATAACAACCTAAGTATGGATGGACTCCTGTATGTCATATAATATCTAATTGGATCTGAATTATTTTAATCTCTTACTACTAGTGAATATGACGATACAGAGCAGTAATGTTATCCCAAGGACAACTTAACTCTAGTGCCAGGAAACAACATTAATTGGATGATGCGTGAATTTGTATCTATATGCGAATTCACAGAGTAATCCTTTATCATTTTGTATTCATATTACATTTAGAGTATAGATTAAAATATAATCTTTGTGCCGCCCAAAGTACCCCCAACCAACTGTATTTTTGTATAATTTATACATTCATGTGACCAATCCATGGTTATGTTAGCTTTAGGGGAATACTTAACTTAAGGACAAACCATTTTATATGTATTTTCATACTAATTTTGTGGTACTGCCTCAAGGTGTTCCCATAGCATCCTTCATCACCATGACTACAGCACCAAACACTAGCTCAATACTGCTGATGCCAATTTAACAACATAACATGTTTATTTATACAGGGACCTTTCTCACTTGCACTACATTGTAATTTGTGGGAAATATACCTCCTAGTTTTAGGTGAAATATAAGCTGAGGTTGATATGTTATATATATGATTACGAACGGAAATTTCTACACAATCATAATCCTAAAATCGTGTTATGTCCTCTATTACCAATAGACCAATAGAACTGCGTAGAGAATATGAATGAATGAGAGAAGCGCATCCATTGGCTAACTAATGGTACAGGCACGAAACACCATTAATGTGTAATAAATAACAACATATTCATTTCTCTGCTCATTCAAATAGACGCCAGAAGGAGAATGTCTGACATGTTTATGTAGGCTATTGACTATAAGACTATTATATTGGATGTGCAATCGTAATTAAATGGGTTAAACTATTAGCGTAACGATGTTGGTATTAGAATAACCATAGGATATTCATACTAGAGCCATAACCAATTGGATACCTTATAGAATACAAGCCTTTTCTTAGGCGTCAGTCATTGGTGTTTAACGGGGCGTATCTCGCCCCTTGTGCGTGATAGGTCAATTCATCGGTTGCTTAGGACTATAAGAAGGGGTGGCACCCGGGCCTCGGCTTGTCTATGCTACATTGATAAAGGCTGCCACTAACAGCCGAAATGCGTTTGTTGTTTAAATAGAAGCACCTTGGTGCACTATTTTTGGTTTTAACTTTTAAGTTCATGGTCTCTTGTCCCTGTCACCTGAAGCCGAGGGAGCAGTTATCGGCCAGGAAACAGGGGGGCAAGGTGACCTTAGTATATAAGTTGTATAGGTATTTTTCGATATATAAGGCCTTCCTTACTCATATAATTAATCACATTATATATGGGTCTTTTTAACTTCTAACTAATAAAAATTAAACTTTTTAAACTTTACTAAATAATAGGAATTAGTGCTAACATACCCCAATCTTGAGGATTTCTTTTATCCTCTCTCTCCTTTTGATTAATTTAATTGTGGGGTTAGCACCGGAAATATTTTTCCTTTATTCCACTAGCGTACTTTATCTAGTGCCAGTTCTCTACTCCAAATATAATACTTCATCAGATATTGACACTAACAAATCTACTTTTATTATTTTTCTATTGTTAAAGTACATTTGTTCTTTGTTGAAAAGGTGTTGATTATTTTGGATATTAAGGTAACTAGTTCTTTAAGACTAGCTGACACTATTTCTGCCTATTTTTTTCTTCTGTGTTTTCAGAGGTTTTCTTTCCAATTCCCCATTCTAGGGAATGGAATAGGCTGAAAATTTTCTTTTATTCCTTTTCAAAGGTTTTAAACTATATTCTTTGCCAGCAGTTAAATTCAATTTGGAGGGTTCTCCAATTTATTGGGGCTATCTCTGCTTCTACTAATTATGCTATTGTTTCTATAGCAAAATAGTATTTATTTTCCTTTAGATAGTTGTATCTTGTTTATGGAAAATTATTTAGTTTCAGGTACTTTTCTTGGTCCTGTGATTTATTTGGATATTGCAATTGCTTCATTTTTTCTGTTTACTTTAAGATCAAGTATCAGATTATGATTTATTTTAGCATTGTTAAAGGACAACATTTACTAGACTAGGTGCTGTTGCATTTGTCTTGTTGTTTTGCATTTATTGATTATGCAAGTCCACTGTATTGGCTGGTCCTTTAAACTGGACTATCATGCTAATAATTTCATTTGTGTCTTTATTTTATTAAATATTTTCGCAAATGAGGGTTAATCTATGTCTTTAGCTATTTTAGCTAGAAGAATTTTGTTCTAAGATAATCAATTATTTGTTTTATAATTGGATTCAATTCTTAACTGTTACTCTGGGCTTCAAGATTGAGTTCTAAGACTAAAACTTTAAGCTTATACTAGTTTAGTTGTTCTTATTAAGGAACGAATTCCTGAGTTCTTTCCCAAGTAACATGTTTGTAATTGGGGTTCGAAATCAGCTCCCTAATATTGCGATGTCCGTGCCGTATTCCAGCTTGGCTGGTAAGGGGCAGGTTAAGACTTCTTTGAAATGTATTTGGTTCTATTTTGTCCAAATTTCTTTGATTTTATTCCAGTAAGGCTAACACTTTCTTTAAGTGTGTTTCTGTCCTATATATTTTGGGTACTGTTGAAGCATGGCTGGGAACCCATGGGGTTCAAGCGCTGCTCAGACCTGGAATCTTGTGGGGTATTTCTTCCAGTTCCTTTTTTAGGAACCGGGTTTTGAGTTTTATTCAAACTATTTTGCCTTTTTATGGTCATTGATAGCATTATTTGTTTTCATTAGATACAATAAATGCATATTTTCATTTTTCTGTTTTCATTCAGATTATTTTCTGAGGATACGGAATCTCATATGATTCACTTTGCTCTTGAGGACATAGTTAGAGGATCTTTTTTTCGAAAGCTCTTGATTCCTCACACAAGGGTCACCTTTTTTAGGTTTCCAGAAAGTTTGTGTCACTGTCTTTGTCTCTATCAGACAAGGGATAATTCTATTGGGTTCCGTCTGTCGGTACCTTTAGTCTCTATTATTTCCTTCAGTTGCTATATATGCATAGAAGTTTTAGGTCTTATGGCCACGGCATTGGATTCAATCCCCTTTGCTCATTTTCACTAGAAAGAACCTTTCCAGTCTTTTATGAGTGTTGTTTCTTCTAGAATATGGTTGGAGGATCAATTTACCAAAAAGTTTGTTGATTCCTCAGACAAGGGTAACCCTTTAATCTAACAAAAATAAATTATTTCAGAACATTTTCCACCTTTAATGTGACCTTTAAACTATACAACTCAATTAAAAACAAACTGAAATCTTTTAGGTGGAGGGAAGTAAACAAAAAAAAACCTAAAATAATGTGGTTGCATAAGTGTGCACACTTATAACTGGGGAAGTAGCTGTGTTCAAAATTAAGCAATCACATTCAAAATCATGTTAAATAGGAGTCAGTACACACCTGCCATCATTTAAAGTGCCTCTAATTAACCCCAAATAAAGTTCAGCTGTTCTAGTAGGTCTTTCCTGACATTTTCTTAGTCGCATCCTACAGCAAAAGCCATGGTCCGCAAAGAGCTTCCAAAGCATCAGAGGGATCTCATTGTTAAAAGGTGTCAGTCAGAAGAAGGGTACAAAAGAATTTCCAAGGCATTAGATATACCATGGAACACAGTGAAGATGGTCATCATCAAGTGGAGAAAATATGGCGCAACAGTGACATTACCAAAAAATGGACGTCCCTCCAAAATTGATGAAAAGACGAGAAGAAAACTGGTCTGGGAGACTGCCAAGAGGCCTACAGCAACATTAAAGGAGCTGCAGGAATATCTGGCAAGTACTGGCTGTGTAGTACATGTGACATCAATCTCCCGTATTCTTCATATGTCTGGGCTATGGGGTAGAGTGGCAAGACGAAAGCCTTTCCTTACAAAGAAAAACAACCAAGCCCGGTAAAATTTTGCAAAAACACATCTGAAGTCTCCCAAAAGCATGTGGGAAAAAGGTGTTATGGTCTGATGAAACCAAGGTTTCTTTTTCTAAAAGATATGTTTGGCGCAAAAACAACACTGCACATCACCAAAAGAACACCATACCCACAGTGAAACATGGTGGTGGCAGCATTATGCTTTGGGGCTGTTTTTCTTCAGCTGGAACTAGGGCCTTAGTCAAGGTAGAAGGCACAAAACCTTCAAGCTTCTGCTAGAAAGCTGAACATAAAGAGGAACTTCATCTTTCAGCATGACAACGACCCAAAGCATACATCCAAATCAACAAAGGAATGGCTTCACCAGAAGAAAATTCAAGTTTTTGAATGGCCCAGCCATAGTCCAGACCAGAATTCAGAGAGAAAATCTGTGGGGTGATCTGAATAGGGCTGTGCACAGGAGATGCCTTAGCAATCTGACAGATTTGGAGTGTTTTTGCAAAGAAGAGTGGGCAAATCTTGCCAAGTCAAGATGCGCCATGCTGATAGACTCGTACCCAAAAAGACTGTGCTGTAATAAAATCAAAAGATACTGCAGCAAAGTATTAGTTTAAGGGTGTGCACACTTATGCAACCACATTATTTTAGTTTTTTTGTTTACTTCCCTCAACCTAAAAGATTTCATTTTGTTTTTCAATTGAGTTGTACAGTTTATAGGTCACATTAAAGGTGTAAAAAGTTCTGAAATGATTTATCTTTTTCTAATTTTTCTACATTACAGAAACCTGACATTTTAACAGGGGTATGTAGACTTTTTATATCCACTATATATATATATATATATATATATATATATATATATATATATATATATATATATATATATAAAAACAATGCTAGGATGTGCACTCTCACTCCGTCAAACAACTGCCAGGGTGCTAGTGCGCTTCAATTGATACGAACAAAAAACTTGAACTCTCTCGTCATTTCAAAAGTAATCTTTTACTGTGAACAGTGATGTTTCGGGGACAAAGTATCCCCTTCCTCAGACACAGTGTGTACAAAGTGTAACAAACTTATAGCAAAACGTACAGAACCCCCCCCCCCCCCCCCCGTTAGGACAAAAAAAAAAAATGCCAAAATGGTCTACATGGTAACCACCTAGTCACAAACATAAATAAACAAGTGTTAAATACAGTGAAGCTTTTCTGAGCATATCATTACATCAACATATAGTGTAAAGTGACTTAATCAAGAGGGAATGATAAATATCATGAAACCCAGATATGGAAGACATAGATATCCTATGTAATGTAATAAGGCCTACTTATCAAGCAACTTTCTTGCATTCGCCGGCACCAATAAGCTCGCCTGACATCGCCTATCTTCGGTGCCGCGGACCTGAATACATTCTCCATATTTAACAAAAAAAGCTGACAAAAAGCCGCGCATCAAGTAAGGGGCGATGAGCAGCGGACTGTTGTTAACTAACAGTCATCGATCTCGCTGCTCTTCGGCTTTTTCACAGCTTTATTTGTATACTGTCACTAAACACCCACACTATACTAAACTGTTTAAACCCTATCCCGCCACTCCCGGACCCCGCCGCCACTCTAATAAAGTTATTAACCCCTAATCCTCCACTCCCAGAGCCCACTGCCACCTACATTATGTTATTAACCCCTAATCTGCCACCCCCTATACCGCCGCCCCCTACATTATGTTATTAACCCCTAATCTGCTGCCCCCTACACCGCCGCCACTCTAATAAAGTTATTAATCCCTATCCCGCCGCCCGCGTACCCCGCCGCAACTAAATAAAGTTATTAACCCCTATCCTGCCACTCCCGGAGCCCACTGTATTAACCCCTAAACCACCAGCCCCCCACATCGCTATAAACTAAATTAACCTATTAACCCCTAAAACTAACAATCCGCTAACTTTATATTAAATATTAACTCATCCCTATCTTATAATAAATTTAAACTTACCTTTAGATTTAAATTAAACTATATTAAACTAATAATTAACCTATTCTAACTATTATAATAAAATTACATTAAACTATATTAAACTAATAATTAACCTATTCTAACTATTATAATAAAATTACATTAAACTCTCTTAAATTAATAATTAATCTAACCTAACTTTTATACTAAAATTACATAAAACTACAAATTAAAATAACTATATTATATATTTAAACACCTAACCCTACTCAAATAATTTAAATCTACACTAAAAAATTACAAAGTTACCAAAACTAACAACTAAGTTACAAAAAATAACAAACACTAAGTTACAAAAAATAAAAAAGAAATTATCAAATATTTAAACTAATTACACCTAATCTAAGGGCCCTATGAAAATAAAAAAGCCCCCCCAAAATAACCCCGCCCCCTAGCCTACAATAAACTACCAATAGCCCTTAAAAGGGCCTTTTGTGGGGCATTGCCCCAAAGTAATCAGCTCTTTTACCTGTAAAAAAAAATACAAATACCCCCCAACAGTAAAATCCACCACCCATACAACCAACCCCCCAAATAAAAAGCTAACTCAAAAAACCTAAGCTGTCCATTGCCCTGAAAAGGGCATTTGGATGGGCATTGCCCTTAAAAGGGCATTTAGCTCTATTGCAGCCCAAGTCCTAATCTAAAACTATAACCCACCCAATAAACCCTTAAAAAATCCTAACACTAACCCCCTGAAGATCGACTTACAGTTCTGAAGATCCAACATCCATCCTCCAAGAAGCCGGGAGAAGTCCTCAACGAAGCGGCCAAAGTCTTCATCCAAGCCCGCAGAAGTCTTCATCCAGACGGCATGTTCTATCTTCATCCATCCGGCGCGGAGCGGCTCCATCTTCAAGACATCCGACGTGAAACATCCTCTTCTTTCCGACGACTACCGACGAATGAAGGTTCCTTTAAATGACGTCATCCAAGATGGTGTCCCTTAGATCCAATCAGCCAATAGGATTGAGCTTTCATCCTATTGGCTGATCCAATCAGCCAATAGAATGCGAGCTCAATCATATTGGCTGATTGCAACAGCCAATAGGATTTTTTCAACCTTAATTCCAATTGGCTGATAGAATTCTATCAGCCAATCGGAATCTAAGGGACGCCATCTTGGATGACGTCATTTAAAGGAACCTTCATTCGTCAGTAGTCGTCGGAAAGAGGAGGATGCTCTGCGTCGAATGTATTGAAGATGGAGCCGCTCCGCGCCGGATGGGTGAAGATAGAAGATGCCGTCTGGATGAAGACTTCTGCGGGCTTGGATGAAGACTTCGGCCGCTTTGTTGAGGACTTCTCCCGGCTTCTTGGAGGATGGATGTCGGATCTTCAAAACTGTAAGCGAATCTTCGGGGATTAGTGTTAGGATTTTGTAAGGGTTTATTGGGTGGGTTTTAGTTTTAGATTAGGACTTGGGCTGCAATAGAGCTAAATGCCCTTTTAAGGGCAATGCCCATCCAAATGCCCTTTTTTAGGGCAATGGGGAGCTTAGGTTTTTTTTAGTTAGCTTTTTATTTTGGGGGTTGGTTGTGTGGGTGGTGGATTTTACTGTTGTGGGGTGTTTGTATTTTTTTTTTACAGGTAAAAGAGCTGATTACTTTGGGGCAATGCCCCGCAAAAGGCCCTTTTAAGGGCTATTGGTAGTTTATTGTAGGCTAGGTTTTTTTTTATTGGGGGGGGCTTTTTTATTTTCATAGGGCCCTTAGATTAGGTGTAATTAGTTTAAAGCTTTGATAATTTATTTTTTAATTTTTGTAACTTAGTGTTTGTTATTTTTTGTAACTTAGTGTTTGTTATTTTTTGTAACTTAGTTGTTAGTTTTTGGTAAAAGTAATTTTTTAGTGTAGATTTAAATTATTTGAGTAGGGTTAGGTTTTTAAATATATAATATAGTTAATTTAATTTGTAGTTTTATGTCATTTTAGTATAAAAGTTAGGTTAGATTAATTATTAATTTAAGATAGTTTAATGTAATTTAATTATAATAGTTAGGGTAGGTTAATTATTAGTTTAAGATAGTTTAATCTAATTTTATTATAATAGTTAGAATAGGTTAATTATTAGTTTAATTTAAATCTAAAGGTAAGTTTAAATGTATTATAAGATAGGGATGAGTTAATATTTAATATAAAGTTAGCGGGTTGTTAGGTTTAGGGGTTAATAGGTTAATTTAGTCTATGGCGATGTGGGGGTCTGGCGGTTTAGGGGTTAAAACATTTATTTAGTTGCGGTGGGCTCCGGGAATAGCAGGATAGGAGTTAATAACTTTATGTAGGTGGCGGCGGTGTAGGGAGCGGCGGGATAGGGGTTAATAAGTATAATGTAGGTGGCGGTGGTGTCGGGGCGGCAGATTAGGGGTTAATAAGTATAATGTAGGTGGCGGCGATGTCAGGGGTGGCAGATTAGGGGTGTTTAGATTCGGGTACATGTTAGGGTGTTAAGTGTAAACATAACTTTTATTATACCATAGAAATCAATGGGATATCTGGCAGCATCGAACATGAGCTTTCGTTGCTTTCAGACTCCCATTGAGTCATGAGGGGGATGCCTGGCACCTGACTGCATGACTGTCTGACACTGTCTCTAAAGTGAAGGAGCCATGGATGATGCCCACCAGACCGGTACGGTTACGGTCAATAAGTGCACACTGAAGAGGTAGGAGGGGAGGGCAGGCGGGGGTCTGGGGGTGGGCAGAGTGCAGAGGTGACTGGCCATAAGAAGCGGTTGGCAAGCGGCCCGGGGCTGTGCACTGACAGACTTGAAATGTGCACTGACAGACTTGGAACAGAGTCAGAGAGCAGAATTTTCATAGTTTGCGCGCCTAAACCTTTTCTTTAGTGATTTATTTTAGAGCGCACTGTTTATCTTTCATTTGATGCTCTGCTAAACCAGGGAGCAGCTCTAGGCATGAGCTTTATAATTATTGCAGTGCAGTTTACATATTTTGTATGCGTGTGTCTGAGTTTTTGTGTGTCTGAGTTTTTGTGTGTGTGCCTGAGTGTTTGTGTGTGTGTGTCTGAGTGTTTGTGTGTGTCTGAGTGTTTTTGTGTGTGTTTGTCTGAGTGTTTGTATGTGTGTGTGTATGCCTGTGTTTTTGTGCTTGTGTGTGTCTGCTTTATGTCCATTGGAGAAGTTTACCTTTTCTATGAAATCCTCTTCTTGCAGTGGGGGGGGGACACACCATAACTTACTGCACCGGGTGACACAACCCTAGTGACGCCACTGCGTGCAGGCATAAACTCACTGTGACAGATCCCGGCTACCCCGACTGGGTAGCTCTACCAATGGATCCTCCCGATACCTGGAACCTGCCACTATGTAGCGGAGAAAGCGATTATAGCAGGAGCCCACCCAAATAATTTGACAGACTAGCATTCAGGTGAAACAAGAACTGATTTTATTGGGAAACACACATGGAGGTGGTGGTTTCGGGGTGATCCCGGGGGAGTTCCAGGAGCCCGGCCGGCCTAGAAGGATTTTCCCGGTCAGAAATCAGCTCTTCTCTGACAAAGTTCACATTACATTTCTAACCAAAGGGAAGGGTTTGGCTATCGTGGTTGCTTTGTGGAGTCCAAAACCGCCAAGAAATGAAAGGGGTTTAACCCTTGCAGCCTGGTATCCGTGACAAATCCCCCCTTCCAGTTTAGCAGACCCGGCTAGATCCACACACTGGTCGGCCTGGGGCTGTCCAAGGAGCTATGTCACTTTACTCTGCCGGGAAAGTTCATCAGCGTTTCCATTGCTTTTCCCCGGCCTGTACTAAATGTCAAAATTAAAGGGTTGCAGGGCTAAACTCCACCGCAACAATCTTCCATTGTCTCCGAAAACTCTGTTAAGCCAGACGAGGGGGTTGTGGTCGGTGAGGACGGTGAAGGGCTTCCCATAGAAGTAGGGCTGTAGCTTCTTCAGGGTCCATACCAGGGCCAGACACTCCTTCTCCACCACCGCCGCGTAGCCTACCTCTCTGGGCAACAGCTTTCTACTAATGTAGGCTACTGGGTGGTCCTGCCCCTCTGCATCTGCCTGGCTTAACACAGCTCCCAACCAGAACATGGAGGTATCTGTGTGGATGGAAAAATGTTTGGTGGGGTTAGGAGTGGATAGTACTGGAGCAGAGACTAAGGCAGACTTAAGGCTCTGGAAGGCAGCTTTGCACTCGGGGGACCACAGAACCTGTTGGGGCAGCTGTTTACAGGTCAGGTCTGTCAGGGGTTTAGCTAGGGCACTGTAGTTGGGGACAAATCTTTGGTAGTAACCGGCAGTTCCCAGGAACGCTAGCACTTGGGTTTTGGTTCGGGGAGTAGGCCAGTTGGCCACTGCCTCAACCTTAGCCGGCTCTGGTCGCTGATTTCTGCAGCTCACTCGTTGACCTAGGTACTGGACCTCCAAGCGACTGATGGTACATTTGTCAGACTTCAGAGTCAGCCTGGTGGCTCTGAGATCTAAACGACGCCTAAGTGGACCAAATGGTCCTCCCAGGTGTCGCTATAGATGGCGATGTCGTCCACGTATGCGCAGGCATAGTCCTGGAGGCCATCCAGAAGACAATCCACCATCCTTTGGGAGGTGGCTGGAGCGTTCTTTATCCCAAACGGCATTACTTTGAACTGGTAGAGGCCGAAGGGGGTGATGAAGGCACACTTAAGGATGGACTTAGGGTCTAAAGAAAACTGCCAGTATCCCTTGCAGAGGTCAAGGGTGGTCAGGAAGTTGCTGTGGGTGATTCTATATAATAGGTCATCGACTCGGGGCATAGGGTAGACGTCAGTGGTGGTTCTGTCATTGAGCTTACGGTAGTCGATGCAGAACCGGGTAGTCCATCCTTTTTGGGTACTAACACCACCGTGGAGGCCCAGGGGCTTCTGGACAGTTCAACAACACCAAGGTCCAGCATTACCCATAGCTAACGCTGCATGCTGTCCCTGACTGCCTCTGGAACACTTTAGGCTGCCTGTCGCAGGGGAGCCTGTCCCGGGGTCTCCACTCTGTGTATGGCCGTTGTGGAGAACATATTTTGTCTCTCTTCCAGGAGGTGTCGGACAGTCGGACTTGCTCTCTATGTGCAGTCTCTAGCCTTTTGTCTAGGGGTATGTCGGCTACACCTTGGGGGGTCTCACCTGGTCCAGGGAGCTCCGGCATTGGAAGACTCTCAAAGTCCTCCACCGCCGGAGCACAGATAGCAGCCACATCCTTTTCATTTTCTACACAAATAGCAGCCAATGGATCCTCACGATACCTGAAACCTGCCGCTATGTAGCGGAGAAAGTGATTATAGCAGGAGCCCACCCAAACAACTAGACAGACTAGCATTCAGGTGAAACAAAAACTGATTTTATTGGGAAACACACACTCCTTTTATACACAACCAAAGGGTCTTATCTCACTCCCAAATCTCCCGCCATTCCTGCTCCTCCAGACAGGATGGCGTCTGCCATAGCAGCCACAGTCCTACAGAGCCCCAGGAACCAGAGGTGGTGGTTTCGGGGTGATCCTGGGGAAGTTCCAGGAGCCCGGCCGGCCTAGAAGGATTTTCCCGGTCAGAAATCAGCTCTTCTCTGGCAAAGTTCACATTACATTTCTAACCAAAAGGAAGGGTTTGGCGATCGTGGTTGCTCTGAGAAGCCTAAAACCGCCAATAAATGAGAGGGGGTGAGGTAGTAGGGCGTTGGGGTTTAACCCTTGCAGCCTGGTATCCGTGACAACTCCCCCCTTCTAGTTTGGCAGACCCAGCTAGATCCACACACAGGCCGGCCTGGGGCTGTCCAAGGAGCTATGCCACTTCAGTCTGCCGGGAAAGTCTATCAGCATTTCCATTGCTTTTTCCCGGCCTGTACTAAATGTCAAAATTAAAGGGCTGCAGGGCTAAACTCCACCGCAACAATCTTCCATTGTCTCCGGAAACTCTGTTAAGCCAGACACGGGGGTTGTGGTCGGTGAGGACGGTGAAGGGCCTCCCATACAGGTAGGGCTGTACCTTCTTCAGGGCCCATACTGGGCCAGACACTCCTTCTCCACCGCCGCGTAGCCTACCTCTCTTGGCAACAGCTTTCTACTAATGTAGGCTACAGGGTGGTCCTGCCCCTCTTCATCTGCCTGGCTTAACACAGCTCCCAACCAGAACATGGAGGCATCTGTGTGGATGGAAAAATGTTTGGTGGGGTTAGGAGTGGATAGTACTGGAGCAGAGACTAAGGCAGACTTAAGGCTCTGGAAGGCAGCTTCGCACTCGGGGGACCACAGGACCTGTCAGGGCAGCCATTTACAGGTCAGGTCTGTCAGGGGTTTAGCTAGGGCACTGTAGTTGGGGACAAATCTTCGGTAGTAACAACAGTTACCAGGAACGCTAGCACTTGGGTTTTTGTTCGGGGAGTAGGCCAGTTGGCCACTGCCTCAACCTTAGCCAGCTCTGGCCGCTGCTTTCTGCATCCCACTCGTTGGCCTAGGTACTGGACCTCCGAGCAACCGATGGTACATTTGTCGGACTTCAGAGTCAGCCCGCCGGCTCTGAGGTGATCTAAAATGATGCCTAAGTGGACCAAATGGTCCTCCCAGGTGTCGCTATAGATGGCGTTGTCATCCACGTATGTGCAGGCATAGTCCTGGAGGCCATCCAGAAGATGATCCACCATCCTTTGGAAGGTGACTGGAGCGTTCTCTATCCCAAACGCCATTACTTTGAACTGGTAGAGGCCGAAGCAGGTGATGAAGGTAGACTTAAGGACGGACTTAGGGTCTAAAGAAAACTGCCAGTATCCCTTGCAGAGGTCAAGGGTGGTCAGGAAGTTGCTGTGGGCGATTCTATCTAATAGGTCATCGACTCGGGGCATAGGGTAGATGTCAGTGGTGGTTCTGTCATTGAGCTTACGGTATGCAGAACCAGGCAGTCCGTCCTTTTTGGGTACTAACACCACCGTGGAGGCCCAGGGGCTTCTGGACGGTTCAACAATACCAAGTTCAAGCATTACCCATAGCTAACGCTGCATGCTGTTCCCGACTGCCTCTGGAACACTTTAGGCTGCCTGTCGCAGGGGAGTCTGTCTCGGGGTCTCCACTTGGTGTATAGCCGTTATGGAGAACATATTTTGTCTCTCTTCCAACAGGTGTCGGACTTGCTCTCTCTGTGCAGTCTCTAGCCTCTCGTCTAGGGGTATGTCAGCCACACCTTGGGGGTCTCACCTGATCCGGGGAGCTCCGGCATTGGAAGACTCTCAGAGTCCTCCACCACCAGGGCACAGATAGCAGCCACATCCTTGTCCCTTTCTACATATGCCTTTAACATGTTCACATGAAAGGTCTGGCGGACCCGGTCATCTGAGCATTTGGCGACCAGGTAGGTGGTGTCATTCAGTTGTTCCACTACCTGGTAGGGTCCTTGCCAGGAGGCCTGCAGCTTGTCTGTTTCGACAGGCTTCAGGGCAAGGACCTTCTGTCCTACTGTTAGGGTTCTAGAACAAGCATTCCGGTCGTACCTCCTCTTTTGTTTACGTTGGGTGACCCGAAAGTTCTCTCGCACCTGTTCGGCGAGATCCTTCAGTCGGTCCCTGAGCTGAAGAATGTAACCCACAACAGAGTGTTCTTCCCCCCCTGTCATCCCTTCCTAATAGGCTCTTAATAAGTCAAGGGGTCCCCTTATCTTCCGGCCATATACTAATTCAAAGGGGGAGAAGCCTGTGGATTTCTGGGGCACCTCTCTATATGCAAAGAGGAGGTTCCCGCAGGAATCGCTCCCAGTCCTTGTAAGTGGCTAAGAACGTCCTAAGCAGCTGCTTAAGGGTCCCGTTGAACTGCTCACATAGCCCATTCATCTGGGGATGGTAGGGGGCACTATGCAGCGGTTGCTGGGTGATTTCCACAGTAAACTGTGTTCCCTGATCAGAAATCATCTCCCGGGGGAAGCCTACCCTGGTGAATATCCAGAGCATTGCATTTGCTATGGTCTCTGCCTGTATATTGGCCAAGGGGATTGCCTCTGGATATCTAGTGGCATAGTCTACTAATGTAAGGATGTACCTTTTTCACAATGGGCTGGGTCGCCAACGGACCCACTATATCGACTACAATCCTGCTAAAGGGTTCATCGATAATGGGGAGGGGTTCAGGGAGGCCTTAGTATGGTCTCCGGTCTTACCTACTTTCTGGCACACTTCGCAAGACTTACAATAGTCGCTAATATCTGCTGAAATTCCTGGCCAGAAATAGGTTTGGGTCAGGGGGTGGTGATTTCTGGACTGGTCTAAATGTCCAGCTAAAGGGATACCAGGTCCTATCCACAGTAGGTCGGACCGAAACCTCTTCAGTACAACTGACGTTTGGGCACTGGCCCCTTTTCTGCACTCGGGGATCTGGTACAGGAGCCATCTTTCCCACTGGAACTGTTCCTGCTCGGGGCCCTGGGGGTCAGTTTCTACTCGGTCCTGATAAGGGGCTAAGGTTGGGTCATTCAGGGTCTCCTGGGTGAAGTCGGAGGAGGACATCCAGGGAGGTTAGTCGGGAGATAGGGTTGGGGGGGAAGGTCGGGGACAAGGTGAAGTCGGGCGGAATGTCTCACCTGGGTCCCCGGAGCTTGTGCAGTAGCTTGGCGCCTGGCTTGCTGGCGAGTGGCAATTAGGTAGGCATCCGGGGAGTTATTCCCCACAAAGGCTGAGGCCAGGTGGCCGAGGTCATTTCCCAACAAGACCTCGGCTGGCAGCTGTTGCATGATGCCCACCTCTAAATCACGGGAGCCGACTCCCCAGTTCAGATGTACCCAAGCTGTGGGGGTATGTAACACAGCTCCTCCAGCCACCTGAATTGCAAGGGTCATCCCAGTTTGAATGGATATGGGGGCTAACTGGGGTTGGATCAGGGAGACGGTGGTGGCAGTGTCCCTTAATCCCTGGGCTGCCTGCCCATTGACCCAGACGTCCCGGTAACGGTGCATGCGGTTATCTTGGGTCACCAAGCTGACTTCATGCAGAACACCAACTTCCTCATCTGGCCTGTCTGCATAGCTATCAGGACCCGCCGCATAGGCGCAGTAAACAGCGGCCTGGTAGGTCCTGGCTGTAGGGGCCCCCCACTGGGCCGTGGAGGAGTTCCTTGGCTGCTGGGCTGAGGTCTTTCTTAGCTTTGTTGGACAGAACCTTTGGAAGTGGCCCAGTTGTCCACACTTGTAGCACCCTCCTGTATTCCTGGCTCCAGCCAAGGAAATAGGAGCCGTCCGGACTTGGGGCTGCCGGGGGACTGTTGGGGGTCAAGCAGGAGTGATAGCAGAGCGGGGAACGGGCAAGCATTCTGGAACTGTCTGGCGCCGGGCATCCACATACTGATCTTCCAGGGTGGCTGCTTGGTCAGCTGTGGTAGGTCTTTTGTCCTTGACCCAGTCCCGTACCTCTGCCAGAGTGCGGTTATAAAACTGCTCCAAAAGAACAAGCTGTACTGCTTCACCAAGGGTGGTTATGTGGCAACCCGTGAACCATGCGTCCAAAGACCGGGCTAACCGGTGGGCCCACTCTGTATAGGGCTGTCCCTCTTGTCTTTTCAGTTCTCTGAACTTTAGCCGGTGTGCCTCCAGCACGAGTCCATACCGGGCAAGGATGTGCTCCCTCACCCGATCATAGTTGGCTTGGTTTTCCAAGGGTACAGTGTGGAAAGCCTCCAAAGCCCTGCTGGACAATTTTCTGGAGCAGGATAGTGACTCGGTCAGCATCGGCGACCCCCTGCAACCGACACTGGGTATCAAAAAACTGAAGATAGTCAATCTCCTCCGACTCATTATCCTGGAAAGCCCGGAAGGCAGCATAGGGTCTTGGGTCTGGTAGGAGAAGCTAGGGGGTCTGGCACAATTCCCCCCATAGACTTCTGCAGCTCCATCAAGTGAAACAATCTCTTTGGGGGGTTAAATTCATAGAGGTCCAGTCGCCACTGGATCTGCCTCTGGAGATCCGACATGGTGGTCTCTGGGGTTGAGGCGGTACTGGGCCATCTACTACTTTGGACGTCATCCGAACCACCCATCGGCTCGTTAGCCTGATCACCCTCCATCAGCTAGGCTATGAGTGCAGTCTTTGTCTTGTTACCAGCTACTCCTCCTCGGGCTTGCAGAAAACTCTGCAGTTTGTCCTTCCGGAGCCTGTGATACTTTTCCATCCGGCAAGGACTTTAGGTGGTGGTTTGGATGTTCCAGGTAATTCGAAGCATCCCACTGCTGCCACCACTGTGATGGATCCCGACTACCCTGACTGGGTAGCTCTGCCAATGGATCCTCCCGATGCCTGGAACCTGTGTAGCGGAGAAAGTGATTATAGCAAGAGCCCACCCAAATAACTAGACAGACTAGTATTCAGGTGAAACAAGAAGGGATTTAATTGGGAAACACACACTCCTTTTATACAGGGTCTTATCTCACTCCCAAATCTCTCGCCATTCCCACCCCTCCAGACAGTCTGGCGCCTGCCATAGCAACCACAGTCCCACAGAGCCCCAGGACCCGGAGGTGGTGGTTTCATAGTGATCCGGGGGAGCAGCGGCAATTCCATGGTGTCATTTGAAAGCTCTCGGTTCCCGGATGCCACAGTCCAAAAAGTGATTTGTTACTGGGGACCGGAGTTACAGCCCAATAAAGATAGGGGGTAGGGGTGTCCAAAAACCACGGTTCCCAAAGGAGCTCCCCTCTGGCAATCACCCCACCTCTTGTCCTCCCTAGGGGCTAACAATTCCCAAAAGAGCGGAGCTATGAGGTAAAGGGCCCCTGGAGCGACCAGGGGTAAAATTAGTGGCTGTCCAGCGTGAAGCGGCTGACCGGGAGTTCCAGGAGCCCGGCTAGCCTGAGAAGGGTTAGGCGGGTATCCGTTGTGGTGCGACCGGCAGTTCCAGGAGCCTGGACAGCCTAGAAGGGTTTTCCGGTCAGAGATCAGCTCTTCTCTGACAAAGATCACATTACATTTCCAAACAAAGGAAAGGGTTTGGTGATTGCGGTTGCTCTGAGGAGCCCAAAACTGCCAAGAAATGAAAGGGGGTGAGGTAGTAGGGGTTTAACCCTTGCAGCCTGGTATCCATGACTCACTTTTTGATGGCCACAGATGAAGCCGATCGTTGTACTGCAGTCTAATAGCTGCACCAGCACCACACCGCAAACCCGGAAGTAACCACATCTCGCGTCTACAATCAACAGACCAGTAAACGTCATGATCACGTGTCTCGTGGAACCATTCAATGGACGGCATCATCATAGTCATGGAAACGTGGTGATTACATTAGCGGTTACATTAGCGGGGCTGCAGCTAGGAATGATGTCAAATGCCAATAGAGTAGTCTAAATAACATATGTCAGGTGTGCAGACCACTGTATTACAGTGGTGTCTATTATACACATACCAAATTCCATTGAGTACTCAGAAATACACTAAGCTGATAATCATCATACTTGTATACGGCCTGTGGAGAGAAGGTCAACAATCAACGGTTACAAGATATAAGGTAGAATGTAGAGCTCCATACTACCAATATTTACAGAGGCTCTGAATAAGGCATTAACATGTATTATAGAAAAATCACAGATTGTGCATAAAGCACCTATGTGTGAGCGTGTAACTATAGCATTTAAATGGGAATATACTTACAATTGGTCAAACTAGCCTGGCAGTGGTGCAATGAAGAACTATAAGAGGTCATATATATCCAAAGCAGGGTAGAGCATAATAATACTTAATGTGGTATTGGGGATACTCAATAGGCATAGAGCACTTACATATAGGCGAGTAATTATAGCATAAACATGGGGATGTATTTATAGGCGGTCAAAGTGACCTGATGGTAGTGCATCAATAACCTATCATGGACTCTTATTGTCCGGCACATATAACCCCCAAAAAAAGGTTTAGTTCCATTCAAAGAAAGCAGTGCCAATCAAACAGTGTTCAGTCCATTGGGCTGTAAGGTATTCAGTCGATGGATCCATCTTGCCTCGACCTGTAACAATGTTTTGTTCTTATCCCCACCACGTTTCAAGGGGGGAACATGATTTATGAGAACAAAACGGAGATTGTTGACATTATTTTCGACCTAGAGAAAGTGTCTTGCCACTGGATGGTCACTTTTTCTTTTTTTTTTTTATTGAGATTCAACTTGAGGCATACATTGCTGAAATGTCATTTCAAAGTGTACAAAGTAGTCATATTCATACAGTAAAAATGAAGAACATAACATAGTTGAGAGACATTTGTAGAATTAGAGTATGTAGTGTTTGCCCATTGGTCTTTAAGCCTTCTAGGTAAACTATGAGGCCACTTTTGGACCTCTCATTGTTATAAAAAATATATTAAGCAAAGGCCACCAGAAACAGTAGGAGACCACTTTTGGGTCTCAAATAGTGAATCTTAGTTTTCTCATTTTATAAGATATATAACAAAATATTAGTAGTAAGCATTAAAATGATAGGATAACTCTTGAATCCTTAACAGATTATATTTATATCCAGATTATATAGGCTATAGACACAGTGCACGCAAACTAGAGAGTAAAATATAGCCATAGGCAAATCTGAACACACTGGCATGTTCTGTATACTTATTCCAAGATTAGACTGTTTAAATTAATTGATCCACACATACAGCTCTGTTGGAGTGTGCCCTAATAATTATAGTAAAGTCTTAGTGGTCTTTGGTAGTGATTGGTGCAATAATGGAACTGAATTATGTATCTAACTAAACTAAGCTTAAGTTATTGGGAATTGTGAACGGTATAGCATCCTAGAGAATCAATCCAGGTTTGATATTTTAACTATTTTCACTTTCAATGTAATTGAGTAAGCTGGCATATTATATAGAGATAATAGAAGGTAAAAAAGAAAAGTACAAATATTTACATAGACAGATCAAAACATAATTGCAAGATAGTGTACATATCCAAGAACTAGACACATTAGAATATTCAGTCCTCATAAACAGTTCTGGAGATTTAAAGCCTAGATCAGCGATGGGGGCTCTACAGAGAAAATAGTGTTGCAGTAGTGTTAACAGTTAGGAACATACAGTATATTAAAAAAAAATCAAACAATTGAAAACTGCCACATATAATTAGCCAAGAAGTAGCATCCTACACCTAAGTTGAGACAGTTCTTCCCTTCTGCGGCTCCGGCTGTAAGCCGCAAAGTCAGGATTACATCATCTCTATCCCTTTGAGTTTAGTGAGCATCTGACATGGTGTAGAAAAGAGTTATAGCCCATTAACACTGTATGATCCCTTATTTAATTATTTGTTTTCCCTTTTTCCCTTTGTAGTTGCTCTATCTGCTATAGAATCATAGGCTTTAGGGGTATGCATATTAGTGACAGTATGCGTGCATAATATTGAGGTATACTGGTTCTTCCGAACTTCCAACATAAATTCAGTTGCCAGGTTTTTTAAGCAGCACACATAAATAAACGAAAGGGAGTTCTGTTTTCATGTCTCCTAAAGCACCATTATGTTGACAGTACACAGGGTAAATGATTGAGCATAATCATAGTTCACCTTATCATACAAGAGGCATCAGAGACTCCAGTGTGAGTGTAGTCACCCCGGCACCCAAAGATTAAAAGCTGTAGATTTAGCCCACTCCTGCTCTGCTGAAGAAGCTAGCTGACAACTGCAATGAAAGTCTTTGGGGTAGAATTAGGATCTTGTGTAGGTCTAGAGGCACACGGTAGTAGTAATGTCTGATTGCCATCTTGATATCTCTGTGTGAAGAGGGAATCTGTACCTTCAAGAGCGTCCAATCGACTTTCACTGAGCCCCCACTACTATAGAGAAGAGAGAACACAGAGGTGCCAACATGGCCTAGTACCATTAAACAAAAGAATAATCAGTGAGATAAATAGAGGTACTCACAAGGGAAAAGCACCCATTGGTGCTGATGGGGTAGACTGGAACTAAAACAGTGGTCCAGTTCACTGTGTGCCAACAGACCAGGCAGTGGGTAGGTGGTCAGGAGGTGGGCAGGCGAGTCACTCGTTCCTATAAGTGAAAGAGCAAAGCTACCATAGCCTAGTACAGTATAATCAGGCCAAAATGATAGTTATTGGTAACACTTACAATATGTAGTGCACCTCCAGGTGCAGTAAAAGCGAATGGGACCTCTCAGACGCCCAGTAGACTGCACTCTCAAGACAGCAGGATCCACTCCCAAATCCACAGGTAAAAAAGTTTCAAATGACAACAAGTGTATCATAAAAACAATTCTTTATTTAAAAACAGAGCAATGCGTTTCTCAGCCTCTCAGGGGCTGTTTCTTCAGGCTATACAATATAATAATACATGATACACTTGCTATACAAACCCTTTCAAATACTATGATTGGTTGATTGAACAAACACCATCATCTGTGCTAGAGATACTAATTACATACGTCATCTTGGTGGCAAAGCAGAGCAAACCCACAAAATAGATACATCTGTGAGCATGTCCTAATTACATGGGTTACTATGGTAACGATGCATCAATAATAAAATGTAAACAAAGCATTGATGGAAATATGGAATACATTTCTATCTATAAATTTTGACAATGGTTTCTAATAGCAAAAAGCGCTTCTATTTATATGTTGAGGTGTGCAATCCCAAACAAAACTAATGAATAAGTATACAAAAACACGCACATTAAAAACTTGGAACAAATATAAAAAGCTCCAGCACCATCGCCCCTCCCTCCCTCTACTCACTCCTGCAAACTCAAAACTAATCCCACACTCCTAAAAGAGATCAATGTCTAAGCTAGACAGTCTGATGTTGGTATACAATGTCATATCTGTAGTTCGCTAAGTGTAGCATAAATGTTGTGGGAGTAGGTGTTTCTGTTCACCTACTCCCACAACATTTATGCTACATTTAGCGAACTATAGATATGACATTATATACCAACATCAGACTGGGTGATGAGTATATAGCTTCTTACTGTCTTGTAGCAGATATAAACTATATATGTATTCTTGGGTGATGAGTATATACAATATTGGCTCCAGATAACAAGGTTTCAGTAAATATAGGAAGTGTGTTTTATGGGTGCTCACAATACAAAATGGATTTGGCCGCTAACAACTCACATCCATGAACAAGTTTTTACTTGAAAAGATCCTGAAAACATTTTTTTGATTATTAAGAACTTGCTATTGAGATAGAAACTGGAAATCCAGCTAAAACTGACATATACAATAGCTGTTTAACAGCTCTTAAGGTTACAGCTGTATTACATTTGTATGTGTGAGATTAACCCGAAACTGATAGCTGGTAATCAGAATGACATTTGTATAAAGACAGAAGGGTTTACTGGCATGTTTTATATTAATACTTAATATTGTAAAAGTATCTTTTTTTTCTTCATTATTTCCAACCATTGATAGAGAAAACACTGTTTTCTGGTTTGGCAACATTTACACTAGAAATCAAGATCATCACTACAGAAAACATAATTTATATAAGAAGTTACCTGATAAATTAATTTATTTAAAAAAAATCAAAACCACAAAAAATAGAGTGGGTCTCATGGACTCTTGCCACTATGAAAGAAATTAATTTATCAGGTAAGTTCTTACAAAAATTATGTTTTTTTTCATGTAAGTGGCAAGAGTCCATGAGCTAGTGACGTATGGGATATAATACCCAGGATGTGGAAGTCCACAAGTCACTAGAGAGGGAGGGATAAAATAAAAACAGCTAAATCCACTGAGAAATTAAATCCCCAAAAATAACAAAGTTTTCTTAAAAATGTCAGAAAAACTCAAATCAAAAAAGGCATTAGAATCAAACTGAGACAACTGCCTGAAGAACCTTTCTTCCAAAGAAGTAAACACATCAAAATGGTAAAATTTAGTAAAAGTATGCAAAGACCAAGTTGCTGCTTTGCAAATTTGATGAACTGAAGCTTCATTTTTAAAAGCCCAAGAAGTGGCAACTGATCTAGTATAATGAGCTGTAATTCTCTAAGCTGGAGACTGCCCCACCTCCAAATAAGCTTGATGAAACAAAAGTTTCAACCAGGATGCCAAAGAAATGGCAGAGGCTTTCTGACTTTTCCTAGAGCCAGAAAAAATAGACTAGAAGTCTTTCTGAAATCTTTAGTAGCCTCAACATAATATTTCAAAGCTCTTACCACATCCAAAGAATGTAAAGACCTTTCAAGAGTATTCTTAGTATTAGGGCATAAAGAAGGAACAACAATTTCCCTATTGATGTTGTTAGAATTCACAACTTTAGGCAAAAATTTAAATGAAGTCCGCAAAACAGATTTATCTTGATGGAAAATCAGATAAGGAGACTCACAAGAGAGAGCAGACAACTCAGAAACTCTTCTAGCAGAAGAGATAGCCAAAAGAAATAACACTTTCCGAGGAAAGTAGTTTAATATCCAAAGAATGTATAGGCTCAAAAGGAAGAGCCTGCAAAATTCTCAAAACCAAATTAAGACTCTAAGGAGGAGAAATATATTTAATAACAGGTTTAATACAAATCAAAGCCTGAACTAAACAGTGAATATCAGAAAGTTTAGCAATCTTTCTATGAAATAAGACAGAAAGAGCAGAAATTTGTCCTTTCAAAGTATATGCAGACAAACCCTTATCCAAACCATCCTGAAGAAGCTGTAAAATTCTAGGGATGCTGAAAGAATGCCAAGAATAATTATGAGTGGAATTCCAAGAAATATAGGTTTTCCAAACCCCATGATAAATTTTCCTGGAAACAGACTTACGAGCCTGTATCATAGTGCTAATCACAGAGTCAGAAAAACCTCTATGACTAAGCACTTAGCGTTCGATTTCCATGCCATCAAATTTAGAGATTTGAGAACCTGATGGAAAAATGGCCCTTGAGAAAGAAGGTCTGGCCATAAAGGAAGTGGCCAAGGTTGACAACTGGACATCTTAACAAGGTCCGCATACCAAAACCTGAGAGGCCAAGCTGGGGCTATTAGAAACACATAAGATTGTTCCATTATGATCTTGGAGATTACCTTTGGAAGAAGAACCAGAGGCGGAAAAATGTAAACAGGTTGGTAAAACCAAGTAACTGCTAGAGCATCTACCATCTCCGCCTGAGGATCTTGGACCTGGAAAGTTATCTTGGAAGCTTCTTGTTTAGACGCAAGGCCATCAGATCTATTTCTAGGGGAACCCACATCTGTACTAACTGAAAAAAACACATCTGGATGGAGAGACCACTCTCCCGGATGTAAAGTCTTACGACTGAGATAATCCGCTACCCAATTGTCTACTCCTGGGATATGAATCACAGAAATTTGACAAGAGTTGGATTCCACCCTAGAAAGTATCAGAGATACTTCGTTCATTGCTGAAGGACTGCAAGTCCCCCCTTGATGATTGACATATGCTACTGTAGTGATATTGTCTGTCTGGAATTGAATATAAAGTTCTCTCTTCAATAGAGGCCAAACCTGAAGAGCTCTGAAAATAGCACAGAGTTCTAAAATATTGATTGGTAACCTCGCCTCCTGAGGTTCCCAAACCCCTTGTGCTGTCAAAGACCCCCAGACAGCTCCCCAACCTGTAAGACTTGTATCTGTTGTAATCACAGTCCAGGAAGGATGGACAAAGGAGGCCCCTTGAACAATAAGGTGATGGTTTAACCACCAAGACAGAGATTGTCAAATTTAAGTATATCAACTGTGATATCTGAGTACAATCCCTGCACCATTGGTGCAACATGCAAAGCTGAAGAGGTCTCATATGGAAACAAGCAAAGGGGATCGTGCCACTGAAGGGAATGATAGAGACTGAATGTTTAGACAAGCTAAGACTAACTTCATTCATCTCTTTTCTGTCAAAGAATGAGTCATGGACACTAAATCTATCTGGAAACCTAAAAAGGTGACCTTTGTCTGAGGAATCAAAAAACTCTTTTGTAAATTGATCCTCCAACCATGTCTTTGAAGAAACGACAAGTTGTTTTGTGTGAGTTTCTGCTAAATGAAAAGATTGAGCTAGTACAAAGATATCGTCCAAATAAGTAAACACTGCAATACCCTGCTCTCTAATTAGGCCAAACGGAAGAGCGACAAATTGGTAATGCTTGTCTAGAAAAGAGAATCTCAGAAATCGATAGTAATCTGGATGAATCTGAATGTGAAGATAAGCGTCCTGTAAGTCTATTGTGGACATAAAATGACCTTACTGAACAAAAGGCAGAATAGTCCTTATAGTCACCATCTTGAAAGTTGGGATTCTTACAAAACGATTTAAAGTTTTCAGATACAGAATTGGTCTGAATGAATCTTCCTTTTTTGGGACAATGAACAGACTTGAATAAAAACCCAAACCCTGTTCCTGTAGAGGAACTGGAACAATCACCCCTGAAAGCTCTAGGTCTGAAACACACTTCAGAAAAGCATGAGCCTTCACAGGTTTTGTTGGAACATGGGAAAGAAAGAATCTTCCCATGGGAGGTCGAATTCTGAAACCTATTCAATACCCCTTAGAAACAATATCCTGAATCCACTGACTTTGGACAGAATCTGCCCAAATGGCTTGAAATAATTTCAATCTGCCCCCCACCAGTTGAACTGGTTTGAGGGCCGCACCTTCATGCAATCTTAGGGGCTGTATTTGGTTTCTTATAAGGCTTGGATTTATTCCAATTCATGGAAGGGCTCCAATTGGAACCAGAGACCTTAGGGGAATAAGTGGTTTTCTGTTCTTTAGTCTGACTAAAAGAACAAAAACGAATGGGAGCTTTAAATTTACCCCTAGATTTTTTATCTTGGGGCAGAAAAACTTCCTTACCCCCAGTGATAGTGGAGATAATAGAATCCAATTGAGAACCAAATAAATTATTACCTTGAAAAGATAATGAGAGTAATCTAGATTTAGACACCATATTTGCATTCCATGATTTAAGCCATAAAGCTCTTCTAGATAGAATAGCTAAAGACATAGATTTAATACCAATCTTAATAATATCACATATAGCATCACAAATGAAATGATTAGCATGTTGAAGTAAAACAACAATGTTAGACAAATCAGGATCCAATAGCTGCTCTGCTAAATTGTCCAACCAAAAAGTTGAAGCAGGTCTAAGAATATAGCCAGTATGTAATTAAGCCTTCCTAAGATAAGATTCAATCTTCCTATCTAAGGGATCTTTAAAAGAAGTACTATCTTCCATAGGAATAGTAGTATGCTTGGCAAGAGTACAAATAGCACCATCAACTTTAGGGACTTTCTCCCAAAGCTCTAAATTAGACACAGGTAAAGGATACCATTTAAAAAAATTTTTTTTTTTTTTAAGTATTCTTTTATTGAGATTTGTAGCAACAACAATACAAAGAACATGTTCATTCACAGTAACATAAGGGCACAAGTATGAACGTCTTAAATAGACCATACTATGGCCTAGATTTGGAGTTTGGCGTTAGCCGTGAAAACCAGCGTTAGAGGCTCCTAACGCTGGTTTTGGCCGCCCGCTGGTATTTGGAGTCAGTGATTAAAGGGTCTAACGCTCACTTTTCAGCCGCGACTTTTCCATACCGCAGATCCCCTTACGTCAATTACGTATCCTATCTTTTCAATGGGATCTTCCTAACGCCGGTATTTAGAGTAGTTTCTGAAGTGAGCGTTAGAGCTCTAACGACAATACTCCAGCCGCAGGAAAATAGCAGGAGTTAAGAGCTTTCTGGGCTAACGCCGGTTCATAAAGCTCTTAACTACTGTACCCTAAAGTACACTAACACCCATAAACTACCTATGTACCCCTAAACCGAGCTCCCCCCACATCGCCGCCACTCGATTAAAATGTTTTAACCCCTAATCTGCCGACCGCCACCTACGTTATACTTATGTACCCCTAATCTGCTGCCCCTAACCCCGCCGACCCCTGTATTACATTTATTAACCCCTAACCTGCCCCCCACAACGTCGCCGCCAGCTACTTAAAATAATTAACCCCTAATCTTCCGACCGCAAAGAGCCGCCACCTACGTTATCCCTATGTACCCCTAATCTGCTGCCCCTAACACCGCCGACCCCTATATTATATTTATTAACCCCTAATCTGCCCCCCTCAACGTCGCCGACACCTGCCTACACTTATTAACCCCTAATCTGCCGAGCGGACCTGAGCGCTACTATAATAAAGTTATTAACCCCTAATCCGCCTCACTAACCCTATCATAAATAGTATTAACCCCTAATCTGCCCTCCCTAACATCGCCGACACCTAACTTCAATTATTAACCCCTAATCGGACGACCGGAGCTCACCGCTACTATAATAAATGGATTAACCCCTAAAGCTAAGTCTAACCCTAACACTAACACCCCCCTAAGTTAAATATAATTTAAATCTAACGAAATAAATTAACTCTTATTAAATAAATTATTCCTATTTAAAGCTAAATACTTACCTGTAAAATACATCCTAATATAGCTACAATATAAATTATAATTATATTATAGCTATTTTAGGATTTATATTTAGTTTACAGGCAACTGGGTAATTATTTTAACCAGGTACAATAGCTATTTAATAGTTACCTAGTTAAAATAATAACAAATTTACCTGTAAAATAAATCCTAACCTAAGATATAATTAAACCTAACACTACCCTATCAATAAATTAATTAAATAAACTACCTACAATTACCTACAATTAACCTAACACTACACTATCAATAAATTAATTAAACACAATTCCTACAAATAAATACAATTAAATAAACTAGCTAAAGTACAAAAAATAAAAAAGAACTAAGTTACAAAAAATAAAAAAATATTTACAAACATAAGAAAAATATTACAACAATTTTAAACTAATTACACCTACTCTAAGCCCCCTAATAAAATAACAAAGCCCCCCAAAATAAAAAATTCCCTACCCTATTCTAAATTAAAAAAGGTAAAAGCTCTTTTACCTTACCAGCCCTGAACAGGGCCCTTTGCGGGGCATGCCCCAAGAATTTCAGCTCTTTTGCCTGTAAAAAAAAACATACAATACCCCCCCCCCAACATTACAACCCACCACCCACATACCCCTAATCTAACCCAAACCCCCCTTAAATAAACCTAACACTAAGCCCCTGAAGATCTTCCTACCTTGTCTTCACCATCCAGGTTCACCGATCCGTCCTGAAGAGCTCCTCCGATGTCCTGATCCAAGCCCAAGCGGGGGGCTGAAGAGGTCCATGATCCGGTCAAAGTCTTCATCCAAGCGGGGCAGAAGAGGATCTTCCATCCGATTGAAGTCTTCATCCAGGCGGCATCTTCTTTGGTCTTCTATCCGGAGCGAAGCGGCAGGATCCTGAAGACCTCCAGCGCGGAACATCCATCCGGCCCGACGACTGAACGACGAATGACTGTTCCTTTAAGGGACGTCATCCAAGATGGCGTCCCTCGAATTCCGATTGGCTGATAGGATTCTATCAGCCAATCGGAATTAAGGTAGGAATTTTCTGATTGGCTGATGGAATCAGCCAATCAGAATCAAGTTCAATCTGATTGGCTGATCCAATCAGCCTATCAGATTGAGCTCGCATTCTATTGGCTGATCGGAGCTCACCGCTATATTAGGATGTATTTTACAGGTAAGTATTTAGCTTTAAATAGGAATAATTTATTTAATAAGAGTTAATTTATTTCGTTAGATTTAAATTATATTTAACTTAGGGGGGTGTTAGTGTTAGGGTTAGACTTAGCTTTAGGGGTTAGCGGTGAGCTCCGGTCGTCAGATTAGGGGTTAATAATTGAAGTTAGGTGTCGGCGATGTTAGGGAGGGCAGATTAGGGGTTAATACTATTTATGATAGGGTTAGTGAGGCGGATTAAGGGTTAATAACTTTATTATAGTAGCGCTCAGGTCCGCTCGGCAGATTAGGGGTTAATAAGTGTAGGCAGGTGTCGGCGACGTTGAGGGGGGCAGATTAGGGGTTAATAAATATAATATAGGGGTCGGCGGTGTTAGGGGCAGCAGATTAGGGGTACATAGGGATAACGTAGGTGGCGGCGCTTTGCGGTCGGAAGATTAGGGGTTAATTATTTTAAGTAGCTGGCGGCGACGTTGTGGGGGGCAGGTTAGGGGTTAATAAATGTAATACAGGGTTCGGCGGGGTTAGGGGCAGCAGATTAGGGGTATATAAGTATAACGTAGGTTGCGGCGGTTTACGGAGCGGCAGATTAGGGGTTAAAAAAAATATGCAGGGGTCAGCGATAGCGGGAGCGGCAGATTAGGGGTTAATAAATATAATATAGGGGTCGGCGGTGTTAGGGGCAGCAGATTAGGGGTACATATGGATAATGTAAGTTGCGGCGGTTTACGGAGCGGAAGATTAGGGGTTAATAATAATATGCAGGGGTCAGCGATAGCGGGAGCGGCAGATTAGGGGTTAATAAGTGTAAGGATAGGGGTGTTTAGACTCGGGGTACATGTTAGAGTGTTAGGTGCAGACGTAGGAAGTGTTTCCCCATAGGAAACAATGGGGCTGCGTTAGGAGCTGAACGCTGCTTTTTTGCAGGTGTTAGGTTTTTTTTCAGCTCAAACAGCCCCATTGTTTCCTATGGGGATATCGTGCACAAGCACGTTTTTGAGGCTGGCCGCGTCCGTAAGCAACTCTGGTATCGAGAGTTGCATTTGCGGTAAAAATGCTCTACGCTCCTTTTTTGGAGCCTAACGCAGCATTTGTTTGAACTCTCGATACCAGAGTTAAATTTATGGTGCGGCCAGAAAAAAGCCTGCGGAGCGTTAACAGCCCTTCTACCGCCAAACTCCAAATCTAGGCCTATGTGATTTAGAAGTACAATAAAATGCATACATATCTGCTTATGTGATGAACATAAATAAATGAAACCTCCATTTTCTATTATTTATACTCCATATATGTACCTCAAATAAACTGAAACATCAAAGAAAGGAGATTTAGAATAATAAAGAGCAATGATATAAGTGTGTTGAAATATATATCAGGGTGGGCCCGCATGTGGGCCCTAGCATATGATTGTAGTATGAGAACATATAGAATATAACAGCGTGTAAAAACCGCTTGGTATTGAAATGGGGGGGGGGGGGGGGAGAGGTTAAAATTAGAGCAAAACCTCATTGTATACAGATTTCAAGTGGTAATAATATAATAGGCCGGTAAATGATGAGAGAAGCCTCATGACTCTAGGAGGCCTAACACTTAGATATAGTTGCTTTAAAGGTATAAGTAAGCTAGTGTAACTGAGATCTTATTTGTTCCCCAAGAAGCAGTGCCAAATCAAAAAACCTTGTTGTAATTAATGCTTTTCATATACAGAGAACAAAATGATCTATGTTATAGAATTGCTATCTCTTCCATCAGAAAGGGGAGAGTGAGGGTTCCAATGGTAGATATATTTTACAGTGAAAGCTTCTGCTTTAGGGTGTTAGTAATAGGCTTTCCTTAGGGAGAAATGGCCAATAAAGTGTGTTAACACCGAAATTGACTGCACAATTGCCACCATAGCCAGTAGGACTCCCAAATAGAGATGTAATTTATAACTCTCAATTAAGAGAACCAGAGTATATAATTTGCACCAATTATCAAAAATAGCAAAATGTCTTATTGCCTCGGCCGCAGGCAATAATATTAAATATACATAGAGCTATGATTACATATTAACCACTGAAAGGTAAGAAGTACATAAACATCAGAGACGTTTATATGACGCCTAGTAGCCTTACAAGTGATACAATCTTGTAGGTTACTCACATTAAGTCAATATTATAGCGAGAGGTTTCTCAAGTGAAAACCCTCTGAGGTTATTTTGCCCACAAAACTGAGTGTCAAATAGGAAACTCTCTATTGGTAGGGGTAATTGTAAATACCATTTAGTAGCGTAGTTCATGCAATTAAACAGGGGGAGCAAGATAATAATAACGCAATAAAAAATAAGCATGTGAGAACAGATAGATGGAAAGAAAATCCCATAAGATCACTGAGTACTGCTGTGAGCTACAGGGCTATCAAAATCAGACATCAATCTATAGTAATGATGAGCCAGTCTCTGCAGTAAATGTATGGATGTCCATAGCGATGAGCCTGAGGCTAGGTTAGGGTTCTGGAATGGGGCATAATAACAGGGTGCTTTCTAGGTTAATTCCAGCCATCTCACTCACATGCCAGCCAGAAGGCTAAAAAACATATTGTGAGTCAACCGATAAATTTACCCTACCCCAGATCTGAAAACTAAATACACAGCAGCCGCTGGTGAGCTCTGGCTGACAGCCGCGCTGTCACACCTAAAGGCCTTCTGATTCTGCAGGGTGAATCCGTCAACAAGCAGTGATCTATGTATGTGCGGTTCTCTCTCACTTACCGCTATCACATTTCCAGTCATAGACTTGTGGTACCTAGGAGGTGTTGTGTTATAAGTAAGATCGTAAAGGTACGAGGAATTGCTTAATTGCTGCCCGGGTCCTGTCGGTTGTAGGGTATCACATTCAGATGTACCTATAATGATCAACTGCTTCCCCACTATCTCCCAGGGACCAACCACATCTCCCGGTATACACCAAGGAGCTGTCAACACATTCACTGCTTCGGCCTAAAGATCACTGGACCTGGACAGGTACCTGGGAAGTTTCTTGTTTAGATGAGAAGCCCCCACATCTGAACAATCTGAGAAAACACATCCGGATGGAGGGGCCACTCCCCCGGATGTAAAGTCTGATGGCTGAGATAATCTGCTTCCCAATTGTCTATTCCTGGGATATGAACCGCAGAAATTAGACAGGAGCTGGATTCCGCCCAAGCAAGTATCATAGATACTTCTTCCATAACTTGGGAACTGTGAGTCCCACCCTGATGATTGACATATGCTACAGTTGTGACATTGTCTGAAAACAAATGAACGGTTCTCTCTTCAACAAAGACCAAACCTGAAGAGCCCTGAAAATCGCAGAGTTCCAAAATATTGATTGGTAATCACGCCTCTTGATATTTCCAAACCCCTTGTACTGTCAGAGATCCCCAGACAGCTCCCCAACCTGAAAGATTTGCATCTATTGTGATTATAGTCCAGGTTGGATGAACAAAATAGGCCCCTAGAACTATACGATGGTGATCTAACCACCAAGTTAGAGATAGTCGAATTCCCCAGTTTTACATAACCAACACGGTTATATTAATATACTTTTAACCTCTATGATTATCTTGTATCTAAGCCTCTGCAAACTGCCCCCTTATTTCAGTTCTTTTGACAGACTTGCAGTGTAGCCAATCAGTGCCTGCTCCCAGATAACTTCACGTGCACGAGCACAGTGTTTTCTATATGAAAAACATGAACTAACACCCTCTAGTGGTGAAAAACTGTTAAAATGCATTCTGAAAAGAGGTGGCCTTCAAGGTCTAAGAAATTAGCATATGAACCTCCTAGGTTAAGCTTTCAACTAAGAATACCAAGAGAACAAAGCAAAATTGGTGATAAAAGAAAATTGGAAAATTGTTTAAAAATACATTCTTTATCTGAATCATGAAAGTTTATTTTGGCCTAGACTGTCCCTTTAAGGATATTAATTGTGATATCTTTGTATAATCCCTGCACCACTGGATCAGTATACAAACCTGGAGAGGTCTCATGTGAAAACGAGCAAAGGGGATCGCGTCCGATGCTGCAGTCATGAGACCTAAAACTTCCATGCACAAAGCTACTTAAGGTTATGATTGAGACTGAAGGTTACGACAAGCTCAAACCAATTTTAATCTTCTCTTGTCTGTTAGAGACAGAGTCATGGACACTGAATCTATCTGGAAACCTAAAAAGGTGACCCTTGTCTGAGGAATCAAAGAACTTTTTGGTAAATTGATCCTCCAAACATGACTTTGAAAAAACAACACTAGTTGATTCGTGTGAGATTCTGCAGAATGTAAAGACTGAGCTAGTACCAAGATATCGTCCAAATAAGGAAATACCACAATACCCCGTTCTCTGATTACAGAGAGTAGGGCACCGAGAACTTTTGAAAAGATTCTTGGAGCTGTCGCTAGGCCAAACGGAAGTGCGACAAATTGGTAATGCTTGTCTAGAAAAGAGAATCTCAGAAACTGCTAATGATCTGGATGAATCGGAATATGAAGATATGCATCTTGTAAGTCTATTGTGTATAATGCCCTTGCTGAACAAAAGGCAGAATAGTCCTTATAATCACCATTTTGAAAGTTGGTACTCTTACATAATGATTCAAAATTTTCAGATCCAGAACTGGTCTGAATGGATTTTCTTTCTTTGGGACAATGAATAGATTTGAATAAAACCCCAGACCCTGTTCCTGAAACGAAACTGGTATGATTACCCCTGAAAGCTCCAGGTCTAAAACACACTTCAGGAAAGCCTGAGCCTTTACTGGATTTGCTGGGATGCGTGAGAGAAAAAATCTTCTCACAGGAGGTCTTACTCTGAATCCTATTCGACACCCTTGAGAGACAATACTCTGAATCCATTGATTTTGGACAGAATCTGGCCATATTTTTTGGAAGAATCTTAATCTGCCCCCTACCAGCTGAGGGCCACACCTTCATGCAGACTTGGGGGCTGGCTTTAAATGGTTTGGATTTACTCCAACTTGAAGAAGGTTTCCAATTGGAACCAGATTCTTTGGGGGAAGGATTAGGTTTCTGTTCCTTATTTTGTCAAAAGGAACAAAAACGGTTAGAAGCTTTAGAATTACCCTTAGGTCTTTTATCCTGAGGCAAAAAAAACTCCTTTCCCCCCAGTGACAGTTGAAATAATTGAATCCAACTGAGAACCAAATAACTTATTACCTTGGAAAGAAAGAGATAGTAATATAGACTTAGATACCATGTCAGCATTCCAAAATTTAAGCCACAAAGCCCTCCTAGCTAAAATGGCTAAAGACATAGATTTAACATCAATTGTGATGATATAAAAAAATGACATCACAAACAAAATGATTAGCATGTTGAAGCAAGCGAACAATGATAGACAAATCAGTATCCGTTTCCTGTTGCACTAAACTTTCCAACCAAAAAGTTGATGCAGCTGCAACATCAGCCAAAGAAATTGCAGGCCTGAGCAGATGACCAGAATATAAATAGGCTTTCCTTAGATAGGATTCAAGTTTCCTATCTAAAGGATCTTTAAAGCAAGTACTATCTTCCATAGGAATAGTAGTATGTTTAGAAAGAGTAGAAATAGCCCCATTAACTTTGGGGATCTTTTCCCAAAACTCCAATCTGCTGGCAAAGGATACGATTTTTTAAACCTTGAAGAGGGAATAAAAGAAGTACCAGGCCTATTCCATTCCTTAGAAATCATATCAGAAATAGCATCAGGAACAGGAAAAACCTCAGGAGTAACCATAGGAGGTTTATAAACAGAATTTAAACGTCTACTAGTTTTAACATCAAGAGGACTAGTTTCCTTAATATCCAATTTAATCAACACTTCTTTTAACAAAGAACGAATATACTCCATTTTAAATAAATAAGTAGATTTGTCAGTGTCAATATCTGAGGAAGGATCTTCTGAATCAGATAGATCCTCGTCAGAGGAGGATAATTCAGTATGTTGTTGGTCATTTGAAATTTCATCAACTTTATAAGAAGTTTTAAAAGACCTTTCTTCTGTTAAGTGTGATCAGTCCACGGGTCATCATTACTTCTGGGATATTACTCCTCCCCAACAGGAAGTGCAAGAGGATTCACCCAGCAGAGCTGCATATAGCTCCTCCCCTCTACGTCACTCCCAGTCATTCTCTTGCACCCAACGACTAGATAGGATGTGTGAGAGGACTATGGGGATTATACTTAGTTTTATATCTTCAATCAAAAGTTTGTTATTTTAAAATAGCACCGGAGTGTGTTATTATCTCTCTGGCAGAGTTTGAAGAAGAATCTACCAGAGTTTTTGTTATGATTTTAGCCGGAGTAGTTAAGATCATATTGCTGTTTCTCGTCCATCTGAGGAGAGGTAAACTTCAGATCAGGGGACAGCGGGCAGATGAATCTGCATAGAGGTATGTAGCAGTTTTTATTTTCTGACAATGGAATTGATGAGAAAATCCTGCCATACCGATATAATGTCATGTATGTATACTTTACACTTCAGTATTCTGGGGAATGGTACTTCACTAGAATTACACTGTAAGAAATACATAAGGCTGTTTAATAACTAGAGATTATGTTTAACGTTTTTGCTGGAATGTAAAATCGTTTTCATTTACTGAGGTACTGAGTGAATAAATGTTTGGGCACTATTTTTCCACTTGGCAGTTGCTTAATCTGTTTTCTGACAGTTTCTGTTCTCCCTCACTGCTGTGTGTGAGGGGGAGGGGCCGTTTTTTGGCGCTTTTACTACACATCAAATATTTCAGTCAGCAACTCATTGTATTCCCTGCATGATCCGGTTCATCTCTACAGAGCTCAGGGGTCTTCAAAACTTATTTTGAGGGAGGTAATTTCTCTCAGCAGAGCTGTGAGAATTATAGTTTGACTGAGATAAAAAACGTTTATTCTGTAATTTGTTTCCTGCTTTCAGAATTTGTTATCTTTGCTAATGGGATTAAACCTTTGCTAAAGTTGTGTTATTTACAAGGATTGAGGCTATAACTGTTTCAATTTATTAATTTTCAACTGTCATAGATCTTCTGTGCTTCTTAAAGGCACAGTACGTTTTAATATTATTCTAATTGAATTGTATTTCCAAGTTACAAGTTTATTTGCTAGTGTGTTAAACATGTCTGATTCAGAGGATGATACCTGTGTCATTTGTTGCAATGCCAAAGTGGAGCCCAATAGAAATTTATGTACTAACTGTATTGATGCTACTTTAAATAAAAGTCAATCTGTACAAATTGAACAAATTTCACCAAACAACGAGGGGAGAGTTATGCCGACTAACTCGCCTCACGTGTCAGTACCTACATCTCCCGCTCAGAGGGAGGTGCGTGATATTGTAGCGCCGAGTACATCTGGGCGGCCATTACAAATCACATTACAGGATATGGCTACTGTTATGACTGAGGTTTTGGCTAAATTACCAGAGCTAAGAGGTAAGCGTGATCACTCTGGGGTGAGAACAGAGTGCGCTGATAATATTAGGGCCATGTCAGACACTGCGTCACAGGTGGCAGAACATGAGGACGGAGAGCTTCATTCTGTGGGTGACGGTTCTGATCCAAACAGACTGGATTCAGATATTTCAAATTTTAAATTTAAACTGGAAAACCTCCGTGTATTACTAGGGGAGGTGTTAGCGGCTCTGAATGATTGTAACACAGTTGCAATACCAGAGAAAATGTGTAGGTTGGATAAATATTTTGCGGTACCGACGAGTACTGAGGTTTTTCCTATACCTAAGAGACTTACTGAAATTGTTACTAAGGAGTGGGATAGACCCGGTGTGCCGTTCTCACCCCCTCCGATATTTAGAAAAATGTTTCCAATAGACGCCACCACAAGGGACTTATGGCAAACGGTCCCTAAGGTGGAGGGAGCAGTTTCTACCTTAGCTAAGCGTACCACTATCCCGGTGGAGGATAGCTGTGCTTTTTCAGATCCAATGGATAAAAAATTAGAGGGTTACCTTAAGAAAATGTTTGTTCAACAAGGTTTTATATTGCAACCCCTTGCATGCATTGCGCCGATCACGGCTGCAGCGGCATTCTGGATTGAGTCTCTGGAAGAGAACATTGGTTCAGCTATTCTGGACGACATTACGAACAGGCTTAGAGTCCTTAAACTAGCTAATTCATTCATTTCGGAGGCCGTAGTACATCTTACTAAACTTACGGCGAAGAATTCAGGATTCGCCATTCAGGCACGCAGGGCGCTGTGGCTAAAATCCTGGTCAGCTGATGTTACTTCTAAGTCTAAATTGCTTAATATACCTTTCAAAGGGCAGACCTTATTCGGGCCCGGGTTGAAAGAGATTATCGCTGACATTACAGGAGGTAAAGGCCATGCCCTGCCTCAGGACAAAGCCAAAGCCAAGACTAGACAGTCTAATTTTCGTTCCTTTCGTAATTTCAAAGCAGGAGCAGCATCAACTTCCTCTGCACCAAAACAGGAAGGAGCTGTTGCTCGCTACAGACAAGGCTGGAAACCTAACCAGTCCTGGAACAAGGGCAAGCAGACTAGGAAACCTGCTGCTGCCCCTAAAACAGCATGAATTGAGGGCCCCCGATCCGGGATCGGATCTAGTGGGGGGCAGACTTTCTCTCTTCGCCCAGGCTTGGGCATGAGATGTTCAGGATCCCTGGGCGCTAGAGATAATATCTCAGGGATACCTTCTGGACTTCAAATACTCTCCTCCAAGAGAGAGATTTCATCTGTCAAGATTGTCAACAATCCAGACAAAGAAAGAGGCGTTTCTACGCTGCGTACAAGAGCTCTTGTTAATGGGAGTAATCCATCCAGTTCCACGATCGGAACAGGGACAGGGGTTTTACTCAAATCTGTTTGTGGTTCCCAAAAAAGAGGGAACTTTCAGACCAATCCTGGACTTAAAGATCCTAAACAAATTCCTAAGAGTTCCATCGTTCAAGATGGAGACTATTCGGACAATTTTACCTATGATCCAAGAGGGTCAGTACATGACCACTGTAGATTTAAAAGATGCTTACCTTCACATACCGATTCACAAAGATCATTATCGGTACCTAAGGTTTGCCTTCCTAGACAGGCATTACCAGTTTGTGGCTCTTCCATTCGGATTGGCTACAGCTCCAAGAATCTTCACAAAGGTTCTGGGTGCTCTTCTGGCGGTACTAAGACCGCGGGGAATCTCGGTAGCTCCATACCTAGACGACATTCTGATACAAGCTTCAAGCTTTCAAACTGCCAAGTCTCATACAGAGTTAGTGCTGGCATTTCTAAGGTCACATGGATGGAAGGTGAACGAAAAGAAAAGTTCACTCGTTCCACTCACAAGAGTTCCCTTCCTGGGGACTCTTATAGATTCTGTAGAAATGAAGATTTACCTGACAGAGGACAGGCTAACAAGACTTCAAAGTGCTTGCCGCACTCTTCATTCCATTCAACACCCGTCAGTGGCTCAATGCATGGAGGTAATCGGCTTAATGGTAGCGGCAATGGACATAGTACCCTTTGCACGCTTACACCTCAGACCACTGCAACTGTGCATGCTAAGTCAGTGGAATGGGGATTACTCAGACTTATCCCCTTCTCTGAATCTGGATCAAGAGACCAGAAATTCTCTTCTATGGTGGCTTTCTCGGCTACATCTGTCCAGGGGGATGCCATTCAGCAGACCAGACTGGACAATTGTAACAACAGACGCCAGCCTTCTAGGTTGGGGTGCCGTCTGGAATTCTCTGAAGGCTCAGGGACAATGGAGTCAGGAGGAGAGTCTCCTGCCAATAAACATTCTGGAATTGAGAGCAGTTCTCAATGCCCTCCTGGCTTGGCCCCAGTTGACAACTCGGGGGTTCATCAGGTTTCAGTCGGACAACATCACGACTGTAGCTTACATCAACCATCAGGGAGGGACAAGAAGCTCCCTAGCTATGATGGAAGTATCAAAGATAATTCGCTGGGCAGAGTCTCACTCTTGCCACCTGTCAGCAATCCACATCCCGGGAGTGGAGAACTGGGAGGCGGATTTCTTAAGTCGTCAGACTTTTCATCCGGGGGAGTGGGAACTTCATCCGGAGGTCTTTGCCCAAATACTTCGACGTTGGGGCAAACCAGAGATAGATCTCATGGCGTCTCGACAGAACGCCAAGCTTCCTCGTTACGGGTCCAGATCCAGGGATCCAGGAGCAGTCCTGATAGATGCTCTGACAGCACCTTGGGACTTCAGGATGGCTTACGTGTTTCCACCCTTCCCGTTGCTTCCTCGATTGATTGCCAGAATCAAACAAGAGA
This sequence comes from Bombina bombina, assembly GCF_027579735.1. NCBI lineage: Eukaryota > Metazoa > Chordata > Amphibia > Anura > Bombinatoridae > Bombina > Bombina bombina. Next base: position 1,134,573,926 of record NC_069503.1, read on the forward strand.
GAGCATCAGTGATTCTAATAGCACCTGCGTGGCCACGCAGGACTTGGTATGCAGACCTGGTGGACATGTCATCCTGTCCACCTTGGTCTCTACCTCTGAAACAGGACCTTCTGATACAGGGTCCCTTCAAACATCAAAATCTAACTTCTCTGAAGCTGACTGCTTGGAAATTGAACGCTTGATTTTATCAAGACGTGGGTTTTCTGAGTCAGTTATTGATACCTTAATACAGGCTAGGAAACCTGTTACCAGAAAGATTTACCATAAGATATGGCGTAAATACCTATATTGGTGTGAATCCAAAGGTTACTCTTGGAGTAAGGTTAGGATTCCTAGGATATTGTCTTTTCTACAAGAAGGTTTAGAAAAGGGTTTATCTGCTAGTTCATTAAAGGGACAGATCTCAGCTCTGTCCATTCTGTTACACAAACGTCTGTCAGAAGTTCCTGACGTCCAGGCTTTTTGTCAGGCTTTGGCCAGGATTAAGCCTGTGTTTAAAACTGTTGCTCCACCATGGAGTTTAAACCTTGTTCTTAATGTTTTACAGGGCGTTCCGTTTGAACCCCTTCATTCCATTGATATAAAGTTTTTATCTTGGAAAGTTCTATTTTTAATGGCTATTTCCTCGGCTCGAAGAGTCTCTGAATTATCAGCCTTACATTGTGATTCTCCTTATTTGATTTTTCATTCGGATAAGGTAGTCCTGCGTACTAAACCTGGGTTCTTACCTAAGGTAGTTACTAACAGGAATATCAATCAAGAGATTGTTGTTCCTTCTTTATGCCCAAATCCTTCTTCAAAGAAGGAACGTCTACTGCACAACCTGGATGTAGTCCGTGCTCTAAAATTTTACTTACAGGCAACTAAGGAATTTCGACAAACGTCTTCTCTGTTTGTCATTTACTCTGGGCAGAGGAGAGGTCAAAAAGCTTCCGCTATCTCTCTTTCTTTTTGGCTTCGTAGCATAATTCGTTTAGCTTATGAGACTGCTGGACAGCAGCCTCCTGAAAGAATTACAGCTCATTCTACTAGAGCTGTGGCTTCCACTTGGGCCTTCAAGAATGAGGCCTCTGTTGAACAGATTTGCAAGGCTGCAACTTGGTCTTCGCTTCATACTTTTTCCAAATTTTACAAATTTGACACTTTTGCTTCATCGGAGGCTATTTTTGGGAGAAAGGTTCTTCAGGCAGTGGTTCCTTCTGTATAAAGAGCCTGCCTATCCCTCCCGTCATCCGTGTACTTTTGCTTTGGTATTGGTATCCCAGAAGTAATGATGACCCGTGGACTGATCACACTTAACAGAAGAAAACATAATTTATGCTTACCTGATAAATTCCTTTCTTCTGTAGTGTGATCAGTCCACGGCCCGCCCTGTTTTTAATGCAGGTAAATATTTTTTAATTTATACTCCAGTCACCACTTCACCCTTGGCTTTTCCTTTCTCGTTGGTCCTTGGTCGAATGACTGGGAGTGACGTAGAGGGGAGGAGCTATATGCAGCTCTGCTGGGTGAATCCTCTTGCACTTCCTGTTGGGGAGGAGTAATATCCCAGAAGTAATGATGACCCGTGGACTGATCACACTACAGAAGAAAGGAATTTATCAGGTAAGCATAAATTATGTTTTTACGTTTATTAGAAGGCGGGATGGTAGACAAAGCCTTCTGAATTGCATCAGCAATAAAATCTTTTAAATTCACAGGTATATCTTGTACATTAGATGTTGAAGGAACAACAGGCAATGTACTATTACCGATGGATACATTCTCTGCATGTAAAAGCTTATCATGACAACTATTACATACCACAGCTGGAGATATAATCTCCACAAATTTACAACACATGCACTTAGCTTTGGTAGAACTGTTATCAGGCAGCAGGGTTCCAACAGTGGTTTCTGAGACAGGATCAGATTGAAACATCTTGCAAATGTAAGAGAAAAAAACAACATATAAAGCAAAATGATCAATTTCCTTATATGGCAGTTTGAGGAATGGGAAAAAAATGCAAAAAGCATAGCCCTCAGAAATAGAAAAAGGCAAGAGGCATATAGGAATGGGGTTTTAAATAATGAAAATATTTGGCGCCAAGTATGACGCACAATGCAAACAGAATTTTCTTTGGCTCTAACAACATCCGGAAATGACACATTTGCATCATTGAAGACTCAACCTTGTGAAAGGAACTCAGCGTCAACTAAGACGCCGGAAATGATGAATTTTGCATCATCGAACATAACTTTGCGCCAAAAAATCTTGACGCAATATACTATGGCATTTTGTGCCCTCACAAGCCTAATTTTGCCCGCGAAATTTAATGAAAAACAGTCAATTTGAAAAAAAACTATACCCCAGGTAAGAAAACATGTTTTCCTAAAAAAATGCTTTTCCCAAATATGAAACTGACAGTCTGCAAGGAAATATACATAAACCTGACTCATGGCAAATATAAGTAAAATAGATATATTTAGAACTTTACATTAATACATAAAGTGCCAAAACATAGCTGAGAGTGTCTAAAGTATTGAAAACATACTTACCAAAAGACACCCATCCACATATAGGAGATAGCCAAACCAGTACTGAAACAGTTATCAGTAGAGGTAATGGAATATGAGAGTATATCGGCGATCTGAATAAGGGAGGTAGGAGATGAATCTCTACGACCGATAACAGAGAACCTATGAAATAGATCTCCCGCGAGGAAAACCATTACATTCAATAGGTGATACTCCCTTCACATTCCTCCGACATTCACTGTACTCTGAGACAAATCAGGCTTCAAAATGCTGAGAAGCGCATATCAACGTAGAATCTAAGCACAAACTTACTTCACCACCTCCATAGGAGGCAAAGTTTATAAAAACTGAATTGTGGGTGTGGTGAGGGGTGTATTTATAGGCATTTTGAGGTTTGGGAAACTTTGCCCCTCCTGGTAGGATTGCATATCCCATACGTCACTAGCTCATGGACTCTTGCCAATTACATAAAAGACTATATAGGCACAGTATCAATGAGTAAAGATAGGATAAAGGAGGTAATGTGTATAGCCTCGGTGCTGCCCCTTTAAATTAATATAAAAAAATAGGAAAAGGAAATGGGAGAGTATAGAGGGGAAATTAAGCACTCTTACACCTATCGCTTGTAATAAGCTGTAAAATTACAGCATGACAATTCACTTGCTGAATCACATTGAGAAAGGCTGTGCAACAGCTGAAACATGTTTGTGTAGTTCAACTTGTTTTTAAACTACTTTTATTACTCAACTTATACCACTTATAATTATTTTTGCTGCATCAACTGTTGCCTCATGCTACCCCTGACACCTGAAGCCGACGGTTCCTGATATCGGCCAGGAATACAGGGGGCTGACATGACAGCAGCCGTGCAGTAATTGTGGTGTACCTGTAGGTAATATATCTGTGTGGGTAATGATAGGTGATGTTTATCACCTTAGTCATTAATTTTTAAATAAATTCCTTAATAAAGATGATAGGAAGGATTAGGTTTCTGTTCCTTATTTTGTCGAAAGGAACAAAAACGGTTAGAAGCTTTAGAATTACCCTTAGGTCTTTTATCCTGAGGCAAAAAAAACTCCTTTCCCCCCAGTGACAGTTGAAATAATTGAATCCAACTGAGAACCAAATAACTTATTACCTTGGAAAGAAAGAGATAGTAATATAGACTTAGATACCATGTCAGCATTCCAAAATTTAAGCCACAAAGCCCTCCTAGCTAAAATGGCTAAAGACATAGATTTAACATCAATTGTGATAATATAAAAAAATGACATCACAAATAAAATGATTAGCATGTTGAAGCAAGCGAACAATGATAGACAAATCAGTATCCGTTTCCTGTTGCACTAAACTTTCCAACCAAAAAGTTGATGCAGCTGCAACATCAGCCAAAGAAATTGCAGGCCTGAGCAGATGACCAGAATATAAATAGGCTTTCCTTAGATAGGATTCAAGTTTCCTATCTAAAGGATCTTTAAAGCAAGTACTATCTTCCATAGGAAAAGTAGTATGTTTAGCAAGAGTAGAAATAGTCCCATCAACTTTGGGGATCTATTCCCAAAACTCCAATCTGCTGGCAAAGGATACGATTTTTTAAACCTTGAAGAGGGAATAAAAGAAGTACCAGGCCTATTCCATTCCTTAGAAATCATATCAGAAATAGCATTAGGAACAGGTAAAACCTCAGGAGTAACCATAGGAGGTTTATAAACAGAATTTAAACGTCTACTAGTTTTAACATCAAGAGGACTAGTTTCCTTAATATCCAATTTAATCAACACTTCTTTTAACAAAGAACGAATATACTCCATTTTAAATAAATAAGTAGATTTGTCAGTGTCAATATCTGAGGAAGGATCTTCTGAATCAGATAGATCCTCATCAGAGGAGGATAATTCAGTATGTTGTTGGTCATTTGAAATTTCATCAACTTTATAAGAAGTTTTAAAAGACCTTTTACGTTTATTAGAAGGCGGGATGGCAGACAAAGCCTTCTGAATTGCATCAGCAATAAAATCTTTTAAATTCACAGGTATATCTTGTACATTAGATGTTGAAGGAACAACAGGCAATGTACTATTACCGATGGATACATTCTCTGCATGTAAAAGCTTATCATGACAACTATTACATACCACAGCTGGAGATATAATCTCCACAAATTTACAACATATGCACTTAGCTTTGGTAGAACTGTTATCAGGCAGCAGGGTTCCAACAGTGGTTTCTGAGACAGGATCAGATTGAAACATCTTGCAAATGTAAGAGAAAAAAACAACATATAAAGCAAAATGATCAATTTCCTTATATGGCAGTTTGAGGAATGGGAAAAAAATGCAAAAAGCATAGCCCTCAGAAATAGAAAAAGGCAAGAGGCATATAGGAATGGGGTTTTAAATAATGAAAATATTTGGCGCCAAGTATGACGCACAATGCAAACGGAATTTTTTTTGGCTCTAACAACATCCGGAAATGACACATTTGCATCATTGAAGACTCAACCTTGTGAAAGGAACTCAGCGTCAACTAAGACGCCGGAAATGATGAATTTTGCATCATCGAACATAACTTTGCGCCAAAAAATCTTGACGCAATATACTATGGCATTTTGTGCCCTCACGAGCCTAATTTTGCCAGCGAAATTTAATGAAAAACAGTCAATTTGAAAAAAAACTATACCCCAGGTAAGAAAAAATGTTTTCCTAAAAAAATGCTTTTCCCAAATATGAAACTGACAGTCTGCAAGGAAATATACATAAACCTGACTCATGGCAAATATAAGTACAATAGATATATTTAGAACTTTACATTAATACATAAAGTGCCAAAACATAGCTGAGAGTGTCTTAAGTATTGAAAACATACTTACCAAAAGACACCCATCCACATATAGGAGATAGCCAAACCAGTACTGAAACAGTTATCAGTAGAGGTAATGGAATATGAGAGTATATCGGCGATCTGAATAAGGGAGGTAGGAGATGAATCTCTACGACCGATAACAGAGAGCCTATGAAATAGATCTCCCGCAAGGAAAACCATTGCATTCAATAGGTGATACTCCCTTCACATTCCTCTGACATTCACTGTACTCTGAGACGAATCGGGCTTCAAAATGCTGAGAAGCGCATATCAGCGTAGAATCTAAGCACAAACTTACTTCACCACCTCCATAGGAGGCAAAGTTTATAAAAACTGAATTGTGGGTGTGGTGAGGGGTGTATTTATAGGCATTTTGAGGTTTGGGAAACTTTGCCCCTCCTGGTAGGATTGTATATACCATACGTCACTAGCTCATGGACTCTTGCCAATTACATAAAAGACTATATAGGCACAGTATCAATGAGTAAAGATAAAATAAAGGAGGTAATGTGTATAGCCTCGGTGCTGCCCCTTTAAATTAATATAAAAAAATAGGAAAAGGAAATGGGAGAGTATAGAGGGGATATTAAGCACTCTTACACCTATCGCTTGTAATAAGCTGTAAAATTACAGCATGACAATTCACTTGCTGAATCACATTGAGAAAGGCTGTGCAACAGCTGAAACATGTTTGTGTAGTTCAACTTGTTTTTAAACTACTTTTATTACTCAACTTATACCACTTATAATTATTTTTGCTGCATCAACTGTTGCCTCATGCTACCCCTGACACCTGAAGCCGACGGTTCCTGATATCGGCCAGGAATACAGGGGGCTGACATGACAGCAGCCGTGCAGTAATTGTGGTGTACCTGTAGGTAATATATCTGTGTGGGTAAAGATAGGTGATGTTTATCACCTTAGTCATTAATTTTTAAATAAATTCCTTAATAAAGATGATAGGTTTTAATACCAGTATATACATTTATTATTCGCTAGCAGATATTTCATGCTGTAATTTTACAGCTTATTACAAGCGATAGGTGTAAGAGTGCTTAATATCCCCTCTATACTCTCCCATTTCCTTTTCCTATTTTTTTATATCAATTACATAAAAGAAACATGTCTGGTCTCCTCTGCAGTTGGCTCCGCCTCAAAGGATCCCATTTTTGGAACCTAGAAGGAGAGTTAAAAGAAGTACCAGGCTTAGACCTTAGTAATCATATTAGAGATAGCATTTGGAATTGGAAAAACTTCAGCTGTAACCTCAGAAGTTTAAAAAACAGAATTCAAATGTTTGCTATTCTTCTTATCAAGAGGGCAAAATTCCTCAATACCCAAAGTAAACAATACTTCCTTTAACAAAAAAAACGTATATATTCCATCTTAAAAAGAAAAGATGATTTATCAATTTCAATGTCTGAAGTAGGATCCTCTGAGCCAGAGAAATCCTCATCAGCAGACAATACTTCAGTATGCTGTTGGTCAATAGAAACTTCATCAGATTTATGAGAAGTAATAAGAGACCTTTTACGTTTATTTGAAGGCAGAATAGCAGTCATAGCCTTCTCTATGGCTGCAGCAATATAATCTTTTATATCTACTGGAATATCATGTACATTTGACTGTGAAGGTTTAACAGTAGATGTATTTGTACTTATAGAAACTTTATCAGCATGAAACAATTTCTCATAACAAGTGCCACATACTTGAGCTGAAGAAGGAAGATTAGCCAGTTTACAACATATACACTTAGCTTTGGTATATTTGTTTTCAGGCAACCATCAGAGGCAGGATCAGTTTGAGACATCTTGAAAAATGTAACAAAAAAGAAAAAAATAACATTTAAACAAAATATCCAATTTCCACAAAATAGCAGTTTCAGGAATGGGAAAAAAATGCTTATATGAAAAACAAAAGCAAATAACATAGCCCTCTGTAACACAATTAGCGTCATAACAGTCGCAACTTCGCTCCCAAAAAATTTGCGTGAACAAAGACGCAAGAAATGACGTGACTCTCGTCACAACAAATGCAACCTTCACGCCAAAATAATTTGCGCAATAAATAGAAGTATTTTGCGCCATCACGAGCCTAATTTTGCCCGCGAAAATTTGAAAAAACAAGACCAAAGTTACAACTAGCTGAAACCTCAGGTAAGTAAAAAATATACTAAATTCCTCCCAAACATAATTTTTCATGCTGAAACTGTTAAGACTGTAAAAAGGGAAATAAACATAGACCTGACTCATAGCAAATATATGCAATATATATTTAAAACTTTAAAAATATAAAGTGCCAAACATAGCTGAGAGTGTCTTAAAAAAATATACTTACCTGAAGACACCCATCCACATATAGCAGACAGCCAAACTAGTATTGAAACAGTTATCAGTAGAGGTAATGGTAGAGGAGTATAATGTCGATCTGTAAAGGAAGGTGGCAGATGAATCCCCACAACTGAATTTACAGAGAGCCTTAGAATAGATTTCCCAAAGGTGAAAACCTGACATCATTAGGCAATACTCCCTTCACATCCCTCAGACAAACACTGTACTTTGAGAGGAACTTGGCTTCAAAATGCTTAGAAATGCCTTTCACAGAAGAAATCAAGCACAACTTGCTTGACCATTCTCCAACGAAGGCAACATTTGTAAAACTGAAGTATGAGTGAGGTGGGAGGTTTATTATAGGCATTTTGAGGTTTGGGAAACTTTGCCCCCTCCAGGTAGGAATGTATATCCCATACGTCACTAACTCATGGACTCTTGCCACTTACATGGAAGAAATGAATGTCCATTAGAAGAAAACACAGTTTTAAGAGTTCTCATACTGTAAATTGTGAAACCGCTAAACAACAAGGTTTCCTACATTGCAATAATGTAGCTGCAAACATTTTGCCAAAACTCAAAAAAACTTACGGTAGAGAATAAGGTTTGTTCTTGCACAATTTCTATGGCTGTAAGAAGATTGCGAAACAAGGAACTGGATGTTATAAACCACCATAATTACAAACACTGATTGAAAACCCGTTTATGAAAATGCGAGTATGAAGTATTAAAAAAACTTTTTTCAGAACACATTTGCTACACTTCTTCTCTAGATGTTGTTGTCATTATTTATGTTTTTTTCCATTTTATGCGGAGCTCGTTAGCTGTACAGGATATCACATGTTAAACACACATATATATATGTAAATGTGTGTCTTGCAGACAGACTATATAATATTGGTGAATAGAGCTTTAATGAATCTAGACTAGGGGCCGGATTTACATCTCAGGTGTTATTATTATTATTATTTAGGACAACTAAAAATAAATATTCAATGTAAAACATTAAAGCTTAAGGTAATTACATTTTCCCTTTTATGGAGATACACAAATACATACACCAACTGCAATATTTGTTGTAATGGAAGCTACACTAAAAATCAATATTCACTTAACTCAAATGGCCATACAATTAAAACCGACCGTTATCAAAAATGGATGGAGCATACACCTATGAAATGTATTGCAGATATCTCTGGTAATTTATTTTGTGTATTTATTGACAGAGGCTCCACAGGACTTCTTCAGCCTCTTGGGGTTACATTTTGTACCCCTCAGTCACCTCCCTTTATGGCTCCTTGGACAAATAATTCTGCATCAGATAGATCAATTTGCAAATAAAACACACTGACTTACTTACAGTTAAGTTTACTGTTACTCCTATGAGATTTTCCAGCCACAGTGTATGCAAACACAACAGCTTGTCTGACCCCTCAAACACAGCCTCACTAATTGTGTTTTATTCCTTGTATGTGTCACAGGGAGTCAATGACATTCCTTGTTTAGAACTATAATATTACAATTCAAAGACAGAAAATATGCAGCAACGTGCAAAATTCATAGCTGCTGGATCTGTTCATCTATTTTTCACGCTCTATTTGTATATGTGTTAGAGTAGAAATTTGATTAAAGTGTGTGTGTGTATATATATATATATATATATATATATATATATACAGTATATATACAGTATATACACACACACATATAAATATATATATACAGTGGATATAAAAAGTCTACACACCGCTGTTAAAATGTCAGGTTTCTGTGATGTAAAAAAAATGAGACAAAGATAAATCATTTCAGAACTTTTTCCACCTTTAATGTGACCTATAAACTGTACAACTCAATTGAAAAACAAAATGAAATCTTTTAGGTAAAGGGAAATACAAATAAAAAAATAAAATAATATGGTTGCATAAGTGTGAACACCCTTTCATAACTGGGGATGTAGCTGTGTTCAGAATTAAGCAATCACATACAAAATCATGTTAAATAGGAGTCAGTACACACCTGTCATCATTTAAAGTGCCTCTGATTAACCCCAAATAAAGTTCAGCTGTTCTAGTAGGTCTTTCCTGACATTTTCTTAGTCGCATCCTACAGCAAAAGCCATGGTCCGCAGAGAGCTTCTAAAGCATCAGAGGGATCTCATTGTTAAAAGGTATCAGTCAGGAGAAGGGTACAAAAGAATTTCCAAGGCATTAGATATACCATGGAACACAGTGAAGACAGTCATCATCAAGTGAAGAAAATATGGTGCAACAGTGACGTTACCAAGAACTGGATGTCCCTCCAAAATTGATGAAAAGACGAGAAGAAAACTGGCCTTAGAGGCTACCAAGAGGCCTACAGCAACATTAAAGGAGCTGCAGGAATATCTGGCAAGTTCTGGCTGTGTGGTACATGTGACAACAATCGCACATATCCTTCATATGTCTGGGCTATGGGGTAGAGTGGCAAGACGGAAGCCTTTTCTTACAAAAAAAACCATCCAAGCCCGGCTAAATTTTGCAAAAACACATCTGAAGTTTCCCAAAAGCATGTTGCAAAAGGTGTTCTGGTCTGATGAAACCAAAGTTGAACTTTTTGGCCATAATTCCAAAAGATCTGTTTGGCGCAAAAACAACACTGCATATCACCAAAAGAACACCATACCCACAGTGAAGCATGGTGGTGTCAGCATCATGCTTTGGGGCTGTTTTTCTTCACCTGGAACTGGGGCCTTAGTCAAGGTAGAGGTAATAATGAACAGTTCCAAATACCAGACAATATTGGCACAAAACCTTCAGGCTTCTGCTTGAAAGCTGAACATGAAGAGGAACTTCATCTTTCAGCATGACAACGACCCAAAGCATACATCCAAATCAACAAAGGAATGGCTTCACCAGAAGAAGATTAAAGTTTTGGGATGGCCCAGCCAGAGCCCAGACCTGAATCCAATTCAAAATCTGTGGGGTGATCTGAAGAGGGCTGTGCACAGGAGATGCCCTCACATTCTGACAGATTTAGAGTGTTTTTGCAAAGAAGAGTGGGCAAATATTGGCAAGTCAAGATGTGCCATGCTGAAAAACTCATTAACAAAAAAGACTGAGTGCTGTAATAAAATCAAAAGGTGCTTCAATAAAACATAATTTATGTAAGAACTTACCTGATAAATTCATTTCTTTCATATTAGCAAGAGTCCATGAGCTAGTGACGTATGGGATATACATTCCTACCAGGAGGGGCAAAGTTTCCCAAACCTCAAAATGCCTATAAATACACCCCTCACCACACCCACAATTCAGTTTAACGAATAGCCAAGAAGTGGGGTGATAAAAAAGTGCGAAAGCATATAAAATAAGGAATTGGAATAATTGTGCTTTATACAAAATCAAAACCACCACAAAAAAAGGGCGGGCCTCATGGACTCTTGCTAATATGAAAGAAATGAATTTATCAGGTAAGTTCTTACATAAATTATGTTTTCTTTCATGTAATTAGCAAGAGTCCATGAGCTAGTGACGTATGGGATAATGACTACCCAAGATGTGGATCTTTCCACACAAGAGTCACTAGAGAGGGAGGGATAAAATAAAGACAGCCAATTCCTGCTGAAAATAATCCACACCCAAAATAAAGTTTAACGAAAAACATAAGCAGAAGATTCAAACTGAAACCGCTGCCTGAAGTACTTTTCTACCAAAAACTGCTTCAGAAGAAGAAAATACATCAAAATGGTAGAATTTAGTAAAAGTATGCAAAGAGGACCAAGTTGCTGCTTTGCAAATCTGGTCAACCGAAGCTTCATTCCTAAACGCCCAGGAAGGAGAAACTGACCTAGTAGAATGAGCTGTAATTCTCTGAGGCGGAGTTTTACCCGACTCAACATAGGCAAGATGAATTAAAGATTTCAACCAAGATGCCAAAGAAATGGCAGAAGCTTTCTGGCCTTTTCTAGAACCGGAAAAGATAACAAATAGACTAGAAGTCTTACGGAAAGATTTCGTAGCTTCAACATAATATTTCAAAGCTCTAACAACATCCAAAGAATGCAACGATTTCTCCTTAGAATTCTTAGGATTAGGACATAATGAAGGAACCACAATTTCTCTACTAATGTTGTTGGAATTCACAACTTTAGGTAAAAATTCAAAAGAAGTTCGCAACACCGCCTTATCCTGATGAAAAATCAGAAAAGGAGACTCACAAGAAAGAGCAGATAATTCAGAAACTCTTCTGGCAGAAGAGATGGCCAAAAGGAACAAAACTTTCCAAGAAAGTAATTTAATGTCCAATGAATGCATAGGTTCAAACGGAGGAGCTTGAAAAGCTCCCAGAACCAAATTCAAACTCCAAGGAGGAGAAATTGACTTAATGACAGGTTTTATACGAACCAAAGCTTGTACAAAACAATGAATATCAGGAAGAATAGCAATCTTTCTGTGAAAAAGAACAGAAAGAGCAGAGATTTGTCCTTTCAAAGAACTTGCGGACAAACCCTTATCTAAACCATCCTGAAGAAACTGTAAAATTCTCGGTATTCTAAAAGAATGCCAGGAAAAATGATGAGAAAGACACCAAGAAATATAAGTCTTCCAGACTCTATAATATATCTCTCGAGATACAGATTTACGAGCCTGTAACATAGTATTAATCACAGAGTCAGAGAAACCTCTTTGAACAAGAATCAAGCGTTCAATCTCCATACCTTTAAATTTAAGGATTTCAGATCCTGATGGAAAAAAGGACCTTGTGACAGAAGGTCTGGTCTTAACGGAAGAGTCCACGGTTGGCAAGAGGCCATCCGGACAAGATCCGCATACCAAAACCTGTGAGGCCATGCCGGAGCTACCAGCAGAACAAACGAGCATTCCTTCAGAATCTTGGAGATTACTCTTGGAAGAAGAACTAGAGGCGGAAAGATATAGGCAGGATGATACTTCCAAGGAAGTGATAATGCATCCACTGCCTCCGTTGTGGATCCTGGGATCTGGACAGATACCTGGGAAGTTTCTTGTTTAGATGGGACGCCATCAGATCTATTTCTGGAAGTTCCCACATTTGAACAATCTGAAGAAATACCTCTGGGTGAAGAGACCATTCGCCCGGATGCAACGTTTGGCGACTGAGATAATCCGCTTCCCAATTGTCTACACCTGGGATATGAACCGCAGAGATTAGACAGGAGCTGGATTCCGCCCAAACCAAAATTCGAGATACTTCTTTCATAGCCAGAGGACTGTGAGTCCCTCCTTGATGATTGATGTATGCCACAGTTGTGACATTGTCTGTCTGAAAACAAATGAACGATTCTCTCTTCAGAAGAGGCCAAAACTGAAGAGCTCTGAAAATTGCACGGAGTTCCAAAATATTGATCGGTAATCTCACCTCCTGAGATTCCCAAACTCCTTGTGCCGTCAGAGATCCCCACACAGCTCCCCAACCTGTGAGACTTGCATCTGTTGAAATTACAGTCCAGGTCGGAAGCACAAAAGAAGCCCCCTGAATTAAACGATGGTGATCTGTCCACCATGTTAGAGAGTGTCGAACAATCGGTTTTAAAGATATTAATTGAGATATCTTTGTGTAATCCTTGCACCATTGCTTCAGCATACAGAGCTGAAGAGGTCGCATGTGAAAACGAGCAAAGGGGATCGCGTCCGATGCAGCAGTCATAAGACCTAGAATTTCCATGCATAAGGCTACCGAAGGGAATGATTGTGACTGAAGGTTTCGACAAGCTGCAATCAATTTTAGACGTCTCTTGTCTGTTAAAGACAGAGTCATGGACACTGAATCCATCTGGAAACCCAGAAAGGTTACCCTTGTCTGAGGAATCAAAGAACTTTTTGGTAAATTGATCCTCCAACCATGATCTTGAAGAAACAAAAAATCTCTTTGCAGGAGGTCTCATCTTGAAACCAATTCTGTACCCTTCTGAAACAATGCTCTGAATCCAAAGATTGTGAACAGAATTGATCCAAATTTCCTTGAAAAAACGTAACCTGCCCCCTACCAGCTGAGCTGGAATGAGGGCCGCACCTTCATGTGGACTTAGAAGCAGGCTTTGCCTTTCTAGCTGGCTTGGATTTATTCCAGACTGGAGATGGTTTCCAAACTGAAACTGCTCCTGAGGATGAAGGATCAGGCTTTTGTTCTTTGTTGAAACGAAAGGAACGAAAACGATTATTAGCCCTGTTTTTACCTTTAGATTTTTTATCCTGTGGTAAAAAAGTTCCTTTCCCACCAGTAACAGTTGAAATAATGGAATCCAACTGAGAACCAAATAATTTGTTACCCTGGAAAGAAATGGAAAGTAAAGTTGATTTAGAAGCCATATCAGCATTCCAAGTTTTAAGCCATAAAGCTCTTCTAGCTAAAATAGCTAGAGACATAAACCTGACATCAACTCTGATAATATCAAAAATGGCATCACAGATAAAATTATTAGCATGCTGAAGAAGAATAATAATATCATGAGAATCACGATGTGTTACTTGTTGCGCCAAAGTTTCCAACCAAAAAGTTGAAGCTGCAGCAACATCAGCCAAAGATATAGCAGGTCTAAGAAGATTACCTGAACACAGATAAGCTTTTCTTAGAAAGGATTCAATTTTCCTATCTAGAGGATCCTTAAACGAAGTACCATCTGACGTAGGAATAGTAGTACGTTTAGCAAGGGTAGAAATAGCCCCATCAACTTTAGGGATCTTGTCCCAAAATTCTAATCTGTCAGACGGCACAGGATATAATTGCTTAAAACGTTTAGAAGGAGTAAATGAATTACCCAAATTATCCCATTCTTTGGAAATTACTGCAGAAATAGCATAAGGAACAGGAAAAACTTCTGGAATAACCACAGGAGCTTTAAATACCTTATCTAAACGTTTAGAATTAGTATCAAGAGGACCAGAATCCTCTATTTCTAAAGCAATTAGTACTTCTTTAAGTAAAGAACGAATAAATTCCATTTTAAATAAATATGAAGATTTATCAGCATCAACCTCTGAGACAGAATCCTCTGAACCAGAGGAATCATCAGAATCAGAATGATGATGTTCATTTAAAAATTCATCTGTAGGGAGAGAAGTTTTAAAAGATTTTTTACGTTTACTAGAAGGAGAAATAACAGACATAGCCTTCTTTATGGATTCAGAAACAAAATCTCTTATATTATCAGGAACATTCTGCACCTTAGATGTTGAAGGAACTGCAACAGGCAATGGTACTTTACTAAAGGAAATATTATCTGCTTTAACAAGTTTGTCATGACAATCAATACAAACAACAGCTGGAGGAATAGCTACCAAAAGTTTACAGCAGATACACTTAGCTTTGGTAGATTCAGCACTAGACAGCGATTTTCCTGTAGTATCTTCTGACTCAGATGCAACGTGAGACATCTTGCAATATGTAAGAGAAAAAACAACATATATATAAAGCAAAATTTATCAAATTCCTTAAATGACAGTTTCAGGAATGGGAAAAAATGCCAAAGAACAAGCTTCTAGCAACCAGAAGCAATAAAAAATGAGACTTAAATAATGTGGAGACAAAAGCGACGCCCATATTTTTTCGCGCCAAATAAGACGCCCACATTATTTGGCGCCTAAATGCTTTTGGCGCCAAAAATGATGCCACATCCGGAACGCCGACATTTTTGGCGCAAAATAACGTCAAAAAATGACGCAACTTCCGGCGACACGTATGACGCCGGAAACGGAAATAGATTTTTTGCGCCAAAAAAGTCTGCGCCAAGAATGACGCAATAAAATGAAGCATTTTCAGCCCCCGCGAGCCTAACAGCCCACAGGGAAGAGTCAAATTTTTTGAAGGTAAGAAAAAATGATTAAATCAAATGCATTATCCCAAATATGAAACTGACTGTCTGAAAATAAGGAAAGTTGAACATTCTGAGTCAAGGCAAATAAATGTTTGAATACATATATTTAGAACTTTATAAACAAAGTGCCCAACCATAGCTTAGAGTGTCACAGAAAATAAGATTTACTTACCCCAGGACACTCATCTACATCTTTGTAGAAAGCCAAACCAGTACTGAAACGAGAATCAGCAGAGGTAATGGTATATATAAGAGTATATCGTCGATCTGAAAAGGGAGGTAAGAGATGAATCTCTACGACCGATAACAGAGAACCTATGAAATAGACCCCGTAGAAGGAGATCACTGCATTCAAATAGGCAATACTCTCCTAACATCCCTCTGACATTCACTGCACGCTGAGAGGAAAACCGGGCTCCAACTTGCTGCGGAGCGCATATCAACGTAGAATCTAGCACAAACTTACTTCACCACCTCCATCGGAGGCAAAGTTTGTAAAACTGAATTGTGGGTGTGGTGAGGGGTGTATTTATAGGCATTTTGAGGTTTGGGAAACTTTGCCCCTCCTGGTAGGAATGTATATCCCATACGTCACTAGCTCATGGACTCTTGCTAATTACATGAAAGAAAGTATTAGTTTAAGGGTGTTCACACTTATGCAACCATATTATTTTTTTATTTCCCTTTACCTAAAAGATTTCAGTTTGTTTTTCAATTGAGTTGTACAGTTTATAAGTCACATTAAAGGTGGAAAAAGTTCTGAAATGATTTATCTTTGTCTCATTTTTTTACATCACAAAAACATGACATTTTAACAGGGGTGTGTAGACTTTTTATATCCACTGTATATGCGAATAATATACACACAATCATATGTGTGTGTGTGATTGTGTGTATATTATTCACTTCCTTCTTTACATTTTTCCTGTTATACATTTATCATTTAAACAAATATTTAACTTGTATTTTAAATGTGCTTGTGTATGATGTATCTGAATTTAAAAAAATCGAAAGAAAAAACATTTTATTATTGCACTTGAAGTGCTTGCACAGAAGTGTGTTAGCCTCTTGCAAAAGTGTTAAACACATAGTCAATGTCAGTTCTGAGACAGCAATACACATCTGTGCAGACCCAGATGGGCTCATAGGACATGTTTACTGACAAGCCATTAGTGTATTGCTTTTCTGGAGATGACTTTGACAATGTGCTTAACATTTTGTTTGAGTTAAACACAGTTTTGGGTAATTAATAGCAATATTAAAACTAGCAGCATGCAAGCTCATCAACAACCTTTGCAGCCAGTGGAAGAAAACATAAAATGTAGGTCTTTTATCCACTACATGAAAAAAATCTTGTGAACTCTGATATTTTTAGTACAAATACCCACAGATGTTACATTTATTTTGTTCTGTAATATAAATATAATATGATGTTGCTCTCAAAGGAAAACATGGAGTGTAGATTATATGTAATCCAGGGGTCAACAAATGTGTTTAAAATTAGATGGCAGTAAGAATATTTAGGAGCTCTACTTTTAGGACCCAGACAGTGGTATTTGTATATAGATCTATAGTAAATAATCCAGAAAATTCAGGGGTAAGATTCAACTTACCACAAAACACAAACCTACCACACTCACTTGATAAAAAACCAGATGAACCATTTTTAATGTGATGTGTATGTATATACTGTGTATGTGTATATGTATATATATATATATATATATATATATATATATATCCTATATAATAAAAGGCCAGGTATGTTTGTCAGATGCAGTCATGCGCAGTAGAGACTGCAGAGGACAAACATACCTGGCCTTGAGCAGCAGAGGAGTGCGCACTGCGGAAGCTGACTGGTGGGGGCGTGGCCGGGCGTGCCATGGTGGGGGCGTGGCCTCACGGGAGCGTGCGTGAAGGGGCGTGGTCAATGGGAGAGAGGTGGGAGAGACCAAAAGAGGTGGGAGAGACCAAAAGAGAGGAGGGAAAGAGAGAAAGCGAGCAAAAGAGGGGGGAAGAGAGAGAGAGCAAAAGAGAGGGGAGAGAGAGCAAAAGAGAGGGGAGAGAGAGCAAAAGAGGGGAGAGAGAGCAAAAGAGAGGAGGGAGAGAGTGCAAAAGAGAGGGGGAGAGAAAGAAAGCCAAAGAGGGGGGAGAGAGAGAGCAAAAGAGGGGGGAAAGAGCAAAAGAGGAGGAGAGAGCAAAAGAGGGGGGAGAGAGCAAAAGAGAGGGGGAGAGAGCAAAAGAGAGGGGGAGAGAGCACAAAAGAGGGAGAGAGTGCAAAAGAGGGGGAGAGAGAGCACAAAAGAGGGGGAGAGAGCTCAAAAGAGAGGGAGAGAGAGAGCTGAAAAGAGAGGGGGGAGAGAGCTGAAAAGAGAGGGGGAGAGAGCTGAAAAGAGAGGGGAGAGAGCAGGGGCGTAACTTACATTGATGTAGAGGTCCGCGACTGCGACCTGGGAGTTTCCCCTTCAGAGGGGCCCCGCTGCCCCAGCTTCAGCACAACAAAAAAAAAAAAGTTTCACTTTATTTTTTTATTTTTTTTAGAATTTCTTGCCCCCCCCCCCCCACGCATGCCTCTGCCACCCCCCACAGAGATCCTCTCTAACACGACTCCATCTGCTTGTGCGGCTGTGAGACTTTCCAGACAGTTTTAAATCAGAGCGTTGCTGCGGATTACCATGGCAACGCTCTGATTTGAATCATTTCCTGCTGAGCGGGAAAGAAGGAGCTGTCTGCGTGCGTGAATGCAGTACCAGCCTAGTGAGCTCAGTGAAGTGGAACTGGAAGGATCATGGCAACACTGCACAGTGCACTCATACTCCTATTCATATTTGGCAGCCGCATACCAGAGATCTGGATGGGTGTTGGAGGTTGGCAGTAGCTGCCTGTTGCAGAAGGCAAGTGCAAGCCAAGTAAAGTCCCCGGGTGTGTGAGTGACACTAGTAGCATCTTTATGGCAGAGGCCGCAGAGCACAGTGACTCCCCTGTACACAGCCAGGCCCAGCGCACAGCCCATCCGGTGGCCCATGATCTGCAGAGACGTTATTATCGGTTGGTATCTTATCTCTCACTATGCTGTACTATCCTGTATAGACTGACAGAAGTTTCTTTATCTCTGACTCTGGGTTGTATGTGCTGCTCTGCAGGGACATTATTGTCCATAGTGCTACATGACAGCATTGTCCCTTCTGCAGATAAAGAGATATCTCATGTCCCCCACCTCTGATGTGTAACAGCTCTCCACTTCAGTGCTACAGTATATGTGTATATATATATATATATTGCTCATTTCTACCTCTTCCCTCACTATTCCTGTAATTAAATTGAATGTATCCAAGAAGGGCTAGGTGGTAATAAGTGATAGTGTTCAGACTAATTACTGATAATGGGTTAACTTCATGGTGCTGTTTCCTGTGAACACTAAATTGGTTGTCAGCATAGCGATGTGTTTTACTTGTTTGGACTCAATGTTCATTCATTGCTTTTCTGGTGGAATGATGTACATAACTGCTAAAGGGCCTCTAGTCACTAAGGAGTTAATTTGAGATGCTTTAAGTGTTTGTGTCCTGGAGGTAACACCTTGATTATCTGTAATTATTCTTAAAGCATGATGTTTTTGCTACCGTAATTTTATTAAGCTCTCTCTCTCATTATTTATTTTGTCCCCTTTTCCTGTAATTCCAGTCTGAAATAATGTACATCTCAGTTTGTTAGAAATGGAAGTGCAGAACACTGTTATATTCCACACAGCCATTGGCTGCACACTCTAGTGACCTATTTAAAACTGTCCCTAATTGGCCACAGCAGAGAAAGTAACCCTTTTCCTGACTGATACCTTTTAACAATGAGATCCCTCTGATGCTTTGGAAGCTCTCTGCGGACCATGGCTTTTGTGTAGGACGCGACTAAGAAAATGTCAGGAAAGACCTACTAGAACAGCTGAACTTTATTCGGGGTTAATCAGAGGCACTTTAAATTATGGCAGGTGTGATGACTCTTATTTAACATGGTTTTGAATGTGATTGCTTAAAGGGACACTGAACCCAAATTTTTTCTTTCATGATTCAGATAGAGCATGCAATTTTAAGCAATTTTTTCATTTACTTCTATTATCAATTTTAATTTGTTCTCTTGCTATCTTTATTTGAAAAAGAAGGCATCTCAGCTAAGGAGCCAGCAAATGTTTGCTTCAGGACCATGGACAGCACTTTTTTATTGGTGCTGACCAATCAGCAAGGACAACCCAGGTTGTTCACCAAAAATGGGCCGGCATCTAAACTTACATTCTTGCTTTTCAAATAAACATAACAAGAGAATGAAGAAAATTTGACAATAGGAGTAAATTAGAAAGTTGCTTAAAAATGCATGCTCTATGTGAATCACAAAAGAAATTTTTTGAGTACAGTGAACCTTTAATTCTGAACACAGCTACATCCCCAGTTATAAGAGGGTGTGCACACTTATGCAACCACATTATTTTAGTTTTTTTTGTTTACTTCCCTCCACCTTAAAGATTTCAGTTTGTTTTTCAATTGAGTTGTATAGTTTATAGGTCACATTAAAGGTGGAAAAAGTTCTGAAATGATTTATCTTTGTCTAATTTTTTTACATCACAGAAACCTGACATTTTAACAGGGGTGTGTAGACTTTTTATATCCACTGTATGTATATATATATATATATATATATATATACACATACACACACACACATATGCCATGTGAGTGGTTTACACACATACACATTTTTATTTTGCTAGTTAACCTTTAGTAATGAAGCTCTTCATTTATAGCAACATCCTTACAGTCTACAGATATGGTTGTCAAAGTGTCCTAAAGGCTGTAAATCACAATCGGCAGCTTTTAATAAAGAGCAGAGCAGCTAGTCCCACATAATCTCCTCACCTCCAAGGCCTTAATAGAAAAAACAGACATCCCGAAGCAGAATTTAACCCCCTGGCTATTAAAACGCACTACAGCACATAGCAAGTGAATACACTGCAATCCTTTCTGGTAGCCAAGGGGTTAAAGTGTGTTCTGCTTGTTATGTTGTCATTCTAGGCAGCATTAGAAGCCTTGTACAGTCCTAACCTGTCCTGAAGCCTTCATTCCTTCAACAAAAAGTGTCTGCAACACAGTTATCAGCATGGAGCTTGACTGTGTGAGGGAGGCAACAGAAGAACATAAAATAAAAGTGAAACTTTAACGGTAAACACACCTGGCGAAAATAAAAAATAATATTTTTTTTTTATAAAATACACTGACTACAGGCATGCCATGTCATTTCATAGTGTCTTCAACTGTGCAATATAATAGATTTATTACAAATTGTCTTGGAATACTTGTAAATATGTCAGAAAGGCAAAATCAGGACTATCTAGTACCTTTAGGTGTCAAATTTAATGTGTAAAATAGTCTCGAAAAGCCCATTTAAAAGTATGGAAAAATTAATTGTGATCACCGAAAAAAATTCAGCTCTATGTGAAAAAATCCCTGTTTTTGGCTGCAATTGTGATTGCCTTGAAACAAAGTTCTGAAAACCTGTTAAAAACAAATCAGCTGATACACTGTGATCAACCCCAAATTTGGAGAACATAAAAAATATGGAAAAATTGGTGCAGAAATACAGACATATCCAGAAAATGCCATATCTTTTTTAAAATAAATGTCTAATCAGCACATGAGTAACTGATATTGACACATTTTACGGCATTATGCACCTTTTGAGGTTTATTTTATTTAATAGGTTTTTATTGACAGTCCACATAATACAACAGTAGCAAAATGAAGAAAAGGCACAGTATTCCTGGGATCACTGTTACCATCCCAGTACATATGTCAAAGAATAAACAAATTTAACAGCACAAGCATAGAGCCTAAACAGATAAACTAGGCTAATACAGGTCACTAGTGATGACTTGCTTCTCAAGGGGGCAACAAAAAGGAATTCTCCCGCCTCCAGCCACCCAACCAGACAAATATCTTAGAAGGTTTAGCCCTCGTGTTCTGAGCCGCATGAGGGACTAAGAGAGTCCCAAGGTCCCCAAATCATACAGAATAGCTTGTTTGGAGCGGAAAACATATTCCTCCTAGATTTAATATGAGTAACACAGTCTAGTACACTCCTCAAACGAGGCGCAGTCTCTTTCTTCCAATTCCTAGTAACAGTTTCACAGACAATAGAACCATTTACTAGAAGGTAATGTCTGGCATTAGAAGTCTTTAACTCCTAAGTGGAGTAGCACATTACTAGGCTGAGATATACCTGGGAGACCTGAACACTCTCATAGTGGGGGGTCCACAATTCTCTGAACAGCTTTTTCTTTTTCTGCCCGTTTTGTCCTTCCTTTATATTATTGAATATAAATATATATTGCTATCTGTAAGAAAGATTGCAGTTGTATCAAACATCACATTGTACATTTCTGGGTATGTATGTATATTTGCACATTTCTGGATATATATATATATATATATATATATATGTATGTATATATGGCTAGTTCTGGGTTTTTATGTATGCATGCACACTTCTGGATATGTATGTATGTATGTCTAGTTCTGGGATTGTATGTATGCATGCATGCACACTTCTGGATATGTATGTATGTCTAGTTCTGGGTATGTATGTATCTATGCATGCATGCACAATTCTGGATATGTATGTATTATCTAGTTCTGGGTATGTATGTATGTATGCGCACTTCTGGATATGTATGTATGTATGTCTAGTTCTGGGTTTGTATGTATGCATGCACGCACACTTCTGGATATGTATGTATGTATGTCTAGTTCTGGGATTGTATGTATGCATGCATGCACACTTCTGGATATGTATGTATGTCTAGTTCTGGGTATGTATGTATCTATGCATGCACAATTCTGGATATGTATGTATTATCTAGTTCTGGGTATGTATGTATGCGCACTTCTGGATATGTATGTATGTATGTCTAGTTCTGGGTTTGTATGTATGCATGCATGCACACTTCTGGATATGTATGTATGTCTAGTTCTGGGTATGTATGTATGCATGCGCACTTCTGGATATGTATGTATGGCTAGTTCTGGGTATGTATGCATGCATGCACACTTCTGGATATGTATGTATGGCTAGTTTTGGTATGTATGCATGCACACTTCTGGATATTTATGTATGTATGGCTAGTTGTGGGTATGTATGTAAGGATGCATGCATGCACACTTCTGGATATTTATGAATATATGGCTAGTTCTGGGTATGTATGTATACATGCATGCACACTTCTGGATATGTATGTATGGCTAGTTCTGGGTATGCATGTATGCATGCATACTTCTGTAAATTTATGTATATATGGCTAGTTCTGGGTATGTATGTATGTATGTCTAGTTCTGGGTATGTATGTATGTATGTCTAGTTCTGGGTATGTATGTATGTATGTCTAGTTCTGGGTATGTATGTATTTCTAGTTCTGGGTATGTACGTATGTATGGTTAGTTCTGGATATGTATGTATGGTTAGTTCTGGGTATTTATGTATGTATGTCTAGTTCTGGGTATGTATGTATGTATGTATGGTTAGTTCTGGGTATGTATGTATGTCTAGTTCTGGGTATGTATGTATATATGTCTAGTTCTGGGTATGTATGTACAGTATGTATGTATGGCTAGTTCTGGGTATGTATGTATATATGTCTAGTTCTGGGTATGTATGTATGTATGGCTAGTTCTGGGTATGTATGTATGCATGCATACTTCTGTAAATTTATGTATATATGGCTAGTTCTGGGTATGTATGTATATATGTCTAGTTCTGGGTATGTATGTATGTATGTCTAGTTCTGGGTATGTATGTATATATGTCTAGTTCTGGGTATGTATGTATGTATGTCTAGTTCTGGGTATGTATGTATGTATGGTTAGTTCTGGGTATGTATGTATATATGTCTAGTTCTGGGTATGTATGGTTAGTTCTGGGTATGTATGTATGTATGTCTAGTTCTGGGTATGTATGTATGTATGGTTAGTTCTGGGTATGTATGTATGGCTAGTTCTGGGTATGTATATATGTATGGTTAGTTCTGGGTATGTATGTATGTATGTATGTATGTCTAGTTCTGGGTATGTATGTATGTATGTATGTCTAGATTTGGGTATGTATGTATATATGTCTAGTTCTGGGTATGTATGTACGGTATGTATGTATGGCTAGTTCTGGGTATGTATGTATGGCTAGTTCTGGGTATGTATGTATGTATGGCTAGTTCTGGGTATGTATGTATGTCTAGTTCTGGGTATGTATGTATGTCTAGTTCTGGGTATGTATGTATGTATGTCTAGTTCTGGGTATGTATGTATGTATGTCTAGTTCTGGGTATGTATGTATGTATATATGTCTAGTTCTGGGTATGTATGTATGTATGTATGTCTAGTTCTGGGTATGTATGTATGTCTAGTTCTGGGTATGTATGTATGTATATATGTATGTCTAGTTCTGGGTATGTATGTATGTATGTCTAGTTCTGGGTATGTATGTATGTATGTATGTCTAGTTCTGGGTATGTATGTATGTCTAGTTCTGGGTATGTATGTATGTATGGTTAGTTCTGGGTATGTATGTATATATGTCTAGTTCTGGGTATGTATGTATCTATGCATGCATGCACAATTCTGGATATGTATGTATTATCTAGTTCTGGGTATGTATGTATGTATGTATGCGCACTTCTGGATATGTATGTATGTATGTCTAGTTCTGGGTTTGTATGTATGCATGCACGCACACTTCTGGATATGTATGTATGTATGTCTAGTTCTGGGATTGTATGTATGCATGCATGCACACTTCTGGATATGTATGTATGTCTAGTTCTGGGTATGTATGTATCTATGCATGCACAATTCTGGATATGTATGTATTATCTAGTTCTGGGTATGTATGTATGCGCACTTCTGGATATGTATGTATGTATGTCTAGTTCTGGGTTTGTATGTATGCATGCATGCACACTTCTGGATATGTATGTATGTCTAGTTCTGGGTATGTATGTATGCATGCGCACTTCTGGATATGTATGTATGGCTAGTTCTGGGTATGTATGCATGCATGCACACTTCTGGATATGTATGTATGGCTAGTTTTGGTATGTATGCATGCACACTTCTGGATATTTATGTATGTATGGCTAGTTGTGGGTATGTATGTAAGGATGCATGCATGCACACTTCTGGATATTTATGAATATATGGCTAGTTCTGGGTATGTATGTATACATGCATGCACACTTCTGGATATGTATGTATGGCTAGTTCTGGGTATGCATGTATGCATGCATACTTCTGTAAATTTATGTATATATGGCTAGTTCTGGGTATGTATGTATGTATGTCTAGTTCTGGGTATGTATGTATGTATGTCTAGTTCTGGGTATGTATGTATGTATGTCTAGTTCTGGGTATGTATGTATTTCTAGTTCTGGGTATGTACGTATGTATGGTTAGTTCTGGATATGTATGTATGGTTAGTTCTGGGTATTTATGTATGTATGTCTAGTTCTGGGTATGTATGTATGTATGTATGGTTAGTTCTGGGTATGTATGTATGTCTAGTTCTGGGTATGTATGTATATATGTCTAGTTCTGGGTATGTATGTACAGTATGTATGTATGGCTAGTTCTGGGTATGTATGTATGGCTAGTTCTGGGTATGTATGTATATATGTCTAGTTCTGTGTATGTATGTATGTATGGCTAGTTCTGGGTATGTATGTATGCATGCATACTTCTGTAAATTTATGTATATATGGCTAGTTCTGGGTATGTATGTATATATGTCTAGTTCTGGGTATGTATGTATGTATGTCTAGTTCTGGGTATGTATGTATATATGTCTAGTTCTGGGTATGTATGTATGTATGTATGTCTAGTTCTGGGTATGTATGTATGGTTAGTTCTGGGTATGTATGTATATATGTCTAGTTCTGGGTATGTATGGTTAGTTCGGGTATGTATGTATGTATGTCTAGTTCTGGGTATGTATGTATGTATGGTTAGTTCTGGGTATGTATGTATGGCTAGTTCTGGGTATGTATATATGTATGGTTAGTTCTGGGTATGTATGTATGTATGTATGTATGTCTAGTTCTGGGTATGTATGTACGGTATGTATGTATGGCTAGTTCTGGGTATGTATGTATGGCTAGTTCTGGGTATGTATGTATGTATGGCTAGTTCTGGGTATGTATGTATGTCTAGTTCTGGGTATGTATGTATGTCTAGTTCTGGGTATGTTTGTATGTATGTCTAGTTCTGGGTATGTATGTATGTATGTCTAGTTCTGGGTATGTATGTATGTATATATGTCTAGTTCTGGGTATGTATGTATGTATGTATGTCTAGTTCTGGGTATGTATGTATGTCTAGTTCTGGGTATGTATGTATGTATGTATGTCTAGTTCTGGGTATGTATGTATGTCTAGTTCTGGGTATGTATGTATGTATGTATGTCTAGTTCTGGGTATGTATGTATGTCTAGTTCTGGGTATGTATGTATGTATGGTTAGTTCTGGGTATGTATGTATATATGTCTAGTTCTGGGTATGTATGTATATATGTCTAGTTCTGGGTATGTATGTATATATGTCTAGTTCTGGGTATGTATGTATATATGTCTAGTTCTGGGTATGTATGTATGTATGTCTAGTTCTGGGTATGTATGTATGTATGTCTAGTTCTGGGTATGTATGTATGTATGGTTAGTTCTGGGTATGTATGTATATATGTCTAGTTCTGGGTATGTATGTCTAGTTCTGGGTATGTATGTAAGGTTAGTTCTGGGTATGTATGTATGTCTAGTTCTGGGTATGTATGTATGGCTAGTTCTGGGTATGTATGTATGTATGTATGTCTAGTTTTGGGTATGTATGTATATATGTCTAGTTCTGGGTATGTATGTACGGTATGTATGTATGTCTAGTTCTGGGTATGTATGTATGGCTAGTTCTGGGTATGTATGTATGTATGGCTAGTTCTGGGTATGTATGTATACATGCATGCATACTTCTGGATATGTATGTATGTCTAGTTCTGGGTATGTATGTATGTCTAGTTCTGGGTATGTATGCATGTATGTCTAGTTCTGGGTATGTATGTATATATGTCTAGTTCTGGGTATGTATGTATGTCTAGTTCTGGGTATGTATGTATGTCTAGTTCTGGGTATGTATGTATGTATGTATGTCTAGTTCTGGGTATGTATGTATGTATGTCTAGTTCTGGGTATGTATGTATGTATGTATGTATGTCTAGTTCTGGGTATGTATGTATGTCTAGTTCTGGGTATGTATGTATGTCTAGTTCTGGGTATGTATGTATTTATGTCTAGTTCTGGGTATGTATGTATTTATGTCTAGTTCTGGGTATGTATGTATGTCTAGTTCTGGGTATGTATGTATATCTAGTTCTGGGTATGTATGTATGTATGTATGTCTAGTTCTGGGTATGTATGTATGTATGTCTAGTTCTGGGTATGTATGTATGTATGTCTAGTTCTGGGTATGTATGTATGTCTAGTTCTGGGTATGTATGTATATATGTCTAGTTCTGGGTATGTATGTATATATGTCTAGTTCTGGGTATGTATGTATGTACGTCTAGTTCTGGGTATGTATGTATATATGTCTAGTTCTGGGTATGTATGTATATATGTCTAGTTCTGGGTATGTATGTATGTATATATGTCTAGTTCTGGGTATGTATGTATGTATGTATGGCTAGTTCTGGGTATGTATGTAAGTATGACTAGTTCTGGGTATGTATGTATGCATGTATGTCTAGTTCTGGGTAGGTATGCATGTATGTATGTCTAGTTCTGGGTATGTATGTATGTCTAGTTCTGGGTATGTATGTATGTCTAGTTCTGGGTATGTTTGTATGGCTAGTTCTGGGTATGTGTGTATGTATGTCTAGTTCTGGGTATGTATGTATGTATGTCTAGTTCTGGGTATGTATGTGTGTATGTCTAGTTCTGGGTATGTATGTATGTATGTCTAGTTCTGGGTATGTATGTATATATGTCTAGTTTTGGGTATGTATGTATGTATGTCTAGTTCTGGGTATGTATGTATGTATGTCTAGTTCTGGGTATGTATGTATGGCTAGTTCTGGGTATGTATGTATGGCTAGTTCTGGGTATGTATGTATGGCTAGTTCTGGGTATGTATGTATGTATGGCTAGTTCTGGGTATGTATGTATGTATGGCTAGTTCTGGGTATGTATGTATGTATGTATGTCTAGTTCTGGGTATGTATGTATGTCTAGTTCTGGGTATGTATGTATGTATGTATGTCTAGTTCTGGGTATGTATGTATGTCTAGTTCTGGGTATGTATGTATGTATGTATGTCTAGTTCTGGGTATGTATGTATGTCTAGTTCTGGGTATGTATGTATATATGTCTAGTTCTGGGTATGTATGTATGTATGTATGTCTAGTTCTGGGTATGTATGTATGTCTAGTTCTGGGTATGTATGTATGTATGTATGTCTAGTTCTGGGTATGTATGTATGTATGTCTAGTTCTGGGTATGTATGTATGGCTAGTTCTGGGTATGTATGTATGTATGGCTAGTTCTGGGTATGTATGTATGTATGTATGTCTAGTTCTGGGTATGTATGTATGTCTAGTTCTGGGTATGTATGTATGTATGTCTAGTTCTGGGTATGTATGTATGTCTAGTTCTGGGTATGTATGTATATATGTCTAGTTCTGGGTATGTATGTATGTATGTATGTATGTCTAGTTCTGGGTATGTATGTATGTTTGTCTAGTTCTGGGTATGTATGTATGTATGTATGTCTAGTTCTGGGTATGTATGTATGTATGTATGTCTAGTTCTAGGTATATATGTATGTCTAGTTCTGGGTATGTATGTATGTCTAGTTCTGGGTATGTATGTATGTATGGTTAGTTCTGGGTATGTATGTATATATGTCTAGTTCTGGGTATGTATGTATATATGTCTAGTTCTGGGTATGTATGTATATATGTCTAGTTCTGGGTATGTATGTATGTATGTCTAGTTCTGGGTATGTATGTATGGTTAGTTCTGGGTATGTATGTATATATGTCTAGTTCTGGGTATATATGTATGTCTAGTTCTGGGTATGTATGTCTAGTTCTGGGTATGTATGTATGGTTAGTTCTGGGTATGTATGTATGTCTAGTTCTGGGTATGTATGTATGGCTAGTTCTGGGTATGTATGTATGTATGTATGGTTAGTTCTGGGTATGTATGTATGTCTAGTTTTGGGTATGTATGTATATATGTCTAGTTCTGGGTATGTATGTACGGTATGTATGTATGGCTAGTTCTGGGTATGTATGTATGTATGGCTAGTTCTGGGTATGTATGTATACATGCATGCATACTTCTGGATATGTATGTATGTCTAGTTCTGGGTATGTATGCATGTATGTCTAGTTCTGGGTATGTATGTATATATGTCTAGTTCTGGGTATGTATGTATGTCTAGTTCTGGGTATGTATGTATGTCTAGTTCTGGGTATGTATGTATGTATGTCTAGTTCTGGGTATGTATGTATGTATGTCTAGTTCTGGGTATGTATGTATGTCTAGTTCTGGGTATGTATGTATGTCTAGTTCTGGGTATGTATGTATGTATGTCTAGTTCTGGGTATGTATGTATGTATGTATGTCTAGTTCTGGGTATGTATGTATGTCTAGTTCTGGGTATGTATGTATGTATGTCTAGTTCTGGGTATGTATGTATGTCTAGTTCTGGGTATGTATGTATGTCTAGTTCTGGGTATGTATGTATGTATGTCTAGTTCTGGGTATGTATGTATATATGTCTAGTTCTGGGTATGTATGTATATATGTCTAGTTCTGGGTATGTATGTATATATGTCTAGTTCTGGGTATGTATGTATGTACGTCTAGTTCTGGGTATGTATGTATATATGGCTAGTTCTGGGTATGTATGTATGTATATATGTCTAGTTCTGGGTATGTATGTATGTATGTATGTATATATGTCTAGTTCTGGGTATGTATGTATGTATGGCTAGTTCTGGGTATGTATGTATATATGTCTAGTTCTGGGTATGTATGTATGTATATATGTCTAGTTCTGGGTATGTATGTATGTATATATGTCTAGTTCTGGGTATGTATGTATGTATGTATGGCTAGTTCTGGGTATGTATGTATGTATGTATGACTAGTTCTGGGTATGTATGTATGTCTAGTTCTGGGTATGTATGTATGCATGTATGTCTAGTTCTGGGTATGTATGTATGTCTAGTTCTGGGTATGTATGTATGTCTAGTTCTGGGTATGTATGTATGGCTAGTTCTGGGTATGTGTGTATGGCTAGTTCTGGGTATGTGTGTATGTATGTCTAGTTCTGGGTATGTATGTATGTATGTATGTCTAGTTCTGGGTATGTATGTATGTATGTCTAGTTCTGGGTATGTATGTATGTATGTCTAGTTCTGGGTATGTATGTATATATGTCTAGTTTTGGGTATGTATGTATGTATGTCTAGTTCTGGGTATGTATGTATGGCTAGTTCTGGGTATGTATGTATGGCTAGTTCTGGGTATGTATGTATGGCTAGTTCTGGGTATGTATGTATGGCTAGTTCTGGGTATGTATGTATGGCTAGTTCTGGGTATGTATGTATGTTTAGTTCTGGGTATGTATGTATGTCTAGTTCTGGGTATGTATGTATGTCTAGTTCTGGGTATGTATGTATGTCTAGTTCTGGGTATGTATGTATGTCTAGTTCTGGGTATGTATGTATGTCTAGTTCTGGGTATGTATGTATGGCTAGTTCTGGGTATGTATGTATGTTTAGTTCTGGGTATGTATGTATGTATGTCTAGTTCTGGGTATGTATGTATGTATGTATGTATGTCTAGTTCTGGGTATGTATGTATGTATGTCTAGTTCTGGGTATGTATGTATGTCTAGTTCTGGGTATATATGTATGTATGTCTAGTTCTGGGTATGTATGTATGTCTAGTTCTGGGTATGTATGCATGTATGTCTAGTTCTGGGTATGTATGTATGTATATATGTCTAGTTCTGGGTATGTATGTATGTCTAGTTCTGGGTATGTATGTATGTCTAGTTCTGGGTATGTATGTATGTATGTCTAGTTCTGGGTATGTATGTATGTCTAGTTCTGGGTATGTATGTATGTATGTATGTCTAGTTCTGGGTATGTATGTATGTATGTATGTCTAGTTCTGGGTATGTATGTATGTATGTATGTATGTATGTCTAGTTCTGGGTATGTATGTATGTATGTATGTATGTCTAGTTCTGGGTATGTATGTATGTCTAGTTCTGGGTATGTATGTATGTATGTATGTCTAGTTCTGGGTATGTATGTATGTCTAGTTCTGGGTATGTATGTATGTATGTATTTCTAGTTCTGGGTATGTATGCATGTATGTCTAGTTCTGGGTATGTATGTATGTCTAGTTCTGGGTATGTATGTAAGTATGTCTAGTTCTGGGTATGTATGTATGTATGTATGTCTAGTTCTGGGTATGTATGTATGTATGTATGTCTAGTTCTGGGTATGTATGTATGTATGCCTAGTTCTGGGTATGTATGTATGTATGTATGTATGTCTAGTTCTGGGTATGTATGTATGTATGGCTAGTTCTGGGTATGTATGTATGTCTAGTTCTGGGTATGTATGTATGTCTAGTTCTGGGTATGTATGTATGTATATATGTCTAGTTCTGGGTATGTATGTATGGCTAGTTCTGGGTATGTATGTATGTCTAGTTCTGGGTATGTATGTATGGCTAGTTCTGGGTATGTATGTATGTCTAGTTCTGGGTATGTATGTATGTCTAGTTCTGGGTATGTATGTATGTCTAGTTCTGGGTATGTATGTATGGCTAGTTCTGGGTATGTATGTATGGCTAGTTCTGGGTATGTATGTATGGCTAGTTCTGGGTATGTATGTATGGCTAGTTCTGGGTATGTATGTATGTTTAGTTCTGGGTATGTATGTATGTTTAGTTCTGGGTATGTATGTATGTCTAGTTCTGGGTATGTATGTATGTCTAGTTCTGGGTATGTATGTATGTCTAGTTCTGGGTATGTATGTATGTCTAGTTCTGGGTATGTATGTATGGCTAGTTCTGGGTATGTATGTATGTCTAGTTCTGGGTATGTATGTATGTTTAGTTCTGGGTATGTATGTATGTCTAGTTCTGGGTATGTATGTATGTCTAGTTCTGGGTATGTATGTATGTATGGTTAGTTCTGGGTATGTATGTATGTCTAGATTTGGGTATGTATGTATATATGTCTAGTTCTGGGTATGTATGTACGGTATGTATGTATGGCTAGTTCTGGGTATGTATGTATGTATGGCTAGTTCTGGGTATGTATGTATGTATGTCTAGTTCTGGGTATGTATGTATGTCTAGTTCTGGGTATGTATGTATGTCTAGTTCTGGGTATGTATGTATGTATGTATGTCTAGTTCTGGGTATGTATGTATATATGTCTAGTTCTGGGTATGTATGTATGTATGTCTAGTTCTGGGTATGTATGTATGTCTCGTTCTGGGTATGTATGTATGTATGTATGTCTAGTTCTGGGTATGTATGTATGTATGTATGTCTAGTTCTGGGTATGTATGTATGTATGTATGTCTAGTTCTGGGTATGTATGTATGTCTAGTTCTGGGTATGTATGTATGGTTAGTTCTGTGTATGTATGTATATATGTCTAGTTCTGGGTATGTATGTATATATGTCTAGTTCTGGGTATGTATGTATATATGTCTAGTTCTGGGTATGTATGTATATATGTCTAGTTCTGGGTATGTATGTATGTATGTCTAGTTCTGGGTATGTATGTATGTATGTCTAGTTCTGGGTATGTATGTATGTATGGTTAGTTCTGGGTATGTATGTATATATGTCTAGTTCTGGGTATATATGTATGTCTAGTTCTGGGTATGTATGTCTGGTTAGTTCTGGGTATGTATGTATGTCTAGTTCTGGGTATGTATGTATGGCTAGTTCTGGGTATGTATGTATGTATGGTTAGTTCTGGATATGTATGTATGTCTAGTTTTGGGTATGTATGTATATATGTCTAGTTCTGGGTATGTATGTACGGTATGTATGTATGGCTAGTTCTGGGTATGTATGTATGGCTAGTTCTGGGTATGTATGTATGTATGGCTAGTTCTGGGTATGTATGTATGTCTAGTTCTGGGTATGTATGCATGTATGTCTAGTTCTGGGTATGTATGTATATATGTCTAGTTCTGGGTATGTATGTATGTCTAGTTCTGGGTATGTATGTATGTCTAGTTCTGGGTATGTATGTATGTATGTCTAGTTCTGGGTATGTATGTATGTATGTCTAGATCTGGGTATGTATGTATGTATGTATGTCTAGATCTGGGTATGTATGTATGTATGTCTAGTTCTGGGTATGTATGTATGTATGTCTAGTTCTGGGTATGTATGTATGTATGTCTAGTTCTGGGTATGTATGTATGTATGTCTAGTTCTGGGTATGTATGTATATATGTCTAGTTCTGGGTATGTATGTATATATGTCTAGTTCTGGGTATGTATGTATGTACGTCTAGTTCTGGGTATGTATGTATATATGTCTAGTTCTGGGTATGTATATATGTCTAGTTCTGGGTATGTATGTATGTATGTATATATGTCTAGTTCTGGGTATGTATGTATGTATGTATGGCTAGTTCTGGGTATGTATGTATGACTAGTTCTGGGTATGTATGTATGTCTAGTTCTGGGTATGTATGTATGCATGTATGTCTAGTTCTGGGTAGGTATGTATGTATGTATGTATGTCTAGTTCTGGGTATGTATGTATGTCTAGTTCTGGGTATGTATGTATGGCTAGTTCTGGGTATGTGTGTATGGCTAGTTCTGGGTATGTATGTATGTCTAGTTCTGGGTATGTATGTATGTCTAGTTCTGGGTATGTATGTATGTATGTCTAGTTCTGGGTATGTATGTATGTCTAGTTCTGGGTATGTATGTATATATGTCTAGTTCTGGGTATGTATGTATGTATGTCTAGTTCTGGGTATGTATGTATGTATGTCTAGTTCTGGGTATGTATGTATGTATGTCTAGTTCTGGGTATGTATGTATGGCTAGTTCTGGGTATGTATGTATGGCTAGTTCTGGGTATGTATGTATGGCTAGTTCTGGGTATGTATGTATGGCTAGTTCTGGGTATGTATGTATGGCTAGTTCTGGGTATGTATGTATGGCTAGTTCTGGGTATGTATGTATGGCTAGTTCTGGGTATGTATGTATGGCTAGTTCTGGGTATGTATGTATGTCTAGTTCTGGGTATGTATGTATGTCTAGTTCTGAGTATGTATGTATGTCTAGTTCTGGGTATGCATGTATGTCTAGTTCTGGGTATGTATGTATGGCTAGTTCTGGGTATGTATGTATGTTTAGTTCTGGGTATGTATGTATGTATGTCTAGTTCTGGGTATGTATGTATGTATGTATGTCTAGTTCTGGGTATGTATGTATGTATGTATGTATGTATGTCTAGTTCTGGGTATGTATGTATGTATGTATGTATGTATGTCTAGTTCTGGGTATATATGTATGTATGTCTAGTTCTGGGTATGTATGTATGTCTAGTTCTGGGTATGTATGCATGTATGTCTAGTTCTGGGTATGTATGTATATATGTCTAGTTCTGGGTATGTATGTATGTCTAGTTCTGGGTATGTATGTATGTATGTATGTATGTATGTCTAGTTCTGGGTATGTATGTATGTATGTCTAGTTCTGGGTATGTATGTATGTATGTCTAGTTCTGGGTATGTATTATGTATGTCTAGTTCTGGGTATGTATGTATGTATGTATGTCTAGTTCTGGGTATGTATGTATGTATGTATGTCTAGTTCTGGGTATGTATGTATGTCTAGTTCTGGGTATGTATGTATGTATGTCTAGTTATGGGTATGTATGTATGTATGTCTAGTTCTGGGTATGTATGTATGTATGTATGTATTTCTAGTTCTGGGTATGTATGTATGTCTAGTTCTGGGTATGTATGTAAGTATGTCTAGTTCTGGGTATGTATGTATGTATGTCTAGTTCTGGGTATGTATGTATGTATGTCTAGTTCTGGGTATGTATGTATGTATGTATGTCTAGTTCTGGATATGTATGTATGTCTAGTTCTGGGTATGTATGTATGTCTAGTTCTGGGTATGTATGTATGCCTAGTTCTGGGTATGTATGTATGTATGGCTAGTTCTGGGTATGTATGTATGTCTATATGTCTAGTTCTGGGTATGTATGTATGTATGGCTAGTTCTGGGTATGTATGTATGTCTAGTTCTGGGTATGTATGTATGTCTAGTTCTGGGTATGTATGTATGGCTAGTTCTGGGTATGTATGTATGTCTAGTTCTGGGTATGTATGTATGTCTAGTTCTGGGTATGTATGTATGGCTAGTTCTGGGTATGTATGTATGTATGTCTAGTTCTGGGTATGTATGTATGTATGTATGTCTAGTTCTGGGTATGTATGTATGTCTAGTTCTGGGTATGTATGTATATATGTCTAGTTCTGGGTATGTATGTATGTATGTATGTCTAGTTCTAGGTATGTATGTATGTATGTCTAGTTCTAGGTATGTATGTATGTATGTATGTCTAGTTCTGGGTATGTATGTATATATGTCTAGTTCTGGGTATGTATGTATGTATGTATGTCTAGTTCTAGGTATGTATGTATGTATGTCTAGTTCTGGGTATGTATGTATATATGTCTAGTTCTAGGTATGTATGTATGTATGTCTAGTTCTGGGTATGTATGTATGTATGTCTAGTTCTAGGTATGTATGTATGTATGTCTAGTTCTGGGTATGTATGTATGTATGTCTAGTTCTGGGTATGTATGTATGTCTAGTTCTGGGTATGTATGTATGGCTAGTTCTGGGTATGTATGTATGGCTAGTTCTGGGTATGTATGTATGTTTAGTTCTGGGTATGTATGTATGTATGTCTAGTTCTGGGTATGTATGTATGTCTAGTTCTGGGTATGTATGTATGTCTAGTTCTGGGTATGAATGTATGTATGTCTAGTTCTGGGTATGTATGTATGTATGTCTAGTTCTGGGTATGTATGTATGTATGTCTAGTTCTGGGTATGTATGTATGTCTAGTTCTGGGTATGTATGTATGTTTAGTTCTGGGTATGTATGTATGTATGTCTAGTTCTGGGTATGTATGTCTAGTTCTGGGTATGTATGTATGTCTAGTTCTGGGTATGTATGGCTAGTTCTGGGTATGTATGTTTAGTTCTGGGTATGTATGTTTAGTTCTGAGTATGTATGTTTAGTTCTGGGTATGTATGTATGTCTAGTTCTGGGTATGTATGTATGTCTAGTTCTGGGTATGTATGTATGTATGTCTAGTTCTGGGTATGTATGTATGTATGTCTAGTTCTGGGTATGTATGTATGTATGGCTAGTTCTGGGTATGTATGTATGGCTAGTTCTGGGTATGTATGTATGTATATATGTCTAGTTCTGGGTATGTATTTATGTATGTCTAGTTCTGGGTATGTATGTATGTATGTATGTATGTCTAGTTCTGGGTATGTATGTATGTATGTATGGCTAGTTCTGGGTATGTATGTATATATGTCTAGTTCTGGGTATGTATGTATGTATGTATGGCTAGTTCTGGGTATGTATGTATGTCTAGTTCTGGGTATGTATGTATGTATGTATGGCTAGTTCTGGGTATGTATGTATGTATGTATGTATGTCTAGTTCTGGGTATGTATGTATGGCTAGTTCTGGGTATGTATGTATGGCTAGTTCTGGGTATGTATGTATGTATGTCTAGTTCTGGGTATGTATGTATGTCTAGTTCTGGGTATGTATGTATGTCTAGTTCTGGGTATGTATGTATATATGTCTAGTTCTGGGTATGTATGTCTAGTTCTGGGTATGTATGTATGTATGTCTAGTTCTGGGTATGTATGTATGGCTAGTTCTGGGTATGTATGTATGTATGTCTAGTTCTGGGTATGTATGTATGTCTAGTTCTGGGTATGTATGTATGGCTAGTTCTGGGTATGTATGTATGTCTAGTTCTGGGTATGTATGTATGTATGTCTAGTTCTGGGTATGTATGTCTAGTTCTGGGTATGTATGCATGGCTAGTTCTGGGTATGTATGTATGGCTAGTTCTGGGTATGTATGTATGGCTAGTTCTGGGTATGTATGGCTAGTTCTGGGTATGTATGTATGTTTAGTTCTGGGTATGTATGTATGTATGTCTAGTTCTGGGCATGTATGTATGTCTAGTTCTGGGTATGTATGTATGTCTAGTTCTGGGTATGTATGTATGGCTAGTTCTGGGTATGTATGTATGTTTAGTTCTGGGTATGTATGTATGTTTAGTTCTGGGTATGTATGTATGTTTAGTTCTGGGTATGTATGTATGTCTAGTTCTGGGTATGTATGTATGTCTAGTTCTGGGTATGTATGTATGTCTAGTTTTGGGTATGTATGTATGTATGTCTAGTTCTGGGTATGTATGTATGTATGTCTAGTTCTGGGTATGTATGTATGTATGTATGTCTAGTTCTGGGTATGTATGTCTAGTTCTGAGTATGTATGTATGTCTAGTTCTGGGTATGTATGTATGTATGGCTAGTTCTGGGTATGTATGTATATATGGCTAGTTCTGGGTATGTATGTATGGCTAGTTCTGGGTATGTATGTATGGCTAGTTCTGGGTATGTATGTATGGCTAGTTCTGGGTATGTATGTATGGCTAGTTCTGGGTATGTATGTATGTCTAGTTCTGGGTATGTATGTATGTCTAGTTCTGGGTATGTATGTATGTCTAGTTTTGGGTATGTATGTATGTATGTCTAGTTCTGGGTATGTATGTATGTATGTCTAGTTCTGGGTATGTATGTATGTATGTATGTCTAGTTCTGGGTATGTATGTCTAGTTCTGAGTATGTATGTATGTCTAGTTCTGGGTATGTATGTATGTATGGCTAGTTCTGGGTATGTATGTATATATGGCTAGTTCTGGGTATGTATGTATGGCTAGTTCTGGGTATGTATGTATGGCTAGTTCTGGGTATGTATGTATGGCTAGTTCTGGGTATGTATGTATGGCTAGTTCTGGGTATGTATGTATGGCTAGTTCTGGGTATGTATGTATATATGGCTAGTTCTGGGTATGTATGTATGGCTAGTTCTGGGTATGTATGTATGGCTAGTTCTGGGTATGTATGTATGGCTAGTTCTGGGTATGTATGTATGGCTAGTTCTGGGTATGTATGTATGGCTAGTTCTGGGTATGTATGTATGGCTAGTTCTGGGTATGTATGTATATATGGCTAGTTCTGGGTATGTATGTATGGCTAGTTCTGGGTATGTATGTATGTCTAGTTCTGGGTATGTATGTATGGCTAGTTCTGGGTATGTATGTATGTCTAGTTCTGGGTATGTATGTATGTCTAGTTCTGGGTATGTATGTATGTCTAGTTCTGGGTATGTATGTTTGTTTAGTTCTGGGTATGTATGTATGTATGTCTAGTTCTGGGTATGTATGTCTAGTTCTGGGTATGTATGTATGTCTAGTTCTGGGTATGTATGTATGGCTAGTTCTGGGTATGTATGTATGTTTAGTTCTGGGTATGTATGTTTAGTTCTGAGTATGTATGTATGTTTAGTTCTGGGTATGTATGTATGTATGTCTAGTTCTGGGTATGTATGTATGTATGTATGTATGTCTAGTTCTGGGTATGTATGTATGTATGTATGTCTAGTTCTGGGTATGTATGTATGGCTAGTTCTGGGTATGTATGTATGTATGTCTAGTTCTGGGTATGTATGTATGTATGTCTAGTTCTGGGTATGTATGTATATATGTCTAGTTCTGGGTATGTATGTATGGCTAGTTCTGGGTATGTATGTATGTATGTCTAGTTCTGGGTATGTATGTATGTATGTATGTCTAGTTCTGGGTATGTATGTATGTATATATGTCTAGTTCTGGGTATGTATTTATGTATGTCTAGTTCTGGGTATGTATGTATGTATATATGTCTAGTTCTGGGTATGTATGTATGTCTAGTTCTGGGTATGTATGTATGTATATATGTCTAGTTCTGGGTATGTATGTATGTATGTATGTATGGCTAGTTCTGGGTATGTATGTATGTCTAGTTCTGGGTATGTATGTATGTATGGCTAGTTCTGGGTATGTATGTATGTATGTATGTATGGCTAGTTCTGGGTATGTATGTCTAGTTCTGGGTATGTATGTATGTCTAGTTCTGGGTATGTATGTATGGCTAGTTCTGGGTATGTATGTATGGCTAGTTCTGGGTATGTATGTATGTATGTCTAGTTCTGGGTATGTATGTATGGCTAGTTCTGGGTATGTATGTATGTATGTCTAGTTCTGGGTATGTATGTATATATGTCTAGTTTTGGGTATGTATGTATGTCTAGTTCTGGGTATGTATGTCTAGTTCTGGGTATGTATGCATGGCTAGTTCTGGGTATGTATGTATGGCTAGTTCTGGGTATGTATGTATGGCTAGTTCTGGGTATGTATGTATGTTTAGTTCTGGGTATGTATGTATGTTTAGTTCTGGGTATGTATGTATGTATGTCTAGTTCTGGGTATGTATGTATGTCTAGTTCTGGGTATGTATGTATGTCTAGTTCTGGGTATGTATGTATGGCTAGTTCTGGGTATGTATGTATGTTTAGTTCTGGGTATGTATGTATGTTTAGTTCTGGGTATGTATGTATGTTTAGTTCTGGGTATGTATGTATGTCTAGTTCTGGGTATGTATGTATGTCTAGTTCTGGGTATGTATGTATGTCTAGTTTTGGGTATGTATGTATGTCTAGTTCTGGGTATGTATGTATGTATGTATGTCTAGTTCTGGGTATGTATGTATGGCTAGTTCTGGGTATGTATGTATGTATATCTAGTTCTGGGTATGTATGTATGTCTAGTTCTGGGTATGTATGTATGTCTAGTTCTGGGTATGTATGTATGTCTAGTTCTGGGTATGTATGTATGGCTAGTTCTGGGTATGTATGTATGGCTAGTTCTGGGTATGTATGTATGTCTAGTTCTGGGTATGTATGTATGGCTAGTTCTGGGTATGTATGTATATATGGCTAGTTCTGGGTATGTATGTATGGCTAGTTCTGGGTATGTATGTATGGCTAGTTCTGGGTATGTATGTATGGCTAGTTCTGGGTATGTATGTATGTCTAGTTCTGGGTATGTATGTATGGCTAGTTCTGGGTATGTATGTATGTATATATGTCTAGTTCTGGGTATGTATGTATGTCTAGTTCTGGGTATGTATGTATGTATATATGTCTAGTTCTGGGTATGTATGTATGTATGTATGGCTAGTTCTGGGTATGTATGTATGTCTAGTTCTGGGTATGTATGTATGTATGGCTAGTTCTGGGTATGTATGTATGTATGTATGTATGGCTAGTTCTGGGTATGTATGTCTAGTTCTGGGTATGTATGTATGTCTAGTTCTGGGTATGTATGTATGGCTAGTTCTGGGTATGTATGTATGGCTAGTTCTGGGTATGTATGTATGGCTAGTTCTGGGTATGTATGTATGTCTAGTTCTGGGTATGTATGTATGGCTAGTTCTGGGTATGTATGTATGTATGTCTAGTTCTGGGTATGTATGTATATATGTCTAGTTCTGGGTATGTATGTATGTATGTCTAGTTCTGGGTATGTATGTATGTATGTCTAGTTCTGGGTATGTATGTATGTATGTCTAGTTCTGGGTATGTATGTATGTCTAGTTCTGGGTATGTATGTCTAGTTCTGGGTATGTATGCATGGCTAGTTCTGGGTATGTATGTATGGCTAGTTCTGGGTATGTATGTATGGCTAGTTCTGGGTATGTATGTATGTTTAGTTCTGGGTATGTATGTATGTTTAGTTCTGGGTATGTATGTATGTCTAGTTCTGGGTATGTATGTATGTCTAGTTCTGGGTATGTATGTATGTCTAGTTCTGGGTATGTATGTATGGCTAGTTCTGGGTATGTATGTATGTTTAGTTCTGGGTATGTATGTATGTTTAGTTCTGGGTATGTATGTATGTTTAGTTCTGGGTATGTATGTATGTCTAGTTCTGGGTATGTATGTATGTCTAGTTCTGGGTATGTATGTATGTCTAGTTCTGGGTATGTATGTATGTCTAGTTTTGGGTATGTATGTATGTCTAGTTCTGGGTATGTATGTATGTATGTATGTCTAGTTCTGGGTATGTATGTATGGCTAGTTCTGGGTATGTATGTATGTATATCTAGTTCTGGGTATGTATGTATGTCTAGTTCTGGGTATGTATGTATGTCTAGTTCTGGGTATGTATGTATGGCTAGTTCTGGGTATGTATGTATGTCTAGTTCTGGGTATGTATGTATGGCTAGTTCTGGGTATGTATGTATATATGGCTAGTTCTGGGTATGTATGTATGGCTAGTTCTGGGTATGTATGTATGGCTAGTTCTGGGTATGTATGTATGGCTAGTTCTGGGTATGTATGTATGGCTAGTTCTGGGTATGTATGTATGGCTAGTTCTGGGTATGTATGTATATATGGCTAGTTCTGGGTATGTATGTATGGCTAGTTCTGGGTATGTATGTATGGCTAGTTCTGGGTATGTATGTATGGCTAGTTCTGGGTATGTATGTATGGCTAGTTCTGGGTATGTATGTATGTCTAGTTCTGGGTATGTATGTATGTCTAGTTCTGGGTATGTATGTATGGCTAGTTCTGGGTATGTATGTATATATGGCTAGTTCTGGGTATGTATGTATGGCTAGTTCTGGGTATGTATGTATGTCTAGTTCTGGGTATGTATGTATGGCTAGTTCTGGGTATGTATGTATATATGGCTAGTTCTGGGTATGTATGTATGTCTAGTTCTGGGTATGTATGTATGTCTAGTTCTGGG